>NC_134032.1:15748774-16119055 GCF_964204645.1 Tubulanus polymorphus | reverse complement strand
TTGAGCTAGTGTAGTTTATTCAACGTTTCGACTTTATCCTGATAGTCATCTTCAGGAATACTGTATTCCTTGAGCTAGTGGAGTTTATTCAACGTTTCGACTTTATCCAAATAGTCATCTTCAGAAATACTGTATTCCTTGAGCTAGTGGAATTTATTCAACGTTTCGACTTTATCCTAATAGTCATCTTCAGGAATACTTTATTCCTTGAGCTAGTGTAGTTTATTCAACGTTTCGACTTTATCCTAATAGTCATCTTCAGGAATACTGTATTCCTTGAGCTAGTGTAGTTTATTCAACGTTTCGACTTTATCCTAATAGTCATCTTCAGGAATACTGTATTCCTTGAGCTAGTGTAGTTTATTCAACGTTTCGACTTTTTCATAATGGTCATCTTCAGGAATACTGTATTCCTTGAGCTAGTGTAGTTTATTTAACGTTTCGACTTTATCCTAATGGTCATCTTCAGGAATACTGTATTCCTTGAGCTAGTGTAGTTTATTCAACGTTTCGACTTTATCCTAATAGTCATCTTCAGGAATACTGTATTCCTTGAGCTAGTGTAGTTTATTCAACGTTTCGACTTTATCCTAATAGTCATCTTCAGGAATACTGTATTCCTTGAGCTAGTGTAGTTTATTCAGCGTCTCGACTTTATCCTAATAGTCATCTTCAGGGATACTGTATTCCTTGAGCTAGTGTAGTTTATTCAACGTTTCGACTATATCCTAATAGTCATCTTCAGGAATACTGTATTCCTTGAGCTAGTGTAGTTTATTCAACGTTTCGACTTTATCCTAATAGTCATCTTCAGGAATACTGTATTCCTTGAGCTAGTGCATTTTATTCAACGTTTCGACTTTATTTATTCGCTACTCCTTGAAAATGGTTTTTAGTGTAAAACCAAAAAATTCGGATTATTTCAATAGATTTTAACAGTTTCGATTTTCAAAAAGCTTTTGTGGGATTCATATTCCAGTGAATTCTCTGTATCTGATAAACCTAATTTACGTAATGCAATGTAATACAATATTTATTACAGTACGGTCACGTGAAACTCGGTAAAGATGACGACGAACCCGAATACGGCAGTGCGACCTGGTTCACCATGTTGTTTGCTTGTGGTATCGGAGTCGGGTTGTTCTTCTTCGGAGTGGCCGAACCGGTTTGGCATTACGTCCCGGAAGGTGGTGGTAATCGCTATATTTCGGATAAATCCATGCCGGACAATACTCTGGCTCAGATAGCTATCAACCTGACTTTATACCATTGGGGTAAGTAGTGTTAAACTATGATACAGGGATAACCAACCAGCAGTTTCACGAATAACGGTCTAATACCTTATGAAATGATTCAGGCATTCAAATATTCAAAATAACCGTAGAACACCGTATAAAATGATTCGAAAGTTCATAATAACGGACAAATGATTAATGAGTTACATTGACGTTGTTATTTTTTGTTTTAACAGGTATTCACGGATGGGTCGTGTATTGTGTAATGGGAATGTTGATGGGTATCGTCTCTTATCGTATGGGTTTACCAATGACTGTTAAATCATGTTTCTATCCTCTACTCGGTGATAAGATATTCGGCTGGATGGGAGACGCTATCGACGCTTTGTCCATTATCACTACACTGTTCGGTGTCTGTACCAGTTTAGGTTTGGGCACGATTCAACTAAATACCGGACTCAACTTGATCAACCCTGACATCCCGATTAGCCGTATTAGTCAGATTATCATAATCTGGGGCATCACACTACTGGCTACAGCCTCCACACTATCCGGTATCGGGCTGGGAATTCGTCGATTGAGCGAGTTATGTTTCGGAGTTGGAATGGTGATCATGTTGATCGTACTGTTCTTAGACAACACGTGGTACATCATGAATCTCTACACGCAGAGTATCGGGTTCTATTTCCAGTGGCTTTTACAACTCGGGTTTCATTGCGACGCCTTTGAACTGGCTGGTAAATCTCACGGTGGAGCTGATAGAAATAGAGGTCAGTTATCTTTACATAAACAGTTAATTTTGATTACTGGTTTTTACTGGTTTGTAAAATGTATTGTTTTCTGTTGCTATAGGTTACCCGGACGGTGAAAGTGATGGACCAGAACTGTGGATGGATTGGTGGACTATTTTCTATTGGGGATGGTGGATCGCTTGGTCTCCTTTTGTCGGTGAGTTATTTATTAGTTTTATATAGAACTGATCTGAACGTAATGTACGGCTCTTTCGAGTCGGCAATGTGGAGCACTGAACTGCAGTATGGGGCACTGGGTTTTAAATTAGGGCTATGTGGACTGCAGTATGGGACTGCTTGGGCTGCATTTGAGGGGCGTGGCGTATGGGTTTTTGTTAGTAGTTTAGGGCTCAAGGATGCAATGTGGGCGTGGCCGGGAAGGTAAGGATGCTTCAGCCCTGTGATACGGGAATATCGCTTTCTGTGACCTTTGTGTATTTCATAGAAAGTTAAAAGTCTTCAACTTTTTCTTACTCTAATTTCAGGAATGTTCATCGCTAAAATCTCCAAAGGTCGAACCGTCCGTGAGTTTGTTAACGGTACAATGACAGCGCCGATTATTTACGCTTTTTTCTGGATGGTCATATTCGGCGGAATCGGAATCAAAATGGAACGCGAGGCGGCCGGCGCCGGACTGTGCTGCGGACACAATCTTAACGTCAACATCACCACATCCGATCCAAACGTGGGCCAACCAATCGGAAACTGGCTTTGCGTTAACAGCACTTGTAATCCATGTTCGAATCAGATTATAAACCGCCAGAAGACCATGTACTCAGATTCCTCTCAGTTCATCGCTCGTTTGAACGCATTGAACAATATCGCAAAACCGCAGGAAATGGGAGTCCAACTGGAAGACAAGAGATTGACTCGTTTATCTTGTCATTCGAAGGAACAAATGTGGTTCGACGTAATGGATTCTTACGGAAGTATTTCCGGATTTCTACGAATCTTTTCGATTATTGCTATCATTTTGTATTTCGTCACCAGTTCAGACAGCGGTTCTTACGTCATCGATTGTCTGGCCGCAAACGGCGATAAAGAACCACCGCGTATACAGCGAGTATTCTGGGCGTTTTCCGAAGGAGCCACCGCGTCTGCGCTGATATGGGTAGGCGGAAAAGATGCCCTGTCTTCCCTACAGACCGTATCAGTTGCGGCAGGTTTACCGTTCACTATAGTAATCTGTTTTGCATGCGTGGCACTGTGGCGCGTTCTAGAAGTCGAAGGTGGTAATCGCGACCCGTACGGACCACAGTTTAAGGTCGGTATGTTCGATGTTCTAGCGCGTCCAAACGCCCACAATGTCATCTGGGTAATGGCTAATATATTCATCGCCCCGTACACATTTGCCACAGTCCTGGCGCACACAAGTAACAGCACGAAGAAGCAGTGCATCACGATCACTTATACCATATTCATGGCGACGTTCATGTTGACGTTCCTGATACTAGTAATCCTCGGTTGTATCAAGAGTTTAGGTATATACGAGGTGTACGCCATAGGCTGTGTGTTTTTGTTTGCATTCTGTACGGTAGCTGGCGCTAGTCGTATTTCAATGCGAACCAAGTACAGCATCGACGGTAACATGATCGAGGACATGTTCTGTTCGATTATGTATCCGATGTTGGCCTACCAGTTGTCCGAGACGATGAAGGAGCACGGCAGTTCTGTGTTCCCCGGTGAGTTTAATGATGATGGCGATGAGCAAATCGAACTGAAATCTAAGTAGAATATATTTAGATGTTTCCGAATCGTGGACTGGAAGGTAGAGAGGAAAAAACGAAACAAAATCTGGAGCAAATTTAAAAGGGTGAAAACGTAATATTTATTTATCTGAAATTGAATTGAAAATTTGAAGTCATGACGTTTCGGGATATCTATTATCAGGTGCTTGTATTCTCCACATCTGAGTGTGAGGCTGTTCTGAGTTGCACCTGGAACCTTACGGGGTTCCACCGCGGTGGGCTTCATGACCATTAGCTACGGTTAATACTCAGTCGACCTCGACTCCGGTCCACGAAACTATGTACTCTATCTAGGCATATAATAACCCAGTACTCCTGGTATAGAATAACCCAGTACTCCTGGTATAGAATAACCCAGTACTCCTGGTATAGAATAACCCAGTACTCCTGGTATATAATAACCCAGTACTCCTGGTATATAATAACCCAGTACTCCTGGTATAGAATAACCCAGTACTCCTGGTATAGAATAACCCAGTACTCCTGGTATAGAATAACCCAGTACTCCTGGTATATAATAACCCAGTACTCCTGGTATATAATAACCCAGTACTCCTGGTATATAATAACCCAGTACTCCTGGTATATAATAACCCAGTACTCCTGGTATAGAATAACCCAGTACCACTCCTGGTATATAATAACCCAGTACTCCTGGTATAGAATAACCCAGTACTCCTGGTATAGAATAACCCAGTACTCCTGGTATAGAATAACCCAGTACTCCTGGGTCCAGTTCCACAGTTCTGAGTTAAGATTTGACTCTGAGTTAACTCATTGAAAATGAACTAACTTTAACTCAGAGTTAACTCTAACTCACAACTGTGGAACTGGGTCCTGGTATGAAATAACCCAGTACTCCTGGCACAGAATAACCCAGTACTCCTGGCACAGAATAACCCAGTACTCCTAGTATGAAATAACCCAGTACTCCTGGCACAGAATAACCCAGTACTCCTGGTATAGAATAACCCAGAGTACTCCATCCAACCTGCATTATCTATCAGTTTAACATCGTTGCATCATATTCTATATTCAAGACAAATATACTCGAAATGCTATGTTTTAAATACTCTTGTGATATACATCAAGTATGGGGAGGTTGTTTCGGGTAAAGGAACCACTCGTGAATTCATTTCTTTAGATAGAGGTTAGTGATTAACTGTTGACTTTGTTCCTTGGGCTATTGGATTAATTATTTGGGAAAAAAAATGCAGAGTAAAATTTGTTAGTTGGCGGATTCCTGACTTTTTAGTTCGGTTCAATTGGGTTCGAATCCCAATTTTGTGATAATTCTTGTGATCACGCGGTAGTTAATGCATAAAATACTTAAATGTAACAGTTATTCGTATAACTAATTTATGCATATCTTAATTTATTCTTCGTGTAATTTATCCTAATCATATCGATATCGAATATTCATGGAATCGAAAATACGCATTATATTTGAGAAATAAAGACAAATAATTCTGATTATTCGTGAATAAATTATCTATCTTAATTCGCAAAATAGTTCGATTGTAATTGCTTTCTAGGAGCATTCGTGAGGGGTTGCTTCCCGAGCAAGGGGCAGCTGCTACTTCGAGCTTTTTTAAAGGATATCTCTTATAAATGTTTAGTGTACCTTACATTAAACCGACCACGTCACCCGACGTAGGGCTCGAAACAGGCAGTTTGATTCTTATTTCGTTGACAGAGTTGGATATGAAAATGGATGATCGGTACAAATCGATATTTGTGATATTAATATCAGTTAAGAGTTAACAAGTTAAAACCCACAGTAGATATTGAAAAATTTGTTTTTATCTTACGACGGTTTGGAGACTACTTCTAACCCCCGTATCATCAGAAAACGATACAATAACGATTCTAATTGACTAAGATTGCTTCCCATGATTATTCGTTATTGTATTAATTTGGATGCGGGGTTCAGAAGTAACTGCGAAACTTTCGAAGATAAAAAAAAAATGTTTTTTCAATTTATACCGTGGCTTTTTACTTGTTAGAGATATCTCATCCTCCCTCTGCAGGGACTCGAACCTGATGGCATCGCTACACTCAGCCAGGATGGAGATATCTGTACCGCTGGTAGAACAAACAGTAAGAAACACGTCTCAGCTCGCACCACTAGAGTCATCACGAATCGATGATACCATATTGCCGACGTCGATGTGCGTGTCCCAAAGATGTTGTATTGCCGACGTCGATGTATGCTGTCCCAATTATGTAACATTGCCGACGTGAATGTGTGTGTGTACTAGTGCACCTTGGTCTCAGCTCCTCTCAAAACATTACAGCGGATAATTTCATTATTATTTTGACTTTCATTATTATTATTATTATTATTATTATTATTTTGAATATAAATCCGAAAAGAAACTACGCATTCTATATATTGTCATAGATAAATAGTTTATTAGTTAAAAAATAATAATAAATAATAAAAATAAATAATAAACGGTACACAAATTTAAAATGATTCGAGTCTCGCGAATGTTTGCACCTTAAAAATGGAAGAATTTCTAGCTTAACATATATAAAACCAACGTTTAAAACTAATATTATAAATTATCAAATACTTAAACTACATTTCCAGTCAAATTTAAAGTCCCAAAACATAAGTATTTTCTTGCATTACATTTTCGTCGTTTCGTAGTCAGGCGGCGGGAGATATACGTCATTTACGGCACCGTTCACGATCACTACCGGTTCCGGTTGGTTTTGGGACGACGCCACCGCCATCTCGCGGTCGTTTACGGTTTCGTTAAGTTGATAAGCAAGTAGGGGATACAACATCGCGCAGAAGATGTCTTCAATCATGTTACCATCGATATTATACTTACTACGCATAGCGATACGAGCGCCACCGGCGGCCGTACCGAAAGCTACCAGACACACCCAGGCAATGGCATAAATCTCAGGAACCCAAATTATGCAGATATACAAGACAATAAACGCCAGCAGTAAAATACTGAGCACGACAGTGTAGAATACCAGCATTGCCGTTCTTCTTTTGGTGTTGCTAGTATGAACGATAGCTCGGGCGAATATGTACGGAGCTAGGAAAAAGTCCGCCAGAATCCAACCGAGTCTGGGTAGTGTAGGTCGGGCAAGTGTGTCGAACATACCGACTTTAAACTGTGGTCCGTACGGGTCGCGATTACCACCTTCGACTTCTAGAACGCGCCACAGTGCCACGCATACGAAACAGATTACTATAGTGAACGGTAAACCTGCCGCAACTGATACGGTCTGTAGGGCGTCCAGGGCATCTTTTCCGCCTACCCATATCAGCGCAGACGCCGTGGCTCCTTCGGAAAACGCCCAGAATACTCGCTGTATACGCGGTGGTTCTTTATCGCCGTTTGCGGCCAGACAATCGATGACGTAAGAACCGCTGTCTGAACTGGTGACGAAATACAAAATGATAGCAATAATCGAAAAGATTCGTAGAAATCCGGAAATACTTCCGTAAGAATCCATTACGTCGAACCACATTTGTTCCTTCGAATGACAAGATAAACGAGTCAATCTCTTGTCTTCCAGTTGGACTCCCATTTCCTGCGGTTTTGCGATATTGTTCAATGCGTTCAAACGAGCGATGAACTGAGAGGAATCTGAGTACATGGTCTTCTGACGGTTTATAATCTGATTCGAACATGGATTACAAGTGCTGTTTTCGCAAAGCCAGTTTCCGATTGGTAGGCCCACGTTTGGATCGGATGTGTTGATGTTGACGTTAAGATTGTGTCCGCAGCACAGTCCGGCGCCGGCCGCCTCGCGTTCCATTTTGATTCCGATTCCGCCGAATATGACCATCCAGAAAAATCCATAAATAATCGGCGCTGTCATTGTACCGTTAACAAACTCACGGACGGTTCGACCTTTGGAGATTTTAGCGATGAACATTCCTGAATTTAGAGAAGGAAAACGTTGAAGACTTTTGAAATTAAGATTTCAGTTCGATCAAAAAGTGGGTTATAGTAAACCGATTTCATTTCACAGAGCTGGGACAGTGCTTAAGTCCCATACTGCAGTCCACATAGCCCTGGATTGGAGCCCAGAGCCCCATACTGCAGTTCAGTGCTCCACATCGCATCCTTGAGCCCTAAACTACTAACAAAAGACCCCTACGCCACGCCCCTCAAGTGCAGCCCAAGCAGTCCCATACTGCAGTCCACATAGAACTAATAAAACTAATAAATAACTCACCGACAAAAGGAGACCAAGCGATCCACCATCCCCAGTAGAAAATAGTCCACCAATCCATCCACATTTCTGGTCCATCAGTTTCACCATCCGCGTAACCTATAGCAACAGAAAACAAAACATTTTACAAACCAGTAAAAACCAATTCATTCCTCGATCAAACATTTAGTAGGTTAAAGATAACTGACCTCTATTTCTATCAGCTCCACCGTGAGATTTACCGATCTGTTCAAAGGCGTCGCAATGAAACCCGAGTTGTAAAATATTCTGGAAGTAGAACCCGATACTCTGCGTGTAGAGATTCATGATGTACCACGTGTTGTCTAAGAACAGTACGATCAACATGATCACCATTCCAACTCCGAAACATAACTCGCTCAATCGACGAATTCCCAGCCCGATACCGGATAGTGTGGAGGCTGTAGCCAGAAGTGTGATGCACCAGATTATGATAATCTGACTAATACGGCTAATCGGGATGTCAGGGTTGATCAAGTTGAGTCCGGTATTTAGTTGAATCGTGCCCAAACCTAAACTGGTACAGACACCGAACAGTGTAGTGATAATGGACAAAGCGTCGATAGCGTCTCCCATCCAGCCGGATATCTTATCACCGAGTAGAGGATAGAAACATGATTTAACAGTCATTGGTAAACCCATACGATAAGAGACGATACCCATCAACATTCCCATTACACAATACACGACCCATCCGTGAATACCTGTTAAAACAAAAAATAACAACGTCAATGTAACTCATTAATCATTTGTCCGTTATTATGAACTTTCGAATCATTTTATACGGTATTCTACGGTTATTTTGAATATTTGAATGCCTGAATCATTTCATAAGGTATTAGACCGTTATTCGTGAAACTGCTGGTTGGTTATCCCTGTATCATAGTTTAACACTACTTACCCCAATGGTATAAAGTCAGGTTGATAGCTATCTGAGCCAGAGTATTGTCCGGCATGGATTTATCCGACATATAACGATTACCACCTCCTTCCGGGACGTAATGCCAAACCGGTTCGGCCACTCCGAAGAAGAACAACCCGACTCCGATACCACAAGCGAACAACATGGTGAACCAGGTCGCGTTACCATATTCGGGTTTGTCGTCATCTTTACCGAGTTTCACGTGACCGTACTGTAATAAAAGTTAATTACCGGGGTATGTTCAGAGTCGAAATATAGTGTCGAACAATCGTCACCTGGATCCCGGAGAATGTGGATATCTGGACGTGCTGCCGGGATCAAAACAGGGGATGGTTGATTCGGAAATCGGGATATGGATCTCAGCGATGGTTTGGGCTCCGACTAGAACACAATCTTCAGCCGAAAGAGTTCCCGGGGATCTTCATCCCGGTTCATCGAAATATTTCAAATCGTAATCTTACCTTGAAATAGACTATGATGATAAACACAGCCCAGATATCCTGCGATCCGACATACAGCCATGTGAAGGTCTTCGTGATGAATATTTTCCATCTTTTGAACTCGGCTCCAGTTAAGTCCGGTTTTAACATACAGAAAATAACGAAACCCCAAATGAAGACGATCGCCGCAATAGTAACTATAGGGTTTAGACGGATCGTCAACTTAGGGATCCTGAACCAACAACTCCGGTCCTAAAAATAGAAATTATATAAAGGATAAAACATTTTTCAAATGGGATTTGATTAAGGAAAAAAACTGGCTTTAATTCACAGTTAACAACTGTGGAACTGGGTCCCGAGTTCAAAGTTAACTCCAACTCTCACAACTGTGAAACTGGATCCTGAGTTCACAGTTAATTCTAATTTCCGAAAGGATAAGTGTCTAATTTTAACAATCTTCGTCGAGACGCTAAGGGCGCAACCTCAACAGGAAGGCAAGGGGGACCCCGAGACTACATCATAGATCTGCCCGTGTGGACGGTTGTTTTACATAAATTATTTCAACATCATAATACATTGTAGAATTCAATTCATTGATTGCACGAACCTTGATTTTATCGTATGCGATTGTGTTAGTTTCATCCGGGTCGGGAATACACTGGTGGAAACATCCTCCTGTCATACCGGTACAATAACAACTTCCTCGTTTAGAATTCACAGCTTCATCGTCTTCGACCACCGTCGGTCCAGGCTGTGTATGATAAGATAATAGTATCGTGATAATGATAATCATACATTAGACTCCGTTAACCCGAATTTAAAACAAAATTGTGTTTCCAGCAACAGGACCCAACTTCACAGAGTTAGAGTTCACTTTTGAGCTGAAATCTCTTTTCTTTTTTGATAAAGTTGAAATCCTCTCAGACTGGAACTGGATCCTGACATTCTTAAACTTTTTCACTAAACAAAATAACAATTATACATTTTCGAGAAAAACATTTTTTCTGTCACCTACCGGCGTATCGGAGGCGCCTTTTTCGTCGAATTCATGGTTGTTGAAAGGTTTATCAGGATTCATTTGGTAGGATGCGGTGCCACCATTCCGATAGTCTACCGACATCTCTCTTAGCGATCTGTGTCTGAAAAATGAATAAAATTCACGAATAAAATCCCCAAAACATTCCCAGAAATGGATATAAATAAATATCAACAATTCAAGAATGTAAAAAGCTTTAATTTTCACGGAAATGAATTCCCCTAAAATTCTTTAAAAAAAATACCGTAAAATTCGCAGAAATAAGTACCATAAAATTCATAGAAATAAAATCTTCACGAATCGAGTTTATAAGATAAGTCGCGCATGGGAATCTATTATGAGTTCTCATTGAAATGCGGTGACCTCTTCTTTGACAGAAGTTCAACACAATCGAGTATGTCCGGATTAGTTTTCTGAAAATCACCCGATGGCTTGGAATGTCGACACACCTGTCGATCCATAGTCTTATTATAAATGGAAGTTTATTGTTCACAAATTATAATTCTCAAAGGTTCATTTGGACGTGAATATTTCACGGCCTAGGGCAACTTTAGTTTATGTTGTTTAGTTAATCTAACAGGCGACCGACCGCACCTAACGCGTAGGTACTTTAAGAGTTAGGCAATCTAAAGCTATAACATAATAGAAAAATACCGAAGCAATTTTACTAATTAATTATACCCTGTTCTAAATGTTATCGCATTAGATTTCCAAGAATTCGTTCACCGAAGATTACTGTATAACTAACTCATTGTTGAAGCGGCGTGGTTACTTAAAAACGTGCCAAATTTGATCATGTTTTCAACCACACTCTGTTCCATGTGATCGGTTAAATTTAAAACGGTTTAGTTTGAAATGTCCCTATGCATCCGCTTAAACAAGAATGTGTGTTTAAATTTCTGGTGAAAACAATGGACACTTTTTTTCAGTCCTTAATCAAATTAAATTTACATTCAATTTACTAAGCCAGTTCGACTGTTCAAGTGATGAGTACAGTCTAATTAAGCGATTTAAAAATCTGACAATAATTAACATCAGAAAATTGTTTAACGATACGTTATTAACTGGTTCTAGTATAAAAAATATTCCTTATTCTGAAATAACTCTTCTTCAAGTGGAAAAACAGATGAAATACGTAAAAAGAAAATATTGACAATTCTGGAAATTATCAATATTTCTATATCGATAACTAAACTAAACTGTGTATAAATTGACAGTTTACCTTCGTCTTTTAGTTCTGGGTGTAAATGTTGTCTTGTTCCCTCCGTGTGTGAGTGTGTGACTGGTCACGACTCGGAACTGTTAACGCCGCCAAGCTAACGCCTTTTTGTTTATATACCCCCGTGCGACCAATTCAAATATTTCAAGGTTACCAACGGTCTGTTGACCACCTTATTCTTATAGTAAGTTCAAACAGAAATCCTGTGCTGATTCGCGGAATTCCGTATAAATAGAATGTGTGAATTGCTGCTTGTGTAAAAGGATCAAAAGACATACAAGATTAGTAAAGTTACCATGGAAAGCAGGGACGGAATTCCGTAGAATTTCGTTTAGGGTCAGTCTTAGCTCTTTATAGTTAAATCGCCAATTTAGCAACCTAAGTCTAGGTCCATCTTTAGTTAACCCAATCCAACAACTTACGACCAGTCGACGTTTGGTTCTAAAACCAACCTGACAACTTAAGTCCAGTCAATTATTATGGTATGAATATTGGGGGAAAATCATCGCAAATAAATGATAATGCTGTTAATACGATTAGGTGTGAATTCTAACCGAGATTAAGTGTTGAGATTAATTCCTGTTCCGCGGTCATGAGTTAAGCACCGCAGTTTATAATAAGCTCATTTCCAACTATTCTCGGCCATAAACTCAAGTCTTTGAACTCCCAGAACATTTCCAGTTAATTCAAAGCTTTATTCCAAAAATGAATTACCGGCAAACTGGCAAACTTTGCGACGAAAATAACGATAAAGTGTCACCATAAGGCTAGCTCGTCAGGCAGGTCAGTTAACCTAACCCTAGCTGCCCTAAAACCGTTAACCCTTGCTCATCGCGAACCTGGGACAGGTGACCAGTCTAGGTGTGATGACTGGTGTACGGTATGTTTTTAAACAATAAGGCTCATTGGCGTTGAATTTGGACCGTGGAACAAGAGATGACCTGATGTTTTTATAATACCTCATATTCGCATGGCCGGAAAAAAACGCCCATTTGCTGTAAAGCTACAGTTAGAATTAGACCCCGGATTCATCTAATTGTCTCATTATCATTCCAGGGTGATATAGAGTGTGGTTTAATTAATCCTGATTCCAGTAATCAGCGTTAAGCAGTCAGGAATGGCGGCTATTAAACCAAATGCGGTTACATAATCTGGTTCCTGGATCAAATGCCTTACTTCAAAATGATCTAATTTTCGTTAAATCGTTGTCTTTCGGTAGAGTTCAGGGGCTGGTTGCATAGTCATGGCTTAGACTTAAGACCATTCTAATACCAACTTAGTTCTATAGCCAATCTAACAACTTAAGACCAGTCTTAAGATTTAAGACCACTTTTGGAAGTCACGACTGTGCAACTGGCCCCAGGTAGAGTTCGGTAGAGTTCGGTAGAGTTCGGTAGAGTTCGGTAGAGCCACGACAAAATCACAATCGATCGTGTTGTGATGTACTATTTTTCAAGGACGAATTTCGTTATAGATTCTGTTGCGGCCTTATTGATCCAAATAGAACCCGAAAGACCTGCAGAATCTGGGTCTGGTTAGTCAACTAGGCCTCCAGTTATCAGACCTGCGTGAGCACCATCTGTCTCTCTCACTATATATATATATATCCACAGTTAAGATTCATGAATAATTTAGAGATATTTTAAAATTCAATCCGCAATTTATGGAAGCGCAACGTGACACACAGACAGTCATAGGCGAGACCCTATGTACCGTATAAACACATATCTCTACCTGCATTCAAACAGTTTATGTTTATTTTGTGTTTGAATCTGTCGAGGGAATTGTTTGTAAAATTGCGAATATGTAACTGAAATTTGAAATTCCTTGAAAGAAAGATCTCACCGTATGGGAATACGCGTGTTCTCGATGGATTATTCCTAAGTAACTCGACAGAGGGCGATTTTGATGATATATCTATCAAGATTTTCGAGGTAGGTTGATACTTGAGAATCATCACTCCAACTAGATCCACAACTGTGCCCAGTAACTGTGGAACTGGGTCCAGAACTGTGGAACTGGGTCCAGAACTGTGGAACTGGGTTCAGAACTGTGGAACTGGGTCCAGAACTGTGGAACTGGGTCCAGAACTGTGGAACTGGGTTCAGAACTGTGGAACTGGGTCCAGAACTGTGGAACTGGGTCCAGAACTGTGGAACTGGGTCCAGAACTGTGGAACTGGGTCCAGAACTGTGGAACTGGGTCCAGAACTGTGGAACTGGCTCCACAACTGTGGAACTGAGTCCAGAACTGTGGAACTGGGTCCAGAACTGTGGAACTGGGTCCAGAACTGTGGAACTGGGTCCAGAACTGTGGAACTGGGTCCAGAACTGTGGAACTGGGTCCAGAACTGTGGAACTGGCTCCACAACTGTGGAACTGAGTCCAGAACTGTGGAACTGGGTCCAGAACTGTGGAACTGGGTCCAGAACTGTGGAACTGAGTCCAGAACTGTGGAACTGGGTCCAGAACTGTGGAACTGGGTCCAGAACTGTGGAACTGGGTCCAGAACTGTGGAACTGGGTCCAGAACTGTGGAACTGGGTCCAGAACTGTGGAACTGGGTCCAGAACTGTGGAACTGGGTCCTGTACTGTGGAACTGGATCCAGAACTGTGGAACTGGATCCAGTACACTGTGGAACTGGGTCCAGTACTGTGGAACTGTGGAACTGGTTTCTCTGATGTGGAAAAATATTTCATTTTCAAATATTTCTAGGCCAAGAGCCGGAATGACAGCAGATAATAACAGTCCAACGTGTTCATCACATGCGCAGGTAAAGTGTCTCAACTACACGCGATTCAATTAACCATAAAATCATCATATCAACGTATAATGATCAACTAAAGTGTCCATTATACATTTATAAAGAACCCCTCGACCCTGGAAGCAGGTGACCACCAGGTGGCAGCAGCTGCTGATGATGCGGGCCACCAGGCAGCCGATGATGACGCAGACGACAACAGACAGGTTTACTCGTCCACGTGTTCGACTATGTTCAGTTTTATAGCATGCACGATCACCGAATCATGGATGATTTGGCGCCTACCGATGATACTGGCTCGAAACAGTAAAAATCAGGGTAAGAATTTACTATCCTTTTTTTGGGGGGGGGGGGGGTTTAGTGGGTAGCCAACCAGTCAGTCGACCGTGTCCGTCCGGAATAGGTCCAACCGATCTACTTTGACTTTCTTTCGTCTCTGGGTGGTGCAGATGCGAAATCTGAACCCGATAATGAACCGATGACTCGCAGAACCGGGCTCTGGGGTGTGAACAGTATCTGAGACAAATATTCCATCTTCTGGGAGAGCACAATTGAAAGTACATTGGACAAATAGTTTGAAATGTTCTGAAAATTTTACAATTTCTTCAAATTCTATTTAAAATCACCCAGATGTTGGTTAATTAATGATATATCGTTGTAATTAACCTGTAGGTTGCCTGGCGCCTTTGATAATCTGGATAATCTCGATCGGAATATGGTCCGTGCCGATGACGTCATTGATGTTAGTTTTGGGTCGGCATACGGGAGCCGGTTTGGTGTCCACGTTCCGTACGGTAGCCGGCCGGGTGCATACTATTTGCGCAGTCTTCGCAACGATTGTCATCTTACTGATCGCGTAAGTCGGGCTTAAACCCGGGACTCCATCGGTTCATGGCGAATCGCATAGTCGTGGCCTAAGATTCATAAACCAGTTCTACGGTCGATCTAACAGCTTGAGACCGGTCTAGATTTCAGACCACTAGGCAATTGAACTTATAAGACTAGAGTCTATAAGCTCATTCAGTTGCATTGCTACTCTTAAGGTCAATAAAGATCACTTTTGGACTTCAGTGAAAAGTTAAATCAAAATCAATTTCTATCAAAACAGGACCCGCAAAACACCTAGGACTGGTTTTATAGACTGGTATTACCTTTAACCCGGGGCTAACTCAATTGAAAATGAATTAAGTTAGCCCCCGGTAATACCAGTCTATAAAACCTGGCCCTTAAGAATAAAAAAAATTAAAATTATTTCTCAATTCATAGAATAAGAATTGTTTTTATTTTCTAACGTACTAGATCATACACGAGTGTATTATGCGGTTGGTCTGTGTATTTTACGTTCAGATCCGTCCAAAAAGCGCTACCCGGAACCCTCGACGCTTCTAAACACGAGTTCTACAGAATCACCTCAGAGGTACATCTTATGCGAACGCGTCACGTGGTCGATTCAGGAATTTACATAGTTGATATTTAGAATTTTTTTAATCACCTTTAAGAAATTTCATGTGACATGTAGAATTATATGCGAATATATACGTGCATAAATTAACATAATTTCCTATGCATATATTATATGATTAATTATATGATCATTATATGATATAACACTTTTTTTTTCGAATAAAGTTCGTGCAAAAACAAACGTTATTTTCTATGCATGTGACATAACATATTTTTGCATAAATTAACATAATTTTCTCTATGCATATGACACAACTAATTTTATGCAATTAGGTACGTGCATGATTTAACATTAGGCCTAATGTTACATAACAACATTCTATAATATTCATGATAATTATTATTATATTTTCAAATTTGTCGTTTCTACACAAATATAGTGCGTACGTGCATAAATTAACAATGATTAACATAAATAATGTAACGGTTAATATTTCAGTCGTCGATTCCGGTAATTACGCATGCGTTGGTCGCGTCAATGTCAGGTGTGATTGTATCAATCACGTTTGAAGCCGGTAAGGTATTGATACCAGTCGCTTGTGTTCTGTTCGTTTGGATACCAATGTATTGCTCGCTTACTGCAGTCTGGACTGATTCGCAAATCGCCGACGCCATGAACTTCCTGTTCCGGTTTGATTCGAGTATGGAATCTCTGTTAAATCAATTCATTTTCTTCTTCCATTGCTTAATCTAAGCTATTCACGAACCAGGGTCAAATTTCACGAAAATGTTTAACTCAAATTTTTGCTTTTATCGGTTACTTCATGTTTTCAATGAGGACAAAACAATTCAAACTTAACCGTTTAAAGCTTATGGTGATTCGTAGAGGGATCGTAGCATAAATACAGTGTGACGAGTATTACTTTATAGGTGTGACTCTACGTGCGAGCTATCGCTACTAATGTAGAGTATCTTCAAGATCAGTTGAATGAACAGGATGATGAAGCTACCAGATATTAGTAGCGAAAGCTCGTGCGTCTAATAAACCAATCAAAGCTATATAAAAAATTTTTTTTTCGAAATAAAGTTCGCAAAATCTCAGGATCTGGTTTCCAGGAAAGTCGCATGGAAAGAGATATAGTACTACTTACGGAAGCCCCTAGGTGACATACGAGATCATTTCTTTCACAATTTCGACTTAATATATCGAATTTCGACTTGATTATGTCGAAATTGTGAAAAGATTATCTCGTATGTCACTCAAGGGCTTCCGTAACTACTCGACTCTTTGCATCAGATTTGCCACGAAGAAAATCAAACCTAGTTTCCCAAATAGATTTTTAGTAGTATTTTCTTGAAGTATGAAGTATGTCTTCATTGTTTAAAGTTTTTCATGGACCTGTTGTTAACCATTTATTTCATTCTGTAAACAGGCAGTTTCTTCGACATCAAGACCTGGGCGGATGTCGCGTTGTATAGCGCAATGGACGTCGGACTGGCTTCCGGAATCTTACTTGCGCACGCGGGTTACTGTAAGAAGTCACAGTCGGTAGTTAAAATGGCCTGGGCGTTACCATTCATCTCAGCAGCTTGTCGGTAACTAATTATTGTAATAAATAATAATCGATCAAACTTTTTATGAACATTCAATAGATTGACGTAGAGTGATGCAGAACGTTATGGATGCAGCCACTTCCACGCATGGTTGAAAGGCTGCACATCTTTACCAAGCGCGGGTTTTCAATATGCAAAATTTTGACCGCTCTCTTTGCATAAGTAGGATAACGTGGCCAGTTTCCAAATCAAAGAAGTTTTACTCTGATCTTCCCAATTTCTTTTAACTCGCATCTTACAAGAATCACATATTCAATAACTTTGGAACCAGATCCGGATCTATGGAACCAGATTCGGAACTGTGGAACCAGATTCGGAATTGTGGAACCGTATCCGGAACTGTGGAACCAGATTCGGAGCTGGATCCTTCGAAATTGATGTTTATTTTTCTGTAGATTGCTCGGGGCTGTTATTCTCTTCGCGGTCGTGTTTGCCGCCACACCGACCTCGAGTCTGAGCGATAGAGCGGCAATCCTGGCCATGGAAGGTGACGGAAATACCGGACTAACATTCAACTGGTGTGTGTTGTAACATATAATATATACTAACATAATAACAGAAACTCGCAGTTAAACGTTTAATCAAGCACCTCATGGACAAAATATCTATCAACTAAAACATCACTCCTTCCGCATTTGAAACGGCGGCCATTTTGGATCACGTGAGATTTGAAATAGCGCGTGAACCAATATGGCCGCCGTTCCATTGTGGAATAGATTTATTGAAAATAAACTCATAATATCCGAGAGTCAAGCGAAGTCAAGAGTTAACCGCGGGATTGGGTAACTTGGGGGGGGGGTCTTCTGAGGTCATGTTTTGGTCTGTTACGGGTTCCTAAAAGTGACACAACTGAAATACTTTTCGCATATCCACATTATTCAGGTTACCGTTCCTGTTCAGCGAGATATTTGATGGTGACCTGCGCAGTAAGATGCTCGCATTCTCATTTTATTGCTGTATCAGCTTGTTGGGCTTGATATCGCAGATAACCTTGACTGAAACTGTGGTTCGTAGTCTGCAAGATGTTGGAGGTGAGAATCGAGCTAGGGCATCCCTGCAGGGGGATCTCTCCGCAGGGGACTGAGGGAATCCCTTCAGTGAACTGCGAGGGCATCCCTACTTATTACTTCTTTAGTTACGTGTAAAAACAGACTTTTGTTCTTTCTAGTTCCTCGCTTGGTGGCAGCACTGGTGACCGTGACCTTGGTTTTCATACTCGGCTGCGCGACAAGTCTGAGCGAAATCGTACGCAACAATCAGGTAACAATCGCAACCGTTAATATTTCAAATTTTAAAAGTTCGTTGAAGAAACCAATTAACTCAATTCTGTTTTTGTAGGTGTTTGTCTGGAGTCACGTGGTATTGGTATCGGCGTTGTTTTTGCAGACGACAGTTTTGACGATCGGTTGGAAGAAATTCCGTAATTCGATCGCTTATAAACCGGAGGCGCCCGCTGATTGGACAGTATCGGTTGCTTGGTGCTTTGTCGTCTCGTAAGTAAAGGCATGATACTATAGTACCCCCCCCCCCCAAATATCACACATCCAAAGTAATCTCTATTTCGTAAAGTCAAAGTAATGATTCAATTACATACACCCTACCCGCACACATTGTCCTTCAGCAGGGATTCAAAAACCCAAAAACCTTTCACCTTTCCCTAGAGGAGACAACCTCCCTCGGTCGGAATGGAGTCGAACCTGAAAACACCCAGGGACTCTGACACAATAAGTGATGCTACGATTGTTAAAATTGTCCTTTCTCATCAGGGATTTAAATTCTTGCCCTGGGAGACTCATCCTATCTCTCGCAGGTATTTGAACTCGCTTGACTATTCGAACCTGAAAACGCCCAGGGACTCAATAAGTGGTGGGGTACGATCTTAGTTAATTAAAGTTGTCCTTTCTCATTAGGGATTCAAATTCTTGCCCTTATGAGACTCATCCTATCTCTCGCAGGTATTTGAACTCGCTTGACTATTTGTCATAAAGTGAAACTACGGTTTCATTTACATGTTTTCTCGCACAGAATTCTACTGCCCAGTCTAGTGGTGTGTCTGTTATTCTATTGGTGGATTTATTTCGTGTGTAAACATCACGATAAACCAGAAAAACTGGCAGCCGACAGTTTCTCGATTATTCTACTCGAGGTAAGAATACCCCCTCTCCTCCTCCCCGCCCCCTCGTGGCAGCCGACAGTTTCTCGATTATTCTACTCGAGGTAAGAATACTCCCTCTCCTCCTCCCCGCCCCCTCGTGGCAGCCGACAGTTTCTCGATTATTCTACTCGAGGTAAGAATACTCCCTCTCCTCCTCCCCGCCCCCTCGTGGCAGCCGACAGTTTCTCGATTATTCTACTCGAGGTAAGAATACTCCCTCTCCTCCTCCCCGCCCCCTCGTGGCAGCCGACAGTTTCTCGATTATTCTACTCGAGGTAAGAATACTCCCTCTCCTCCTCCCCGCCCCCTCGTGGCAGCCGACAGTTTCTCGATTATTCTACTCGAGGTAAGAATACTCCCTCTCCTCCTCCCCGCCCCCTCGTGGCAGCCGACAGTTTCTCGATTATTCTACTCGAGGTAAGAATACCCCCTCTCCTCCTCCCCGCCCCCTCGTGGCAGCCGACAGTTTCTCGATTATTCTACTCGAGGTAAGAATACCCCCTCTCCTCCTCCCCGCCCCCTCGTGGCAGCCGACAGTTTCTCGATTATTCTACTCGAGGTAAGAATACTCCCTCTCCTCCTCCCCGCCCCCTCGTGGCAGCCGACAGTTTCTCGATTATTTTACTCGAGGTAAGAATACTCCCTCTCCTCCTCCCCCGCCCCCTCGTGGCAGCCGACAGTTTCTCCGTTATTTTAAGATAAGATATCTATTTCACTCCAACCATAAGAACTGTACGTGGAGGCAAGATTGAATACAAAATATGAAATATAAAAATTTACAAAACATGAACAGAATTATATACATATAGACAAAACAAAATAGGAATTAACAACATTTAAAATTATTCTCAACATAAACTAGCGCCCCCTAGTGAATCCTCGATTGCCACAGTAGGCGTTATCAGTAACCCTTACTGCCATAACCTCATTTAATCTTGATTGCTGTTCTTAAAATGGTGATTTTCTATTTAAGTGGTTACTGGTCATATTTTCCGCTACCGCGATTTCCGTGGCCGTATTCCGTTGGCCACCGGACCGCTGGAACCACAATGAAGATGCGGACGATGCACCGGACAACTTCCAATTAACAATGCGGCCCCCACCGTATACGGCATCGGATCCGCTGCCTTTATTTAGTTATGGTCAAACAGATCAAAACGGTCAAACTAACAACGCAAGCTCGGACACTCCGACTAGATCACCGCCATCTTATTGGCGAACTAGATTGTTTGATTCGCTGTTCGGACACCGGACTCGTTTCGTGTTGGATTCCGTGATCTCCTACTCGAGGCCGCCGCCCTATTCCGTGCAGCAATCGTTCGCGCAGTCGTCAAGGCCGCCGTCAGATGGGGAAAAACCCGACGAAAGCGATACGACGTCAGCGCAATGCGCGATGACGTACAACACACGAACGCAAACGCCGGCCACCAGCCGAGAATCGATGGAGCCTACGACTGGTGCGCCATCTGGTGTACCAAGGTGATCAAACTGACTCATCCGTGCATGGTAACAAAAGCATCCATGTTTAAGAAACACTGTCTTAAAACGGTTTGGTTCAAAGTACATCACTGTTGAACAGGTCCAGCACGTTACTATATTGGAACTGATACAGAGTTGATGCAGTGTCTGTGATAGATAAAAGGTGGCGTGTCTTTCCTATTAGTGGTCCACAGTTTCACAAACTCAATTATTTTGGTTTGATTGCTATTGGGTTGAGTCATGTTTTCACGAACAACGATGAAAACTAGGTCGTTGGAAGCTTTTGAACACCTGTAAAAATAAAACGATATATAACCGCTTTATAAACATATTCCTTGTACTGTTTCGAATAAGGCTGGGGCTTTGCAGACCCGAAAACACTATAAAATGTAAATATAGACATGTATATATATATATATATATATATATATATATATATATATATATATATATATATATATATATATATATACATGTCTATATTTACATTTTATATGATGAAAACTACTGATGTTTACATTTTATATATATATATATATATATATATATATATATAAATATATATATATATATATATATATATATATATATATATATATATATATATATATATATATATATTCATATGTCAGTTTGAATCATTTATGCCTCATCTGTTTATGTTTATTGGGTTATGATATTTTCATGGATGGTTAACAATATAAGAATATTTGTAAGATTAGTTTTTGTCTTTTTCATTTTTGGTGTAGGTTCACATTCTGTGTCAATTCGACTTTCGGATTTTATCTTCAAAACTCTTAGTGAGCTTACTTAGATGGGCTTACGTTGTTAGATTTGTTATAGAACTAAGTTGGTCTGGACTGGTTTTGAATTTCAAGACTGGCTAAAAAGCCATGGATCTGGCTAAAACAGAACTATGCTGAACTTAGACTGGACATATCTAAGTCATCAGATCAATAATGGAACCAAGATAATGATAAGACTGGTTTTAAACCTAAGCCTCGACAAGCCTCGACAAGGTCAATGGCACCGATTTAAAATGAACTCTCCTCGATAGTGGCGCCACTCCTAAATGTACAGAAAACAAAGAAAACAAGTCCGGAAAGCGGTATCTCTTAAATATATCAACGTTTATTCGATGTTTAAGTAATTTCTTTTGTCAGTATATACAATTATTTACAATATTTATATCACATCAGAAAGAATAGATTATAATTTAATTAGAGCTTAATTTAATCGGCTGTCAACAAAATACTGTACACAAAATTAACATTATTACCGGTATATCATTATCTTCATTATCATCATGATTACATCATCACGTTTTGACAAGTTTATAATTTCACAACACTTGTTTATCTAAATCACCATCAGGTTCGAATCCCAAAAAAGGGACGAGCAAGTTCCCGATGCACAAAAATAAAATATACATTTAAATTCATAAATCAGCGGCCATTTTGAATCGCGCGTGAATATAAAATGAAATCTCGTGAGACTTTGGACACATATGCTAATGACGATTTTCCTTAAACCTCATTGAAATCGTGGGCACGTGATCCAATATGGCCGCTCATGATAAACAGGCTAGAAACACAGCGATGGCAGTATGTATGATCTCCGCGGGGGAGGTATGGCAGACGATTGATTACGTGTACGACGAATGCGTCGTCTGCGTGTAGTTATTGAAACCGTCACCAGACGTCGCTGCTGTATTATAGTACGCGCACGAATATTGATTACTTTGGCCGGATGTGACTGCTGTTGATAGATACGACGAATCGTGATGATCAGACACGGCAGACGACGAAATAACTACCGCCTCCTGGTGACGATCTGGTGAACTACTATTTTCACTGTTCAATTGTTCTACTCGGATTCGTCGTCGTTTCGCCTGCTGTTGTTCGGTGTCGTGTTGCGGTACCCACTGATCCGGCGTGCTGCCGATCATGTGACCGTAAAGAGATGAAGGTGGCGCTGAAGTCGAGTACGCCTGTCCGACAGCGGCCGCGTATCCGGCAGTGCTAGTATCGTAAGTGGGGTACGGACTACTGGAATACGGCATAACGTGATCATAGGGGGCGTAACCGTTCGGTTGATACTCTTCTGCTAGATAGGGCGGCGTGTGAGTGTAGGTGGGCGCCATATAAGGAGAATGCGATCGTTTGGTGCCCGGTTTTATGCCGTATGGATTCATATAGTGAGCGGCGATCTGATGTCCGGGAATGTCGTTTGGTAGATATCCCATAGGGGGCGACGGTGTGCACTGGTCCAATGTCCTGAAAGAAATGTAACGAATCAGTTAATAATGCTGGTATTGATGTTATGGCTGTAGGGTGGTTTGTAGTGTTTAAATGCAGGGCTGGTTGTCGGGCAATCACAAGACCATCGTTGTACATGTGGTATATGGGCCATTGGTTGTGGTATATGGGCTATTGTTGCGGTATAGGGCTATTGGTTGTTGTATACGGGCTATTGTTGTGGTATTTGGGCTATTGCTTGTGGTATAGGGCTATTGGTTGTGGTATAGGGCTATTGGTTGTGGTATACGGGCTATTGGTTGTGGCATAGGGCTATTGTTGTGGTATATGGGCTATTGTTGTGTAATATGGGCTATTGTTGTGGTATTTCGGCTATTGGTTGTGGTATAGGGCTATTGGTTGTGGTATATGGGCTATTGTTGTGGTATATGGGCTATTGGTTGTGGTATATGGGCTATTGGTTGTGGTATAGGGCTATTGTTGTGGTATAGGGCTATTGGTTGTGGTATAGGGCTATTAGCTGTGGTATATGGGCTATTGGTTGTGGTATAGGGCTATTGTTGTGGTATAGGGCTATCGGTTGTGGTATAGGGCTATTGGTTGTGGTATATGGGCTATTGGTTGTGGTATAGGGCTATTGGTTGTGGTATAGGGCTATTGTTGTGGTATAGGGCTATTGGTTGTGGTATAGGGGCTATTGGTTGTGGTATATGGGCTATCATCAACGTACCTATCGTAATTATCTCTGAAACCTTTAGCGAATGGATTGTGGTCAATTTTCAACTGTGTGATCTGTAAATAAAAGATATGATAAATTCATCTTTATTATTCATTCAAAATGTAATCTATGCATTTTTTTTCCATACAAAATTAGATATTGTTTGAATAAGAAATGCTGCAACCCTCCTCGTGGCAAACCATCCGTCCGATACAAGAAAAGATTTTTTTCACCACAAAGAGAAGTTTTCTATTTTCAATTTGGATATTAATTCGTTAAAAGTATTTTTTATCGATTGTTAAAGCTTACATCTGTGTTCTGATAGGCTGTGACGGCGATGAACTGAGTTTCCGGAAAACTATGCGTCTGCAGATTCTTCTGTTCACGTGGTCCGCACGTGGTCACTTCGATCACGTGAATACGAGGTTGATACTTGTGCATCGAATTCAATACAATCTGTTCCAAAATATAGAAAATATTTAAATCAAATGGCTATTGATAAAGATTCATGGTTAGACCAAATTGTTAAACCAATTGCTAGAAAATTGGTTAATGTTAAACAACCGTGTTGACATTGCGGCACTTTAGTAGATTCTGGCCCCAACAGTACAAACTATCATCGGTTAACTTTAACCAGTTTTAATTGCCACTATGTCAATTTTCATTGGTTAAATTAGACAAGTTTTTGAATGAATTAAGAAACGATTCCTTTATATTGTAACAGTCACCATAGTAATACTGTATATATTATTATATTTAGCCCCTGGGGCCAGTTGCACAGTCGTGACTTAAGTCCAAAGGTGGTCTTAAATCTTAAGACGGGTCTTAAGTTGTTAGATTGGTTATAGAACTAAGATGGTCTTAAATTGGTCTTAAGTCTAAGCCATGACTATGGAACTGAGCCCAGGAGCCAGTTGCACAGTCGTGACTTAAGTCCAAAGGTGGTCTTAAATCTTAAGGCTGGTCTTAAGTTGTTAGATTGGCTATAGAACTAAATTGGTCTTAGACTGGTCTTAAGTCTAAGCCATGACTATGCACTGGCCCCAGAAAAAGAATTCAGAATTCTTCATTATCTGATATAGCGACTTTTATATCATCCTTACACCACGGATTTTCATCAATGGTTTTTTTAATAGTTACTTACGTAGCCCTGATTGCAGTTTTTGTTATTAGTGAGTTTAAGTTTGCTGAACACGATGTCCTGTTTCATCCAATGCGAGCCGGTGTTCGGGGAGTCCGGATGTAGGTAGACACGTCCGTCTGAGAGAGAAACAAAGAGAGAGAGATATAAAAATCATTTATTCGATTATAGTTTGATTTAGAAAAATTCACGATATTCTTAAAACTCTTGCATTCATTCACATATTCGTCATTTATTTTCGATAAACTCAGGGCGTATTTAGTTTTTACACTGAGAAGAAATAAAGAAATAAACGGTTTTTCAATTGGGTTAGCCCCACCCCCGGGTTCAGGTTAACACCGGTCTTTAAAACCGGGCCCAGGGTTCGGTTGCATTGTCACGGTTTAGACTTAAGACCAGTCTAAGACCAACTTAGTTCTATAGCTAATCTAACAACTTAAGACCAGTCTTAAGATTTAAGACCACTCTTTTGGCTTTAAGTCACGACTGTGCAACTGGCTCCTGGTGTCTTTGAGGACAATAATGTTTGAAGGCAAAGATGTCTTAACGAAAATACGCAAAACATAGTTAAAAGTTGGTTTTCCACAAGGGCTGCTGAGGATAGCGCGGCGCAATGGTTGGACTTTCTGAATTTCAAAAGCTCGCTCTGCCTATAATCGATATATGATACGTGGTCAAATTCGAAGGGGTTTAACGTTTGCGGAAGCGAAATACAGTCAGCTCATCTTTACTTTCAAAATAAGGGTAATTTTAGGAAGGTGATAATAGCTAGAGTCAGTCCATACACGCGTTCAACGTCACAGACTTATACAACATCACAATTTACACCTTCAGAGGTGAAAATTGGATGCGCAGATTCTCTTGGCTTTGAAACCCCGGTTTTATTATATTCAGCGAGCACCTGGTCATTGGTGGTCAATATCACCTTGAGTTATTGCGCGTTATTCGACTCGCTGAAGTGTATCCCCGGAAAAAGGATTAATCTTTTAAAAACGATGTCCTATATCGATACTGAACGTGACAAGACGGGCTGTTCCGATTTACCTCCCTCCGAAATCGTAACCTTTTCATAGGGAAACATGAATATTGTTATCAAAAGTAAAATCTGTTGGAAGAACGATTCCGATGCCTCTTTAGTTAGAATCGGTTTCGCTGATGGATTACGGGTAAATCACTTCTTTCTAATCTCAAGGGGTTGGCAACTTGCATTCATCGCCTAATCTAAGACTATCTTAGTTCTATAACAGGTTTAGACCAGTGTTGAGATGTTAGACCACTACGGAACCTACAGAAAGGTAGATACTTTCTAGAAAATCCCCCTATGACATCATAAGACCAACTCCAGACGCTTTCAGAAAAGATGACTCCACAATTCATGGAAATGCGCGAGGCGTTGAACCTAATTTATTCAATCAGATTACCTCACAGGGAATGGTGATTAAGTGACAATGCAGGAGGTCTGGCTGGGGGAGTACAACTGCACACATTTAGGATTGGTGTGGAGGGGGTGGTTTGGGAGTACCCCCTGCACATCTAGGATTGGTCTCGAAAAAGAATGGTGTACTTACTCGGAGGTAGTGCTTCAGCTTGGCCGCACGGAACCCATTTTCCACCCTGGAACTTCCAGTGATTTGGATCCGATAAGATCATATCGACGAACACGTTATAGTGTCTGTGCGGGTCTAGACCTGTTAAACTGTACTGTAGCGTCGGGAACATCCGTCTGCGAAACAAAATTAAAAATCACATTTATTACTGGATTAGATTGAGACTATTATGATATAGAATTTTTTCGAACGCATGAAAAAAATTAAAAAAATTTTAAGAAATAATTAGAAATAGATTAAAAATAACAATCAATACAAAGGATTTAAATTCAAAATTTAAAACGTTATGATATCGTATTGGGGTTAACCAATGAAACAACAATACTCGCTGATTTATCAATTCGATTTGAAAACATGGTTATTTCTCCAGAGTTTCCAGGTAGCACACATGGTCATTATGTGGTCATTATGTGGTCATTTATTACCTAAATATCTATTTAAGATTTTAGGCTTGAGATCTAAGATTTAAGATTTAAGATTTAAGATAAATAATCTAAGGAAATCTTAAGACTGAACTTGTACCTACAGGTACCGGTAGATACCTTGGTGGCATTTTGTTTTTCTTAGAACGAAGTCGACGGAGACTGATCGGCTGCTGCTGGTTCGATTGATGGCAGACGATTGTCTCGCGCTGTCGTGTTACAAGACTAACCCAGCAGGTGCCCGTCCCCGAGGCGTAAATCAAACCCTCAATAAAAGCTTTAACATTTCCGCCCTATTTCGACAAAAGTGTCTTAATTACGCCCAGTCAAAAGAGGGCGTGAGATGTTCTTTGTGGAAACGATGTCGGTAATGATCGGTATTTATTGTATCTCACCAGGGGGCGCTATTGTTGATGTCAACAACTCGACGAGACCACATCGACTAACGATAAACGTGTAATGTACCGATAATTATCAGTTATGAATACGATGTGCCACTTAGTTAAGATAATCGGTGCCTTTTTGACGATCGAAGTTGGGTATGGTATAGCCTCGATGAAAAAAAGTTCCACAATTATTTTATATTCTATTTTTCTTCGAACTCCTAAGGTTGTTGGACGAATTGCTGAGGGAAAGAACGGTTTAATTAGCAGTGATCAAATTAACTTGTAAAATCGCTTGTGTGTGCGGTGAAACATTATTGGCTTCCTACATTACAGAGAATCGTCTGACTGAAACCAGTTTTTAAATTGTTCCCGCAAAAATCGAAAAGCATAAACATTTGAAGAATGTCTTCTGCACGGTTACCAACAACGTTCATCGACGTTAACGAACTCCATTGTTATCAATTAACCGCGCGTTAGTAACCGAACCCGTTTTGAATTTTGAATAATAAAGAATATGAAAATTGTGGCTAATTTTTGTGGATCGAGTGAAAGTTTATTGCAGTAGTTCACACGTCTGCTGAGTAAACGAGGTCTATTAGCGCGGCGGGTTACCGGTCCTACCCTATACCTGAACCACACGCGGGTCTGGCCTTGTTTATAGCAACTTATTCGCATATATTTATAACACATCGATATTTATGGTATTCGTACTATTATTATATAGAGCATGTTTCATATATATTCAAATCTACGAAGGTTTTGGTGGCGATTTATTGAACTTTCGAAAAATGCTTTGCGAGGGTTTGAATTTGTTCAGGCCGAACTTCTTGATTTATGAAACGTATACACGGGACTTATTGAATTCTTCGATGGTTTCAGAATCTTAAATTTGAATAGATTTTCTTTTAGAATTTTATTTAGAATTTTTACCAAAGATTTCTTCGAAATTATTTTTGAAGTTGTGTTTAGGTTATACAGTTGCCCGAGTGTTACATCGATGACCAGACGATCTCAATTCCAATCTAACAATTTAAGACGAGTCTTATAATTCCGTTTCATGAAGTTGTTGTATAATAATAATAATAATAATAATAATAATAATAATAATTATGATAATAATAATAATGATTATGCTAATGAGGATAGTATTATTTTCATTTATATAATTTTAACGGTCACTGTTACAAATATACACCGTGTATAAACGAATATGCGCGACTAGTTTCGACGGAAAAAATATTCCCAATAATTTCTTCGTCGATTCAGTTTATCTTAATAAGAATTAGGAGTTGATCTTTTTTTTTGTAGAAAAATTCGACCCCCGGGGTCTTAGAGCGAGATCGCCGAAACCAGATTCGAAAACCGAGTGAAATCGGAGAGAGACATTAAACTAATAATCGTTATCGGATTCAACAATAGTTTGAACTTGTCGCGTTAAATGCGAAATGGCATTTTAAATATGCTCCTAACAATCGGAAAATGGCGTTATTCCGAGATAGATAGTATCACCATACCGGGACATCTGCTCGCGAATGGACCTGTGAATGCTATCGGACAACGATCAGTAGACCACAAGATGTTCCTATTTAGACGGTTACAAAAGCCACATCAGACCCCTAATTGAGTGAATTAGGGAACTGAGAATTCCCGAACGCACATCTGAAAGCGATGTTTTTGAATATTGCGTATGACCGGATTTCGTGATAATTCTATTCGTGTGGGCTTTTAAAGGTCGGCTGCTTAATTAGGGTTGTCTAACGGGGTATATTAGGATGATATCACCTTCCGCGGTTCCGGGGCCAGCACGAAATGCTATTTAGTGAATGCAATTTCACCTGTTCCGACGAGTGGGGGGAATATTCGGATGGTTTTCAATCGGATTAAATATTCTTTAATTATATGACAATAATAGATGAGTACCCGCTGCGGCTAAAAAAATTGTTACTTTGTTACTTCTTTCTGCTGAACATAAACTTAAAACGACCGGCCGCCTATCTGCAGCCCTATGCATTACTTTTTTGAATTAATGATCAGGCTTACAATAACACAGACCCGACAGTTATAGAAATGAACTGATTACAAATTCTATTGCATTTTACGAAACGACCCAGCCGTTGCGGAGAAACGAGGTATCATTTTTTCAGCCAAAATGATGCTTGAAAATTAGTTTGTGGCCACCAGATTCAAGTTAAACAATTAAAAACTACAACATTTCAAACTCAAAAGGTTTTTCTTTAAATCTAAACTCGCTTATTGTTCATGGAACTGGACCCCAGACTCAATCTAGATCTACGGATTACGGCAACATTTGACTTTGTTAAAATATCGGCGATTGGCTTATTTTATTCCTCGATCAATGCGAAAATTGTTGAAAATAGTAAATAAATATATACACCCGATATTCAATTCAACCATAATCATTATACATGTATAGAAAAGGTATTTCTTTAAGTTAACCAACCACATTTTCGTGGAACAACTGGGCTTCGATGTTTTAGCAAAAGAGACAAATTTAGATGCGTTTCTAGTTAGCAACATCTCCGCATGTGTGTGATATAAGGAATCATCCTAGACATACTTAAAGATGACTATAGCGACTCGGGTGAGGACTGAGCGGGTTATTGTCGGACTTCTTCTACAGAACTCTTGGTGGCCGGTACTCGTACACAGCCAGAGTCTCCATCAGAGGTCAATGATCGAATCGGAGACTATATAGGCAAGTGGAGAGACCCAGAGAGTGAAGAACCTGCGAATTCCTTCCAGCGTTTTCAGAGAATAAGGCGACTGGGAATGGCCTTCGCGCGATGTGTGTGGTCGATATCTTTAATACCTCTTCTAAGAGACGGGTTGTCGTGTTGGAGAGACGGGTTGTCGTGTTGGTCTTTTTAAATCGTGTCACGTCATGGCAACTATCCGCTTAGGAACCGAATCGTTCATGCGTACTACCCGAGGCGCGCCAAGACGGCAGGGATTTTTTTTCAGAAACAATTCGGGCTCGTTGCCCCCCCCCTTAATACCTATTTCCTACACTGGTTAAATTATTGCTGCGCGTTCTAACATCAACAGGCAAAAATTTCAATAACTAATTTCCAATATGATTCAATTCATTGAAATTTGAAAAAGGCTTTTGCTATTAACACCTTTTGACGCAAAGGGGTTCGCGTGATGAAAATTCAAAACTTAAAAGTTTTCCGTAACTCACGTGAAAGCGAAGGGTTAGTAATTTCTCAAGACTCGGCGGTTCTATAGGTCTACAGTGAATTTCAATTGTTAAGATTATCGTTGAACTAAGCATGAAATTCAAGCGAGATTGTGAGAAAATCATTTTCAATTATATATATATCAATCTCAACTGAAACAGACTACTAACTAGTGAAGCACGGCTCATATACGTACATAGATTGTATCGTATTGTCAATTTTCAGGAAAAAAATCTATCCAAATACTACAACAACTAATAGTACAATAACCAGGTATCTTGTGTGAGATCGAAACATCTCGTTTTTTGCATTTTAGAAATAAATTCTCGATTTTTAATTCTTTTAATTTGTAAATATAGTGGATTTTTATCGTATTACTAGAACGAACATCAACAAAATATTTGAAACGATTTCTAAAACGAACCCTTAATTTTCAGAAATAATTCTTTAATAATTCATATGAATTTTGGGGTCATTGTATTGAATCTAACGCTTCATTAAAAACTAGAAAATATCGTTATAAATGAATTCGGTAGCGGAGTGAACGAACAGGTTCACCCGGACGACTTACTTAGAAACAACAATTTAAACACGGGAAAAATGCTTATTCGGTTTAGATAACACGATTTGGATAATCCCGAACGGATTAGCTAACCGATTCCTTAACACTAATCTATGGATCAAAGATCTAAGTTTATTCCTATCAAAACTTATATAAATATATATATATATATATATATATATATATATATATATATATATATATATATATATATATATATATATATATATATATATATATATATATATATATATATATATATATATATATATATATATATATATATATATATATATATATATATATATATATATATATATATATATATTTATATATATATATATATATATATATATATATTTATATATATATTTTCAAAACTTTGATCTAAAGCGTGAGCAGAGCACGTGGATCACGTGTTTATATAGTAAAAACTATTATCCTTAATCCTTATATAAACATTTAAAGTATCTCAATAACAGATTGTTTGCCTTGACAGAATTTCTTTCACATTTAAACATTGATGTTAGACTCGTTGAGTCCGCGGTGAAAGATTGTACGAATGAACTAAAATAGTCCGATGCGTTTTCTCAAAGTTATTTCAGCGATTCGGTTTTATCCTAATAGTCATCTTCTTCAGGACTAACGATATGAATTATGTAGTGCTTAAGTTTGCTATGCGGAAATATCCGAAAACTTGAAGAATGAAATACTAGCTCAAGGAAACCTCTCAGTTTTATCATTTTCTCATTGGCTCATTTCATGAATTATTTCCAGAAAAAAAACCCGATATATCACGCAGCGAATCGATACGAAATAAATTAGTCTGTTTCAAATTAAAATGTTTTTAGAAGAGAATTTTAAGAATTCTTTTCAAATCTGATTTTTTTTTCAAACCTGAATAATATGCGAATTTAAGATTTATCAAGGCCGTTTTTAGAATTGAATGCACGACCGAATGAATAACTGAGCCCTGAAATAGAAAATGTCATGATTTTGATATATTTACCTTCCTTGTTTCGTGATGATCATCTCAGTTGTGTGCGCGTGAAACTTCACCCACAAATCCTGATTGCACAGATACACGCAGGCTTTCCCTGGACCACTGTTACTGCTGCCGCTATTGACTCCGTTGGACGAGCTGACGGCTGATGCTGCTGCGGCTGTTGATGGGGCGGACTGATGATACGCAGGTGTCGGGCTACTTTGTGCTGACGGTGCCTCGAATGACGACTCGGGCGGACTGCCGTATCCGACCATCGCCGGATACTGTAGCCCGATATGAGATGTTGTTTGCTGTTGATGATAATTCTGCGGATAAGTATCAGGATACTTATCGGCGCTGTTCGGTGATACGTTCTCGAATGCAGATTTCGGCTGGTGTTCGTACGCGGCGTGCATCGCCCGAACGGGACTCAGATACTGTTGAATCGGGGCCGAATCCGTCTGATCGAAACCGTCTTGGACGTGATAGCTGTAAACCGGGTGATACAGTCCGTGTTCCGGATTCTCGTGATGGTGATGCTGCAGATCATCCGGTCCAGCGGTCGTCGGGACCGCACCGTACTGATGTCCATCTTCTTGACGTTGCTGATGATGATAATAGTACGACTGAGCCTGTTTTAACGGCGTCAACTCGTATCCGCTATCGGTAGCATCGTCTGCGACAGGTATCGGACTGCTGACCGGCGACACCGAACTACTGGACGCATCTACCAAAGAATCGGTGCTAATCTCAGCTGTCGTCGTCGTGTTATTAAAACCGTTAACAGACGTTTCGTAAACTTGTTGTTGTCCGTTATCGATAACTTCACACTTTGCTGCCATAGTTGCCGAATTTAACATGTTTCACACCCGATTCAAGTTATATTTTCACCAGCGTTGAGAATGTCTATCGTCACGATCGCGCTATCTTGCAGTATGTAATTTCGATTATCACTTGTTGTGGAGAGTTTGTGTTGTTGGTCATCAGTAAACCTTCAACCTTTATTTATACCGTCTGACACCGCCCGAACTTTCGCCTCTGCTCGTGCTCGATCGCTGATTGGTCGACGTCGTTTGTGACGTCGGCATAATCGTCGCCGATTGGTCGAAAGGCAGTGGACGCGCGTACGCTCGAACAGCGCGCGCGCTAATTAGCATAATTAGGGCTAACACGAGTGCCACGAGTGTGGTGACGGTGAAATAGTGGAATCGAAAACGGGTTCCTAATTCAGGTGAATTTCGGTCAATCTTCAAAACAACAAACTCAAAATGACCGGCTCGTGTCAAACAATGAACCAGACCCGTAAGTGCCACTTGTTCAACAACAATTACATCATTGGAACTCACTTGCCCCCCTCTCCTTTCTCTAACCACTAATTGCTGAATTCTATCCAACACTAGATTCTTAGTGCTACACTTAACAAGAAATAAATTTGAGGATAGTTTTTTTTAAAACTTGAGATGATTCTATTTTTTTCCTGAAAATTAAAATCTTTTTATCTTTTTCCATGGTCCGCTTTTTTTTAACATAGTTAAAACGAAATTAGTTCGGTATAAAATCCTTGCGCACAACGAATAAAAAGAAACTTCCGAAATATTTCTTTGAGCTGTTGTAGCTTATTCGACTGTTCAACTTTATCCTGAAATTTATATCCCCGGGAACACACCTAATCACCCATTAATCAGTTCATTACACAAGGAAAAATATCGGACTCTTTGTGAGTATTTCATCTATGGTTAACAAATCGGGTTTCTAAGACACAGGGCTGTTCAAAAAGACGTTGCATTTAGGAACAATGTTAATACGACGAATTTCGCTAGATTTCAGGATCCAGTTCCACAGTTGTGAGTTAGAGTTAACTCTGAGTTAAAATTAGTTCATTTTCAATGAGTTAACTCCGAGTCAAATCTTAACTCACAACTGTGGAACTGGACCCAGTTTGATATTGATGATATATTTAGAGGGACCCCATAGCGTCCAGGTTTTCAAGCAACAGGTTTTCAAGCCAAAGGGTTTGAGATTCATCAACACTTCATATGGATTTGTTTTTTTTTTACGTACAAGTGGTACAATACAGTATTCCTGAAGATGACTATTAGGATAAAGTCGAAACGTTGAATAAACTACACTAGCTCAAGGAATACAGTATTCCTGAAGATGACTATTAGGATAAAGTCGAAACGTTGAATAAACTACACTAGCTCAAGGAATACAGTATTCCTGAAGATGACTATATTATCGGATATAGTCGAAACGTTGAATAAACTACACTAGCTCAAGGAATGCAGTATTCCTGAAGATGACTATTAGGATAAAGTCGAAACGTTGAATAAACTACACTAGCTCAAGGAATACAGTGTTCCTAAAGATGACTATTGGGATATAGTCGAAACGTTGAATAAACTACACTAGCTCAAGGAATACAGTATTCCTGAAGATGACTATTAGGATAAAGTCGAAACGTTGAATAAACTACACTAGCTCAAGGAATACAGTATTCCTGAAGATGACTATTAGGATAAAGTCGAAACGTTGAATAAACTACACTAGCTCAAGGAATACAGTATTCCTGAAGATGACTATTAGGATAAAGTAGAAACGTTGAATAAACTACTCTAGCTCAAGGAATGCAGTATTCCTGAAGATGACTATTAGGATAAAGTCGAAACGTTGAATAAACTACACTAGCTCAAGGAATACAGTATTCCTGAAGATGACTATTAGGATATAGTCGAAACGTTGAATAAACTACACTAGCTCAAGGAATACAGTATTCCTGAAGATGACTATTAGGATAAAGACGAAACGTTGAATAAACTACACTAGCTCAAGGAATACAGTATTCCTGAAGATGACTATTAGGATATAGTCGAAACGTTGAATAAACTAAATTAAGTTAAAGGAACCATTTTCGGACTTAATATCATTTTATCGTTATTATTGTAGGATTCTCTTTAGATTTTTCTGTGACGGTTTCGAGGCCCGGCCCCGATAAACCAAGAGCGCGCTGTGTTTATATTACAATCTATATACTGAGTAAATACAATGCTGTGCGTGGAGCAGTATTCACCGCTCTGACATCAAACTACTCTTAAACTGATACTCGTTTATTCGTGAAATATTTATTCCTCTGAAAACACGCTGCTCTCGTCCTCAATCATTGAACAAATCCACCTCTTCGGAACTGAAATGACGTCGATAATTTTAAATCTCATTCTAAAACTTTACTTTTTAAAGAAAATTTTCGTTAGCAATAAGAACGATTTTCTATTCTTATCATTGGATTTTATATCATCTTAACAACACGAATTAGAAGTGTTTATGTTCTATAGATGACCTATAAGGACCTGGCACCACAGTAACGTTGTATTGGTCAAATTTGACCCTACATTTTAATTCGTTTATTTCCAATCTTTGTAATTGCGTACAATACGTTTTCCTTCAAAATAATCTATTTCAAATAATTTATTAGTAATATTTTCAATTAGAGAATCGTTGATTGGAAATTACGAAAATTTTGTTAATTAGTTTGTCGTTGTTAAAAATCGGTGTTTGTGAATTTCGATCTGTCAAAATGTCCCCAACAATCAGAAACCAATCAGAGTTCACGTTGTTTGTTGATTGATGTTTTCCAGCCTCGTGTCACGTCGTCACCGTTGACAACAATTAAAACGACAATTAAAACGGCTTAATTACTGCATCCATGCAGTTACGTTAAATCTATGTTAATATTGGAGGAAGTGAATTAACTCTTAACTGACAACATTGTGAACCCAGAACTGCGGAACTGGGTTCAGAACTGTGGGCTTGGGTTCAGAACAGTGGGCCTGGGTTCAGAACTGTGGGCCTGGGTTCAGAACTGTGGGCCTGGGTTCAGAATTGTGGGCCTGGGTTCATAACTGTGGAACTGGGTTCAGAACTGTGGAACTGGGTTCAGAACTGTGAGCCTGGGTTCAGAACTGTGGAACTGGGTTCAGAACTGTGGAACTGGGTTCAAAACTGTGGAACTTGCTCCAGAACTGTGGAACTGGATTTTGGGGAACTATTTAAGTCTGATATATCAATTCGCTAGCGTGTAATTTTTGCGGATGCTCCCGCGCGAAATTAAAATCCCATTCAATCAATAATAAACGAATACACACAACACTTAATTATATACAGAGAGCGAGAGAGAGAGAACGACAACACGAGACTGTAACTACCAGCCCGAGTGAGAGGCAGTCAGTCGACCACTTCGGATACCTCTTCATCAAACTATTTAACGGGTCTAGATATCACTAAAATCGGGTGAATGGGACTCGCAGTATATATGGACTCTGGTTGTTGTGTTTTCACCAATCACAGTTTTACTTTCCGCTGTTACATCTGATTGATAAAAGCGAGGCTTCGCGGCCGCGCAACACTCCTCATTCCTCGGTAGTGGAAAATACTTTCGGAAACATATTCGACCGGACCGAATTCGTGGAGAGGTAAGTGGCTTTAGATATCAAATAAAATTGGTTGAAATTAGTCCGTTTTTCGATTAGGTAACCTTTCGGTCAATTCTTAAATCACGACTGAATGCAGAACTGTGGAACTGAGTCCAGAAGTTTGGAACTGAGTTCAGAACTGTGGAACTGAGTCCAGAACTGTGTAACTGAGTCCAGAACTGTGTAACTGATTCTAGAACTGTGGAACTGAGCCCAGAACTGTGGAACTGAGTCCAGAACTGTGGAACTGAGTCCAGAACTGTGGAACTGAGTCCAGAACTGTGGAACTGAGTCCAGAACTGTGGAACTGAGTCCAGAACTGTGTAACTGAGTCCAGAACTGTGGAACTGAGTCCAGAACTGTGGATCTGAGTCCAGAACTGTGGAACTGAGCCCAGAACTGTGTAACTGAGTCCAGAACTGTGGAACTGATTCCAGAACTGTGGATCTGAGTCCAGAACTGTGGATCTGAGTCCAGAACTGTGGAACTGAGTCCAGAATCGTGGAACTGATTCCAGAACTGTGGAACTGAGCCCAGAACTGTGTAACTGAGTCCAGAACTGTGGATCTGAGTCCAGAACTGTGGATCTGAGCCCAGAACTGTGTAACTGAGTCCAGAACTGTGGAACTGGATCCAGAACTGTGGAACTGAGTCCAGAACTGTGGATCTGAGTCTAGAACTGTGGAACTGAGTCCAGAAATGTGGAACTGGTTTCAGAAATGCTGAAGTGTCATTTTGAGGTCACCACTCTGTTATGTAGATGTTCGATAATAAGTTTATTCGCCATAGCAACAAATTTACCGTTACCACAATAAACAAATAGTAAATGATTCTTTTAGCGCGTTTCTTAATAAGTGACAATTGAGGGAAATATTCTAATTTTGGTTCAGAATACCGGATACAGTTTCCCGCTCATAGTTTCAAACGTGAAAAACGTGATAACCAGTATTAAACTCTCTCTAAAGGTGATGCGTACTACTGGTGGCGGTGGTGGTGGTGGTGCTACTGGTGGTGGTGCTACTGGTGGTGGTGCTACTGGTAGTGGTGCTACTGGTGGTGTTGGTGGTGGTGGTGGTGGTGCTATTGGTGGTGGTGCTATTGGTGGTGGTGCTATTGGTGGTGGTGCTATTGGTGGTGGTAGTGGTGCTACTGGTGGTGGTGCTACTGGTAGAGTGGTACTGGTGGTGGTGGTGGTGGTGGTGGTGGTGCTATTGGTGGTGGTAGTGGTGCTACTGGTGGTGGTGCTACTGGTAGAGTGCTACTGGTGGTGGTGGTGGTGGTGGTGGTGGTGGTGGTGCTTTTGGTGGTGGTGCTATTGGTGGTGGTAGTGGTGCTACTGGTAGTGGTGCTACTGGTGGTGGTGCTACTGGTGGTGGTGCTACTGGTAGAGTGCTACTGGTGGTGGTGGTGGTGGTGGTGGTGCTATTGGTGGTGGTGGTGGTGCTACTGGTGCTATTGGCGGTGGTGCAGCTGGTGCTAATATTGGTGGTGCTGTTACTGCAGCAGCTGCTGCTGCTGCTGCTGCTGCTGTTGCTGGTGCTGCTGCTGCTGCTGCTGGTCTCTCCGTCAGAACGGTTCCTTCCTTCGGATATCATATAGTTACGTCGTAATATACTCCCGTTTTTGAAGAGTTGAACATTTTTGTTATTCTTTGAAATCCCCCTATGACATCACTATCGCTACTCTCCAAAACAACGATCTAAAATGGAATCACCGTTATGAGGTCACTAGACAATTCGATGATGTCATAAGAGGTGAATGAAGGCGGCGGCCGATACGGATCACCCGGGTTCGACCCCAGTCACGTTACTTTAACTATGACCCACGTTTTTAAACGGTCGGTGACGATGACGTCACAATAATTGTAACGCTACAACGGCTGTAACGTATCGTTTATATAACGTCAATAACGTAAACGTATGATATTAATAATCAACGCTACTCCACCGCTGCCGCTGCAGGGTTTGACTGAGAGCAATTCAAACGTTTTTACTTTAAACACAACTGTTAGCAGTGGCGCGCATTCTTAATCAAATATTCATTTTTCAAGTGAAGAGTATATATACATATATATATATATTATATATATATATATATATATATATATATATATATATATATATATATATATATATATATATATATATATATATATATATATATATATATATATATATATATATATATATATATATATATATATATATAACAGGGGAGAGGGGGTAGGGGGAGGGGAGGGGAGGAGAGGGGGAGGGTGTCATATTTAACGGCACTCGTGTCTATATCGACTGTTGTAGCGCGGAGTGGAAAATAAAGGCAATTGTATTTTCGTTTTTCCGAGGTTTCAAATTTCCACTTCATCGTGAGGACAAAACAACACATATCCTCAAACGTATTCGATCCTACTGATATATTCGATCAATAGAAACAAGGGCAGGTAGTGCTGGGCAAATCGTAGGTGTAGCAATATGCTTTAATTTCTGTGTTATTTTTTGTGTGCTCTGCGCAATGTTATCATAACTACTTGTGGCGTAAATAAGGTAAACTGAAACTGAAATAGTAATGTTAGGGGTAGGGCCGATAGAAATGTTAGGGGTAGGGCCACCGATAGAAATGTTAGGTGTAGGGCCGATAGTAATGTTAGGTGTAGGGCCGCTGATAGAAATGTTAGGTGTAGGGCCACCGATAGAAGTGTTAGGGGTAGGGTCGCCGATTATAGTGTTAGGTGTATGAGTATATCAGACCCGTCTACCTGTCTGACACGGAAAGGAATCCATAATGGCCACCGTTCTCCATAATAAATCAATTACCCGTATCCACCATATTGATGACGTCATAAATTTGCATAATAATAAATAGATTAACTTTAAAATTAAATAAATGTATTGTATCGCGCGGGCGCCATGGTGATTAATGATGCCATAGTGATTTTATGGAGGCGGCCATCTTAATGGAAGGGTCTCAATATGGAATCTGATGATGTCATAGGGGGATTTACGGTACCCGTGCTCGGAGGATCCAGAGGCAATTTTGTGATGTCATATGAGGATTTTACAGAGAAGTTTCCGGAAGGGTAAATATCAATTATAGGGAATCTTATGATGTCACTTCAAACTATATAACATCAGTGATGACGTCATAGTGGTGATTAATGGTGGCGGTGCAACAGGTAGTCGCTCGCACTGCACCCAGCGGAGTGATAGTGTTGATACGACGCAGTGTATCTGGATGGGTGTCAGAACTGCATGATTTAATTACTCAGTGTCGGTCGTTTATCAATACAATTCATCAATTATTGAAAGTCATGCTTCTAGTTGTATTCACCTATTGCGATGCGAGAGCGCGCGAGTCACAATCAATAATCGTAGCTAATTAAAACTTAATTAATACATCGCGATACTCTCCCCCTCTCTCTTACTCTAGCACCTGTACCTCTGAGTGCGCGGCCCTCCCGATACTAAACAGTGAGAAAACCGTTAAACGACGTTATTCAAATAATCAATTATTTTATTTTGCGGAAAAAAATTCAATGAATGGATTTACTGAATTTCGATGATGAGATATTACAAACAGAGTGATCGGCGGTGGAACCACAGAGCTCTGTGTTGTGTTGTAGGCGCTTAATCTGACTCAGAGAACCCAGTTCCACATATTCCACAGTATAGGTGTCTGGACCAGGTTTTCCACAGTGCGGGTGTTTGGACCAGGTTCTCCACAGTGTAGGTGTCTGGACCAGGTTTTCCACAGTGTTGTGTAGGTTCTACGGGACTTAGATTAACGTTGTATCGACAAGTCGACTGACTCAATCACCACGGTACCCAGTATTTGAGTATGGTATTGATTTGAACCTGGTTCCGCTGGTTAACGCGTTCAGACCAGCCACCTCCTCACTCAGTTGAAACCCCCGGGTCCCAAGAGCTGGTTATATGAATTATTTTTTTGCGGTGGTGTTTTTAAGGTGAGGCTGGTGAGGACTCGATACGACCGCATACATTCCCTATACGTCGAACATGGAATTAACTAAATGGAAAACACAAACAGTCCGGTGAGTAAAAATCAATACGAAACAATCCGATAACGATTTCTAATTCCACGCCGTTTTGTCTACAGTCACGTGGCTCTACGTGTGCGGTAGCTCGCGACTGACGATCACGTGACCATTTTCCGGAAGTGCTATGAGCAGCGGCCCTCGTGACAATCCAGTCACGCGCACAGGAACTCGCGAGTCTGTCCTCGCTTGCCAGGGCCGGGTTTGAGGCGAGGACGTGAACTTTGACGGGAAATTGTAAATAGTTACAATCCACCCACCATCCCCTACCCCCTGGCAAGCGAGGTTTGTTGGGATCGGTACGAATCATTTTCGACGTGTGACTGGGCTGTCACGTGAGCTAATGAGACTTTGACCTTCCCAGCAATGTGGAGGTCACCGATGGATGCTCTAAAAACCAGGGGCCAGTTGCACAGTCGTGACTTAAGTCAAAAAGTGGTCTTAAATCTTAAGACTGGTTCTAAGTTGTTAGATTGGCTATAGAACTAAGTTGGTCTTAGACTGGTCTTAAGTCTAAGCCATGACTATGCAACCGACCCCAGGTGCTCGTTTTTGATACCGTAGCGCAACATGATGCCGCGCAGCAGCAGCATCACGAGGGAGTCGTCTGGTGATGGACGCGTTTTTCTGGGTCACCGACCGAAGTCGAACACTAATCTATTAATGATGATTTAAACGACTCACTACGGCGTTTGACGCTATATAAATTGCATCAGTCAATCAAATCAGAGCACGCAATATAATCGCACAGGCGGCCGCCTATTCGATCGACACACACACAATCTAGAATCCAATTCACTTAAAGAAAAATGATCAGCGCCCCGCAGAGAGAGAGCTCGGTGGTGCGCAGACAGTGAGAGAGTCGTGTGGATATATATGCGGTTCATTCAATGATTACTGCTTCACCAAACGACCTTTAAACCAAATCAATACAATCATCGATCGAATATCGATCTGATCGAATAGGCAATCACTATACTCACGGGCTGCGTCATACCGTCCTGTTTTAGGGCCATGTAACTCTGAAGTCCGCGGCCAGAAAGGATCGGAAAACAAGAACTTTTTTTTAGGTCATGTGTTGGGATTAAATTTTTCTTAACTCGACTTAAATCTGAAAACATTAAAACTCTAGATAATAAAAAATGAACGTTTGTGTATTGCGCTTGAGGTGTAATTTTAACCTACTTTCTACCGACCGCCTGTGAGGTCTAAACTACATACATAATACATTATTCCCGAATAGGTCGATCTGGTCGCAACAATACGCGCCAGAAGAGAATTCCGGAATCCAGAAGTAGGGACCAATCAAATCATGCCTTATTTACTGTATAGATTTTCTGTGGTAGGGCCCCATCTTCTGATCAGTTTTTGTGCCGACCCTGCGCTCTGTAGTCAGTGAGTATTGAAAAACGTGGAATATTTTCACGTGTCTCAAACATATTTAACAAATCTACTGAATCCTACTGAATTAAACAATATTCCGGCATCAATTTGAAATATTAACACTTCCAGAAAGTTTACTCTCGTGATAATTGGGGCAATGATTCACAGTTAATTAGGAATTATACAACTAAATGTACTCTGCTTTGCATTATGACCTCCGGGAACGTGACTGGGAACTCTCATGCGCCTTTTCACGAAAACATCCGTACCCTCTGTACTCCTCTGTCCTCGGGCGCACACCTTTGCGATCAACGGGTCAGATACAATTCTGACACGCTGAAAATTGCATCATCGCCGCACACCTTTGCCATTTTTATCGCACGGTAAAAAATCGCATGCGAAAATATCGAACATGTTTGATTTGTTGCGATGAAATCGGCTCCGGATGCTAGACCGCATACCTTAACGATGAAGCGATCATACGATGAAGCGATCATGCGATGAAGCGATCATACGATGAAGCGATCATACGATGAAGCGATCATACGATGAAGCGATCATGCGATGAAGCGATCATACGATGAAGCGATCATACGATGAAGCGATCATACGATGAAGCGATCATACGATGAAGCGATCATGCGATGAAGCGATCATACGATGAAGCGATCATACGATGAAGCGATCATACGATGAAGCGATCATGCGATGAAGCGATCATACGATGAAGCGATCATACTATCAATCGCAAAGGTGTGCACCATAGGCTTTAGATTATCCTGCGGTGGGAGTCCTTTGCTGATTTTGAGTGTATATACCCGGTCGCCTACCCCAAAGGATATTGAATGCGTATAAATTCCAAAAACTACCGGCGATGTGTCCACCTTGTTTTTCACACAGAAGTTGCTACTCGGAGCGTGCTTTTGACATCACGTGTCTGATAGAAATCTACAACGGATACAACATTATTAACGTATTCCGCGCCACATGTATTAACAATCTGAACTGCATTAACACTTACAACTAAAAACATTCTATAATTAAGAACTCTAGGGGTCTAAACCTGCCCGAAGAGTGCACCTTGTCTCACAAGGCCTTCAGGAATACACGTGACGAGTGGGCCCTAGCCCGTGCCCTACGAAATAATCGTGAATAAAAAACCGATCGAAAAGACTTCCGAAAAAGTTTGCTCCTGAGAAGAGGTTACCAGGCTGAGAACTGTCATACCAGCGATGGGTGCAAGAGGGCATCCCTGCGACACATGTCATCAGATACACGTGACCAAGAGAAAGAACTCGGTTCCTTCATACATTATAACCAAGTAGTCTCGCGGTCCAAAAATCTCGGAGTAATGGATGAAAAATACTAGAGGGGTCTAAATTTATAAATCTAACCATAAGATGAATTTGGTTGAAAGTGTTTCAAACAGCATCGTGAGGATCGAGTACTCAGGAACAGCTGGGACTGTGGCATCGCTGGACAGAGGTATCGCGCGTTACACTAGTCTCCGGCAGGGTCGAATCCCACTTCGACTCTCCTCCAATCTGCGTCCTCGCTTGCCAGGGTTGGTTTGTTGAACCCGTGCTGGTTTCGCACCGGTAAGCGCGGATACACCTTCACGAACACCTCACTGGCAAGCGAGGATAATTCAATTGTGTTAAACGCCTGTACGACATCCTTACCAGCGAATACGAATACGAATATTTATTACACTCCAACCATTCACATGGTACATGGAGGAAAAAACAGTATTTACAATTATTTACAAAAACAGTCGATAAAAACACTTTGAAACATAACAAACGTTATTTATAGCATACTATTTACACACACTACCGGAGGGATCTATATACATCTAGACCTAATTTGATAAATTTAGCCAGTTTAAAAGTTTGATTTATTAAAACATCAAGATTCCGAAAGGTATTTGAATTTAGGTAGCTTTCGCGGAATACGGTAAATAATTTACAGTTTTAAAAATGAAATGTAGTTCGTCGTCTAAAACGTTACAGGTGCATCTTCCGCCATCTAGCGGATAATACGGGCGACAATCAAAAGTACCCGATCTTTTTTCGGGGTTCTCACGCGTTACTAAGGAAACGGCGTCCGATTGAGAATCGATCATAAATACTTTAATAACGTAACGTAAAAGCAGTAACGTCGCCGACGTCGTTACTCGCGTTGCGTTCACCACACGCGTTCGAACAGGAGACGGAGGAACTTTGACATTCTGTTTAACGCCAGCGTTCCCGGTAGTAACAGACCGTGAACCGGACCGCGCCTGATGCTGGAGAATATCATCTATTATCTCAAAATTATTGATAGCGTTACCGTTAATTCGAACGATATACGATATTGAGATCTCAGGTCACGATCGTTATTTCGGGATATACTTGAAATTGAGGTTTTGAAATGAAATATTGAGATAAACCATTGGTTATCGGCGATCGGTTATATCATACCCCGCCCTGTGATAGACACATTATTCGCTCAGAACTGTTTCTATCGGACGTATCGAGTTTGAGAGGGTGGAGGAAGCACCGTCGCTATCTCGCTGTTAGTGTCAATTATAGTTTTTATTGTCGCTTTGTTTTCCAGCGATCGTTGTTTCGACGGCCTTGCATAACGCGGATATACCCGGATGAACGATACCCTAACTACGGTGGGGGCGCCACCAGTATTAGCGGCGGCGGTGGCGGTACGGACTGTGTCGCGCTGGATAGCAGCGAAAATAACACTGACGAGACCGAAATAGATGATCGTAGTTCATCGGGCTCGATATCCGCCTCAGACGAACAGCAGCGGCAGCAGCAGCAGCAGCAGCAGCAGCAGCAGCAGCAGACGAACTCCGTTAACTCATCATCGACAAATTTGCGGAGAAAAACTGACGAAATCATTCGTAATCAAGAAAAACTAGACGCTATATTTTGCACGACAGCGTCGGCAAAAAATGGACCGAATCCGGTTGCAACCGGCCCGGACGCTGGCTCGGGCACCGGACCGGGCACCGACTCACCGGTGGTTGCCACGTCGACAAAAACACCAACGCCCACCATTTTTGGATTTCAAAAACGCGTGCGTGAACCGTCGGATTTGGAAACAGCGACACCTAGTGCCGGTGGTGGAGCTGGGACAGGGACTGGTGCCGGTGGTGGCGCTGCAGATAGACCTCAACAGAATGGTTTTGCCGGACAAAGACAATCAGCGAAAGCAGCGCTGTTTAGTTTCGCCAGACGGAATAGTTTTGGTTTGTTCAGCCAGGACGAAAAAGAATCGCTGCACACAAGGGTAAGTTGATTATCATCTTCCATATCCGATCTGATTTTCAAGACTTTCTGCTTTTTCGAAGAAAACCCTTTATTTTTATTCTCACGATTGTGTATCCCCTATTTTAGTTTAGCCTACGACCAGAGAACATTCAACACCAATTTCTTTAGTATCCATTTTGAAATTTCCAGTGTAATTGTGTTAATGAATGCGAATAGTCTATATTCATTTCTATGTTGGCCGATATTTCACACATATTTTTATGTTAGTTGAAACACATTTTGCCTAAGAATATATGGAATGAAAGTTTGAGCTCATTAGTTAAAAAGGTTTCGTTTAGAATATTTGAGTATCTCGTAAACGGCAACAAATTACTCACGTGAGTTTGAAATGTTTGAATAGATTTTTAACGACCAATTACTGCAACGATTTTCATGATTTCGTGTCAAGGATTTCGGTAAGGGATTTAGTTCAAGGATTAGCGCGCAGAACGACTTTATGATATTTCATTAAAATTGCATCAATATGTTTCTCTATCAGTCACACGACGAATAAAACTCGTCCAGTGAAAGCAGAAGGTTTTTGACGCTGTCCACTCTTCATTGGCAGTTTTTCATTACTAGACTTTACTAGGCCGGGGCCGAAACCCAGCTTTGAATATACTGACTAGGACTACTATTTGTGAGTAGTTTCTAAGAGCTCAACTTCTCAAAGATTTCTAGTTTATTTTCAATACTTGTAGGAACGAACCACTACAATTAAATAAATCAGATAATTTGGTATCATTATTTTAAACCAGATTTGTTTAAACTAGTCTTACGTTAATCCCGACTGCTATAGATCCAGATTTTCAATAATCATCAATAATCAGCGCTAAACTATTAAAGTCCATGAATTTATCAACCATTTCGATCTGCCCCATTCATCAAACGCATTTAATATCGCTTCGGCGTTTCATCTGCTTCGATTAACAATTTAGTATTCACCGCCGCGCGCGGCAGCCACCGGAAGTCGTCGTATGGTATTGTGGTTATTCGAGCATCAATCATTTTCGCTGATATTTTCTGACGTTTTTCCTTTTTTTATTCTTCTCGCGAACATAAGAAATATTTTATCGTCTGCGCCGTCATCGATTAATTCATCTCGCAAACGGTGACGTTTAACGACACAGTCGCGACTCTGCGTGAAATTATAGACTTAGACGCTCTCTATCATCGAGATCGAGAGAGAGAGAGAGAGAGAGAGAGAGAGAGAGAGAGAGAGAGAGAGAGAGAGAGAGAGAGAGAGAGAGAGAGAGAGACCGAGACCGAGACCGAGACCGAGACCGAGACCGAGACCGAGACCGAGACCGAGACCGAGACCGAGACCGAGACCGAGACCGAGACCGAGACCGAGACCGAGACCGAGACCGAGACCGAGACCGAGACCGAGACCGAGACCGAGACCGAGACCGAGACCGAGACCGAGACCGAGACCGAGACCGAGACCGAGACCGAGACCGAGACCGAGACCGGGACCGAGACCGAGAGAGAGAGAGAGAGAGAGAGAGGAGAGAGAGGCTGCCTGATGGCTATATTTGTTAACTGACTGCCTGATGGCTGTATTTGTTAACTGACTGCCTGATAGCTGTATTTGTTAACTGACTGCCTGATAGCCATAGTGGATGCTTAAACTACCTATGCTGTAATATACTAAAGTGACAGTTTACCGTGGGGGCTATATTGGGGATTGACAGTCGGAATCAATTAGCTGTTGAGTATATAATGAACAAGTCACTGCCCTATAGGGAAATCAATTCTATTGACCTCATCTATAGTCAGATAAACCGTGTTTGTATAGTTAAATGATGTTTTATTTTCCACATTGTGACAATATTAGTCCGGAGATGACGTGAACATGAGATATAGTGCTATATCAGCAGATACTGATATAGCTGGTATTGTTAGTCACCACGCTGACCAGCCAAACTTACAATCCGAGTCTATTGCCTCGGGACTATGGTCTAGTGGTTATCATGCTCGACTGGCGTGTTGCAGGTCCCGGGTTCGAAGCCTTAAGGCTTTCTGGCTGTTGTGAATTTTTGCACGAAGGGTTTTTATCAGCGCAAATGTTTAGTTTATATTTTGGTGAGGACTGCGTCAATTGTCCAATGAGAACCGTGTTCTCTTTTAAAATTCTTTTAAAATCGCTCTGAGGAGCTGCCCTAAGAATTTTAGAAATTCCGCGTTAGCGCAGAGGAGGTACGTTTCTCCGAGCGGAGACGGAGAGTGACGGAGAGAGCCGGAGAGTGACGGAAACAGGCGGAGACAGACGGAGAGTGACGGAGAGTGACGGAGATAGACGGAGAGTGACGGAGATAGACGGAGAGTGACGGAGACAGACGGGGAGATTGTCATAAAATCATTGAATCAACAATCATTGATAATCATTAGATTTTAATGAAAAGATATAATTGTGGCGGGAGAATAGCGGTAATTGTTGCGGCTGCTAGGTGACGACGTAAATCAGACGTTTAAACAGAGACAGACAGACAGACAGACAGACAGACAGACAGACAGACAGACAGACAGACAGACAGACAGACAGACAGACAGACAGACAGACAGACAGACAGACAGACAGACAGACAGAGAGTGGTAGAATAATAATATGATGACGTTACTTCAATTATAGCATATACTGATTCAGTTTTACCATAAAACACGCCGGTTCCTCCCCCACCCACCTCAATTTAGACACGACTGGGATAGAATTTCTCGGAGCCCTCCTCCCCACCCACCTTGATTCAGACTGAACTGGGATAGAGTATCGCGGAGACCATAAAACACACAGACTGTGGTAGCTCTCTCTTCGGCCCACTCCCCTCCCCACACACCCACAGCGATTAGACTGTGTGATAACGGCAGCTTCCTCTTCCAACCCCCCCCCCCCCCAGTGATTAGACTGTGTGATAACGGCAGCTTTCTCTTCCACCCCCCCCCCCCCCCCCCCCACAGCGATTAGACTGTGTGATAACGGCAGCTTTCTCTTCGCCTCGTTATTGCAATATTAAATCTAATAGAAATATGATTGCTTATCGCTGGCAGTTTTCCAATTTTGTTAATACCAACAGTAACCGTATCGAGGGTACGGAATTTCAAATATAACGGTGGCTCATTTGCATAAATACTTCGATCGATCGGCTGGCGACCGGAAGTCGGTTTTTAACGGTCGTTTTTTGAAATTTGCCGTTGCATTGTGGAACCGGAAATATCCTCTCGTTGCGGCAATGTTTGCTTGTTATTGATTAAATATTTAACTTCCCCGCAGAGAACGGGTCCGATAAAAAAAAAAGATTTGAAGATTGATTACGGTTTCGTAATGTTTATCTTCCTCGCATGCCAGTGGTTGGATGAGTTCCCCGCGTATGATTATTTCTGAAAGGCAACGGAGTGAACGCTAAACAGGGGCGGATCTAGGAAATTTGGGAGACCGGGGTCCAGAAGACAGGGTATTTTTTTTAGATGAAAGCAAACATTTCATGGGCCACAATCAGGGTCCCACCCGAGTCATTATAAGATGTATTTTGAAAAGAAACATCCAAAAATATGCCAAATTTCCTAAAGGACGAGTTTCACATTTTCCGGATTAAATTATCTTTGACTTCAATGGGAAGACAGGGGTGCAGAAAGGGGTCAAGTGTACTATAAAAATGTGTCTAAAACAAGAGGCATCAGAATTGAAGAATTTCCAAGAGTAGGGTTACTCCAAGAACTCAAATCGTCCATGTGTCTTGGACGACACCTCAAAATGTATGGTCAAATAGGTTGAATTCAATAAGCCAAATCGTGATGTAGCGATACACCGACAGATGGCGTGTCTAGGTCGACTAGGGATCACTTACATTATCACTCAGCTGATCGATCGATATCTCTCACTGGATGTAAACACCGCGGATGTTTATGTTTGTTTAAATCGAGTTTAATATTTGCCGTTGCCTGTTTCGCGAGTCGATGCGGCGGCGCTCTCAAACTATCGGTAAAGTCTCGTTACGCCGGTGTCGGCTGCCGTCCTGGCATGTCGTAGGGTGACCTTCAAACACGTTACGGCAATGATAACCCGTAACCATGGCTATAATGTGCGAGAAGATTTTTAACAAGTTTGCGATATTAAACTACTCGCTAATTCAAGATGAATGATATAGGTTGCACACACATCGCCTCCTTTTTTGCTGAGTGAACCAGCGCTGTATCTTTCGAATTCTGGCCGGAGGGCTGATTTAACGGTGGCAATGGCGGAAACGAACAGCTGACCGGAAGTCCTCTGCAGGGCGGTGGGTAGCAGTCTGTTCTCGTTCTCTGCAGGGCGGTGGGTCGCAGTCTGTTCTCTGCAGGGCGGTGGGTCGCAGTCAGTCCTCTGCAGGGCGGTGGGTCGCAGTCAGTCCTGTGCAGGGCGATGGGTCGCAGTCAGTCCTCTGCAGGGCGGTGGGTCGCAGTCTGTTCTCTGCAGGGCGATGGGTCGCAGTCTGTTCTCTGCAGGGCGGTGGGTCGCAGTCAGTCCTCTGCAGGGCGGTGGGTCGCAGTCAGTCCTGTGCAGGGCGATGGGTCGCAGTCAGTCCTCTGCAGGGCGGTGGGTCGCAGTCTGTTCTCTGCAGGGCGGTGGGTCGCAGTCTGTTCTCTGCAGGGCGATGGGTCGCAGTCAGTCCTCTGCAGGGCGATGGGTTGCAGTCTGTTCTCTGCAGGGCGGTGGGTCGCAGTCAGTCCTCTGCAGGGCGGTGGGTCGCAGTCAGTCCTCTGCAGGGCGGTGGGTCGCAGTCTGTCCTCTGGGTCGCAGTCTGTTCTCTGGAGGGCGGTGGGTCGCAGTCAGTCCTCGACACACCGTGTCCGTATCCAAACCACTCAATAAGCAAAAGCAATAAGATTAACGACCCTAATCCTAATCCTAATCCTAATCCGATGATTAGGTGATAAACAAATGGCTAGTTTCTGCGCGATTTAAACGGCGCATGCGCAGTTGTAGGCCATAATGTAATACACGATACTTTGTTGTTGCTGAATTAACGCTCAATTAAAACTTTAAAACGCGATGAGTTTCGGAGTGATCGCCGCAGAGTCGTCACAATGATAGCGCGATTAATGAACTGATGGATTCGCTCTGTTCACAAGATAATACAGTATTATATAAAACTGAAAGTACCCGCGCGCAGTCACCAGAACCCGCTACACGCTGCCTGCTACCATCACGACATGGATGTATTACAGAACGTTTGAAAAAAAAAACCAAACGACGACAATCAACGGAAGGAGTTTCATTAGGAACTGTTGTTTTCGCACGTGATGTTTCAATAATGAGGGTAACTTTTAAGTTTAATTATTGAAATGATCTCTGGTTTATTTTTTTCTGTTTGTTTGATAGTTTATGATTGATGGTTTGCGTTCAGCGCGAGATTTAACACTCCCTGCTGCGCGTTTCTTTTCTCTTTTAATTTTAGTTTTACGTTTTCCTTTTCTCAGTTTTGTCATACATTCCACACATCAAACATTTCAGATGAACTACAAACTACAAATACCAGATATTAGACATTTTATCGGAACACTTTCAAAAACTGATTGTCCACACTTCACATGTGTTCAGTGCTTCACCTGAGACATTTTTAATTGAAAATGAACTACAAACACCAGACATTAGACATTTTATCAGCACACTCTCAAAAACTGATCGTCCACACTTCACATGTGTTCATGGCTTCACCTGAGACATTTTTAATTGAAAAATGATTGTGTGACAAATGCGTGAAAAATGATAGTCCAGGGTATTGTGTGAATGGGATTGCTCCAGACTACAGATCATGTGAATGGGATGGCTCCAAACTACAGATTGTGTGAAGGGGTGGCTCCAGACTACAGATCGTGTGAAGGGGTGGCTCCAAACTACAGATCGTGTGAATGGGATGGCTCCAAACTACAGATTGTGCAAAGAGGATGGCTCCAAACTACAGATTGTGCGAAGAGGATGGCTCCAAACTACAGATTGTGTGAAGGGGTGGCTCCAAACTACAGATTGTGTGAAGGGGTGGCTCCAGATCGTGTGAAGGGGTGTTTATAACAGTCTATATAATTTACGACCCAGTCTCTGTAGTTACTGTAATGAGTTCACTGCCACACGTACATTCGTTAATTGTTTTTTGTTGTATTTTTTCCACGTGATGATTCAACTGACACGGTTGCTAATGGGTACGGCTGCTGCCGATGCCGTGCGCCGCCGTGCCGCTTTAGGGCGTGTTTATTAATCCATGAATTTGCAGATTCGTTCGTGTCATGTTTGGGTTTTAAGGTGCGCAGCAGAATAAGAACGCATTATCTACGCACAAAACCGTTACAGATGATCACACAATGAACTCACAAAAAACCGAAATAATCTGTGATGTAAACATCAGTTACATTTATATTGTCAGGCCTTGATTTTAGACCAGTATAAAAGCTCACTCTTTAGTTCTATAGCAAATCTAACAAGACCAGTCTGAGCTCATTTTGGTTCTATAGTCAATCTACAACTTGAGACCAGTCTAAACTCATTTTGGTTCTATAACCAATCTACAACTTAAGACCAGTCTAAACTCATTTTAGTTCTATAACCAATCTTACAACTTAAGACCAGTCTTAGCTCATTTTAGTTCTATAACCAAACTAACAACTTAAAACCAGTCTAAACTCATTTTGGTTCTATAGCCAATCTAACAACTTAAGATCAGTCTAAACTCATTTTAGTTCTATAACCAATCTTACAACTTAAGACCAGTCTTAGCTCATTTTAGTTCTATAACCAAACTAACAACTTAAAACCAGTCTAAGCTCATTTTAGTTCTATAGCCAATCTAACAATTTATGACAGTCTCGTTTTAGTTCTATGTTTTTATACCCCCCACTGAGTTCTGTAGCATGGTGAACTGGATTATCATTATAACTATCAAAACGATATTGATATCTCACTCACTCGCCAGACGATCACATTATGCTGATTAGTTGCTAATGGCTACTATATCAATAAGTGCTATAATTATTGAGCGATTCCGGGAGCAGTTAACAGTCGCAGCAGCAGCAGCAGCTGGGACTTCTTCAATTTCAACCAGTTCAGTATATTATCACTGTCCTCTTCCTGGCCTGTGAACGGTACTATATTCTACACGACAGGGGTAGTTTTAGGGGGATGTCAGGGTGTCCGGACCCCCCTTAAATTTAAAGTGCCCTCAAAAATGTCACCCGAAAATTTTATGACCAAGGTTTTCCACCTATGATAATGTTTTCAAGGCATGAAATGACCGAAAGCACCCCCTAAAATGGTGTAGAAGTATCCGGAGTACCGGGGGGGGGGGGGATGGGGTACGTGGTGTTTCGTTAATAGAACCCTTTTTCTCATTGGACACCCCCTCCCCCCCCCCCCCATGGAAAATCCTAGATCTGCCCATGCACGACAATATTAGTGATAGAATAGATCGTCGTAAGGTGATTGCGTGACACAAGTGGGTGGTAGTTTAATGAATTATATAATTAAGCCGTACATAAGTAACTGGCTGGTACAATAGGACATCGATAGAATACTAATGCTGGATTTATCCGCTATTTTGCACCGTTGGAACAGTTAGTAATTACAGAGCAAAATCTACAGCTAGCAGACAAAGTTGATCACGCTAACACAGGAGATACAATCTCCTTACTCGGTACCGATGAGTTCTAGTAGACTAACTCTGAACTCAGGACCCAGTTCCACAGTTGTGAGAAAGAGTAAACTCTGAACTCAGGACCCAGTTCCACAGTTGTGAGATAGAGTAAACTCTGAACTCAGGATCCAGTTCTACAGTAGTGAGATAGAGTTTACTCTGAACTCAGGATCCAGTTCCACTAGAGTTAACTCTGAACTCAGGATCCAGTTCCACTAGAGTTAACTCTGAACTCAGGATCCAGTTCCACAGTTGTGAGTTAGAGTTAACTCTGAACTCAGGATCCAGTTCCACAGTTGTGAGTTAGAGTTAACTGTGAACTCAGGATCCAGTTCAACAGTTGTGTGAGTTAGAGTTAACTGTGAACTCAGGATCCAGTTCCACAGTTATAAATTTGTTTATTTCACTTCTGAGTCAAATTCTATACTCATTGGAGACACGTATTTCCTCAGACGTTTGATAAACGTCGTAAAGAAAAATCTAGGAATTGAAAGATTAATTTTCTCCCAGTTGAAGAAGCCGTAAGGCGATTTGTGATACGATATACAATGGCTCATTACCAAGGCGACGAGGCATATCTGGATGAATGGTACAATCCTGTAACACACCAGACATCGGATGATTTAATTTAATAGCGAAATGTATGAAATACACATTCATATCCTTTACTTTTGATGATTGGAACTTGCTGTTGTAATCAGAGCCCAGAATGATAGCTGGTTAGTGAATATACACATCACCTCATTGGACACCAGTAACCACACCTGACTGGTCACCAGTCACCACACCTGACTGGTGACCAGTCACCACGCCTGACTGGTCACCAGTTACCACACCTGACTGGTGACCAGTAACCACGCCTGACCGGTCACCAGTCACCACGCCTGACTGGTCACCAGTTACCACACCTGACTGGTGACCAGTAACCACGCCTGACCGGTCACCAGTCACCACACCTGACTGGTGACCAGTAACCACGCCTGACCGGTCACCAGTCACCACACCTGACTGGTGACCAGTCACCACGTCTGACCGGTCACCAGTCACCACACCTGACTGGTCACCAGTCACCACACCTGACTGGTGACCAGTCACCACGTCTGACCGGTCACCAGTCACCACACCTGACTGGTCACCAGTCACCACGCCTGACTGGTCACCAGTCACCACACCTGACTGGTCACCGGTCAACACACCTGACTGGTCACCGGTCACCACACCTGACTGGCGTCAGTCACCACACCTGACCGGTCACCAGTCACCACACCTGACTGGTCACCAGTCAACACACCTGACTGGTCACCAGTCACCACACCTGACTGGTCACCAGTCACCACACCTGACTGGTCACCAGTCACCACACCTGACTGGTCACCAGTAACCACACCTGACTGGACACCAGTTACCACACCTGACTGATCACCAGTAACCACACCTGACTGATCACCAGTCACCACACCTGACTGGTCACCAGTCACCACACCTGACTGGTCACCAGTCACCACACCTGACTGGTCACCAGTCACCACACCTGACTGGTCACCAGTAACCACACCTGACTGGACACCAGTTACCACACCTGACTGATCACCAGTAACCACACCTGACTGATCACCAGTCACCACACCTGACCGGTCACCAGTCACCACACTGACCAGACAAACTTACAAACTCAGTGAGTCACTACTGGTCTATGGTCTAGTGGTTAGCGTGCTTGACTGTCATGCTGCAGGCTCTTGGTTCGAGTCCTGCTAGGGTTAGGGTTAGTGGGTTGGTTTCGGGCTGCAGCTGCTGTCTTGCTCAACTTTTGAACAACTTGTGGTAAGCGTGCTCGGCTGGCGATCTGGAATCGGAGATTTACGATGTTAGGGTTACGTGTGACTTAGAATTCACATTTTTGTGATTTTTGCACTAATTTATGAACTTCATAGAATAATACAATTTAACCAAAGTTTAAAAGGGGTCAAAGTTTATCTACGTCACCGCTTGGTGATGTCATAGGGGGAAGAGTGCAGGCTGATGATGTCAGGGGGGTTTCACGCGATGATAACCACCATTTTGTTTTCAGGGGATCGATCGATCGATTTTTTTTATCGAACTGACAAATAATCGATATTTCGAATGTTCTATTTTTAGAAAGGCGGCGGTTCGAATTCGTTAGCGACGCTGGGAAGTACAACCGGAACTGACGAGGCTGATTCCGAAAACCAAACCGAAGATTACAACATCATCTTAGAACCGAATAGATTCGCGCAGGTGATCACTGTAATCACTGTACTGGTCGTAATCGGATTGTTGATCGCGTTAATTATTAAGATCACCACAAACGGATGAACCGAGAGACTATCTATCACTCTGCGGATGAACCCAGAGAACGCCCCTCCCCCCGCCGATAAAAAAACTGGACCCAGTTCCACAGTCATGAGTTAGAGTTAACTCAGAGTTAAAGTTAGTTCATTTTCAATGAGTTAACTCAGAGTCAAATCTTAACTCAGAACTGTGGAACTGGACCCTGAAGAATATACTTTGTAATCCCAGTTTCCTGGTCCCAGTTTTACGATTTCCTGGTCCAAGTTTAGTTATTTATTTGACTCATTTATTTGACTTATTGAAAGAAAAAACTGATTCTGATTTTAACTCAGAGTTAATTCTAATTCACAACTGTGGAACTGGCTGAGTTCAGAGTTAACTCTAACTCACAACTGTGGAACTGGATCCTGAGTTCACAGTTAACTCTAACTCTCACAACTGTGGAACTGGATCCTGAGTTCACAGTTAACTCTAACTCTCACAACTGTGGAACTGAATCATGAGTTCACAGTTAACTCAAACTCACACAATTGTGGAACTGAGTCCTGAGTTCAGAGTTAACTCACAACAGTGGAACTGGGGAACTCCTCCAGTATCCTCGGGATGGGCTCTAGCTGAATCGATCCCCTACAAGCAACACACAGCTTCTTCAAACATTGAATCTTGAATAGAAGACTCACGATTCCCAGCTGAAAGCGTTCCCTCGAGTCCCAACCTGGGAGCCTCGAGTTCTACTCTCCTGTCGCGTTTCAGGATTTATCGGTGAAGTGCAGATACGGCATTCGTTACAAAATTATTGATCCATCGCTTACGTCATTTACGGGTGACAAGAATCACGTGTCATGTATTATATATAAGTGTAAAATCTTTGCTGAATTGTTGAGCTATATTTGAGACAGAGCTCATATGAAGTTGAACGGACTATCCTGGTGATGGTAAACACGCGTACATTGCATATAAAGAGATGTTTTCCGAAATGAATAGACCTCTGATACACATTGCAATTATTTCTTTTTTCAATGTATGAATAAAAAAAAGGAATATTTTTCGTCCAACGTGAGATCTGCTTAATTCGTGTTATGTCATGTATTATTGTATCGTACCAAAATACAATTTCATTTTATAGTGTTATTTTTCTGCTATACTAAATAATAATTAATCGATGTATTTCGGGGTTCGAACGCACTCGATCACGAGACTATTGTGATTGTGGATGTATTTTTTTTTGCGGTAAATAAATCTAACCATGAAACGACGCTGATGAATATAGTTTTGTTGAGAACCGAGAGATCTGTGCCGCCATTGCAGCAATCTTAGGTCCGAGAGGTGGCGCTAGTGTGAAGTTGGTCGTCCTGGGCTAACAAACGTTACTGTGGCAGTTTAGTATCCGTGAGGGGGCGCTAGGGAGTGGGTCAATGGGGACAAGAGACTATGCTATATGGTCTAGTAGATGGCGTTGTAGGTGGTCAGATCGTTTGAGTAAAATTACTTTTCCAATGGAAGATCCACCAGGCGGCGTTCACATGAAGTTAAGTCAGAACCACGCTTAAGTTCAAACCCTCGTGGGCTACAGTGGACAGAATCCACGTGGACCACAATTTCCCCTTTATGCCACTTCTAACCCCTATCACAATGAGAGTCACTATAAACTCACTGGTTGCAGTCCGATGTGAACATCATACGGGCTGGAATTACAAGAACAATGAGAGAGGGAACCCTCGTGAACCGCAGTCGAATGAACCCTCGTGAACCACAGTGAAGAGAATGAACCCTCATGGACCACAGTGAAGAGAATGAACCCTCATGGACCACAGTGAAGTGAATGAACCCTAGTGAACCACAGTAGAAAGAACCCACGTGAACCACAGTGAAGAGAAAGAACCCTCTTGGACCACAGTAGAGAGACTGAGGGGAGAAACAAAGTAACAAGATCGAATTTTTCACACTTAAGACAACTTTTATTCTAAAATTGTTGCAAGTTTTATTTCAATAATCATTTGTTTTTCATGTTATATTTATATATATATATTTGAATTATTATTGATTTGACGCAAAATGAAATTGAATTCATTTTCAACGAGTTAACTCTGAACCAAATCTTAACTCACAACTGTGGAACCGAGTCCTGAGGGTTAAACATTATTCATAAACCAGATAGAGTGTTTTAATATTAGCCAACGATCACAATAAGCAAATGCAGTGAAGAAAAAACATAAAATTTAAATAAAAATGTGAAAGATTTTTTATTCCTTCAAATTTCAAAGTTGTTTTCTATGCCATGGATAGAAGACGAAGTCGTGTGAATAAAATCAGTGAAGATAAATAAAGATGATAGCAATAACACACGTAAAAGAAACATACAAAATACTAAATTCAGAAACAGAAAGATCGTGTTGTTCTACGGTCGTTACGTTACTGATACCATTGACCACATGTATGATGACAATATGTCAAACGAAGGGTGAAGTCGTCATTTGGATAAGTTGTCACATTTCACTGAAGTTGTTCCTATTACAGTGAACCTTGCCTTTTACGGACATGACCTATTCGAACTTTTGACAAACTTGGAAACCAGGAAATCATTCAGATTGTCAGACTTCTCTAACTCGCTAGGCGACATTTCCTGTAGTCTAAATTTGTATTTCAAATTCCATGTACAGTGGGAGATCGTTAAAACCACCTCAACTAAAACGATTTACCGGTTATTACCAACCTAGATTTCGTCCCAGAGAATATTGATTAATTTCAAACAGGAAATAACGAAATATCGGTTATAACGAACAGATTTTCTGGTCCCGTGAAGTTCGTTGTAACATAGAACTATCAGTTATGACAAACAGATTTCCTGAAGTTCGTTATAACGAGGTTCACCGTAATAAATATTAGTCATCAATATGATGATCATCACAACTTTGACGATTATAACTGAATTTTACTTTGTATCCCAAACGAGATCTATTTTTAAAGGTACAAAAACTCGACCGACAAAACAGCGTGAAACTATAATAGTTATTGAGAGAACTAATTTTCAATCGGTGATCTCTAAAACTATTTAAAACTAACTAGAAACTAAGTACCACAGCAGTAACTATTCATAAACACATCTCTAAATTCTGTGTGAAAAAAACCACTAACAATTAAATAAATAATACATTTAAACTATGTATAGATATTTACATAAAATACAAGTGTATAATACAAGAGTGTCTACATGTGTGTCTACATGTGTCTACATGTGTGTCTACATGTGATTACATGTGTCTCTACATGTGTTTACATGTGTTTTACATGTGTCTACATGTGTGTTTACATGTGTCTCTACATGTGTGTCTACATGTGATTACATGTGTCTCTACATGTGATTACATGTGATTACATGTGTTTTACATGTGTCTACATGTGTGTTTACATGTGTCTACATGTGTGTCTACATGTGTTTACATGTGTCTCTACATGTGATTACATGTGTGTTCACATGTGTGTCTACATGTGTTTTACATGTGTCTCTACATGTGTGTTTACATGTCTCTACATGTGTTTACATGTGTCTACATGTGTGTTTATGTGTCTACATGTGTTTACATGTGTCTACATGTGTGTTTACAGGTGTTGTTGATGAAAGCCTCCTCAACCTACGAAACACCTTCTGACAAACAATCAGTTTATTCAATATTTCCGAATTCAGCCGATTGAAAAATGATATGCACAATAGACAAACAGTGAGGAAGAGGAGGAGTGGGAGGACGAGTGGGAGGGAGAGTGGGAGGGAGAGTGGGAGGGAGAGTGGGAGGGTAAATAGGGGGAGAGAAGCACTGATTCTATAAACAATTGTTCATTGCATAACGATTTATAGCCTCATCAACAAGTCAATAACACACAGGACTCTGTTCCATGGATATCTGTAGGTTTTACAGCGCCACAAGGTCTCGTTTTATAGACTGGTATTAACTTTAACCCGAGGGCTAACTTTATTCATTATCAATTGAGTAAGCGCCCGGGTTAAAGATAATACCAGCCCATAAAACAGGTTACAATAGCTCATAAAGGTTGTCTTTAAGTTACAATCTGTGGCTGCAAATTCCCAAAAGTTGGTGAGTAATCTTTAAGGGATCATTCATTTATCACTTTTGATAAAATTTGAATTCTTATGATAATGATGATAAATTGTCATTTACACAGCGCAAGGCTCCTTATAAAAGTTGAGAATATCAACGAAACTATAAGTAGCAAGCAGGAAATAGAACTGCTTTGAGCCCCTTTTTTCAACCCCCTGTACATTAAGCATTACAATTAACAATAACCCCGACCCCCTCTCCCCAATGCGTGCATACATCATAAATGAATGACCCTTGACCAAATTTTGACTTTCAACTGGCCCCAAATGAATGAATACCATATTGTATATACAGCTTGACATCAGTGTTATGCAGTGTTTAACTAAACCAACTTTTAGGGCATCACCTACGTGAAGCTTAAATTCTAACCAGATACCTATAAAACCTGATCCACCCGCTGACCATATGAATCAAACATTGAAATCTATTGTAAACCCTCGTCCAAATGTCTGACTCTTTAAAAATCCCTTATTACATAGCGTAAAAAATTTGCTAACAAATTAATGATGTCATAGGGGGAATTAATGGGGGCAGACATTGTTTCTAGGACATTGTACACCGGGTGTTCGCTATATAAACTCATTAACATATACAAATATATTCTACATGAAGTTTGGAACGTACAAGACGAGGTCCAACCCCCCTCTAAAAACAACTGCAATTTCTGAGTTTTGAAATCATCCTATTAGTCAAACTCGCAGAAGTCTTTATCCTATTTTCGTAGTCTAAATTTGTTTTTATAATTCAAGTCATCGGTTTGATGAGTAATTTACGCCGTATTGACCGGGATTTAACCACTGGTTAATCCATCAACAAACTTCGCAGCGACACTAAAACCTTAATGGACGGTGAACAGAGATAATTATTGATGAAACACTCACTCAGCGTTCACGTTGAGATATCATATAAAATCCCACGCAAGAATTAAAACAGTCCAAAACATTCATTCGACGTTTCCACTTCATCCGATTAATCATCTTTGGGAATTCCTGAAGATTGTCGAAAAAATAGACAATGCAACGAACTGTTTCAGACCGTTTTCACTCTAAGCGTGCACAGATTCTATTACATCGGGAAGATTAGTCTTCAACTTAATTCACAACACTATGACATCATGCACAACACTATGACATCATGCACAACACTACGACATCATGTTACGTTGCCATAAGCTTGACTTACAAAAATACCCCGATCGAAACATCAGGGTCCAGTTCCACAGTTCTGAGTTAAGATTTGACTCTGAGTTAACTCATTAAAAATGAACTTACTTTAACTCTGAGTTAACTCATTGAAAATGAACTTATCTTAACTCTGAGTTAACTCATTGAAAATGAACTTACCGGGTACTTTAACTCTGAGTTAACTCATTGAAAATGAACTTACTTTAACTCTGAGTTAACTCATGGAAAATGAACTTAATTTAACTCTGAGTTAACTCTTACTCACACTGTGGAACTGGGTCCAGTAAATCCTGTAAATCATCATTACACCCTATTATACAATTCTACTGTAGTGAAACTTTATAAATTCATTGATTGCGATTTATACATTTTCTGCATCAATTTAAAATGGCATTAATCTAAAGACAAAACTCATGCCACAAACTGGCACGGCGCTTCGAGACAAATTCGATAATCCTATCTATTTTACGTGAAAACCGCCGAGATTTCGACTAATTCCGATTGGTCGCTTTATACGACAATTTCTTGTCAACGAGCCAATCAGAACGGACGTTACTGGAAGGATGACCAGTACAATTAAACGATATAACAACAAATTTATATGAACACAATTAATTAATGCTACGACATATTTTCGTCATTTCTAAAATGACGCTTAATTGAAGAACATAATGCAGCGATTAGCAAATAATTTGAGGCAGAAAATACCTCATTTCTACGACGTGTAGATATTTGTAGAGGAGCCCGGTGTGTTTACCGGGTGTAGAATAAACAGCAGGGCCCGGTTTCATAGACTGAGTATCAAAGTTATCCCTACGGGTAAATCGTCAATCTGGGTAACAACCACCATAGTTACAATGAGAAACCATGGTTATAACTGACAAATTTTAAAATGTTCCCGGGGACTATTTTTCTTCCACATCTATGAAACCCATCCCTGATGTAGGTTTTCTCAAACATTCACCTACAGATACAGTTGTAGACAGCACACGGCCAGTGGCGAGGGCTCATGAGTGGTGAGGGAGTGAGGTGAGGACCAATGTGAGGGGGCGACGAATTGAGGGGTATAACTGTTATGGAAACAGACACAGTACGAAATGCATATGAAGCATAGATCATTAAATTCATGAGATTTATTGCACAGTTTTTGCTTGTTTTCAACATCGAGATAAAATCACTTCCGAACTCACGAGGACACGCGAATTGATGATGTCACACACGCGAAACGATGATGTCACACACAGGAACACGATGGTTCCATTATTGCTTTAATCGATAGCTAAAGAAATTAGAAACAGGCGATAAACTCCTCCCATTTTTTCCATGAGTGACACATTATAACTCCGCCCCCGATCCGAGTGGATTACGTTCATAATCGCTGATCAAAGGGTTAAAGTTGTTGCCCCGAGAGACACAGCTGTACGAACTGACTGCATTGTTGAGATTTAAACTGCTACGATCCTTTAGAATTATCCGGTTTATTTTGTGGATCGGAACACGCTTGATTGGACTTGTGTTGTTCGTCATCTGCATGAGAAAAATAAGATTTCAGAAAATTTAAGATGGCCAAGGGGGAGGCAGGGGTGAGGGGAAGGCAGGAGTGAGGGGTGAGAGGGAGGAAGGGTTGAGGGGGTGAGAGGGTGAGAGGGAGGCAGGAGTGAGGGGGTGAGGATAAGGCAGGAGTGAGGGGGTGAGGATAAGGCAGGGGTGAGGGGGTGAGAGGGAGGAAGGGTTGAGGGGGTGAGAGGGAGGCAGGAGTGAGGGGTGAGAGGGAGGAAGGGTTGAGGGGGTGAGAGGGAGGCAGGAGTGAGGGGTGAGGATAAGGCAGGGGTGAGGGGGTGAGAGGAAGGGTTGAGGGGGTGAGAGGGAGGCAGGAGTGAGGGGGTGAGGATAAGGCAGGGGTGAGGGGGTGAGAGGGAGGAAGGGTTGAGGGGGTGAGAGGGAGGCAGGAGTGAGGGGGTGAGGATAAGGCAGGGGTGAGGGGAAGGCAGGGGTGAGGGGGTGAGAGGGAGGCAGGGTTGATGGGGAAGGCAGGGGTGAGGGGGTGAGAGGGAGGCAGGGTTGATGGGGAAGGCAGGGGTGAGGGGGTGAGAGGGAGGCAGGGTTGAGGGGAAGACAAGGGTGAGAGGGAGACAGGGTAGAGAGGGAGCCAGGTTGATGGGGGGTTGACAGTAATTACCTGTACAGTTTAATTTCTCGAGATCAAATGGTAGATTGCCGATTCCAACTTTCAGATGATTTTCATCGAGTACGTTAGGCATCGCGTTCCGACGGCCGGTTCGTCCGGACGTTATAAACTCATCGACGTTCATCTCGGCTTCCATTTCTGACATCGTCTCTAGTTTTTCATCCTTTCCAACGAAATAAGTAAACATTGAGAATGATAGATTATGTATTTTTGTAACCCATTTGTCAATTGGAACAGGGGTAGGCCCGTATAGAATTAAATTCTTAAATGAATTCATAAATACAGCGGAACCTCGTTATAACGAACTCGCATTAGACCATTTTTCAGATATAACAAATATAGAATTTCGTATCAAGTTAGAAAAATCGATTACTTTCATACTAGATATAACAAACTATCGGTTATAACGAACAGATTTTCTCACGCCCTGAAGTCTGTTGTATCGAGGTTCCCTCTGTATAAATGTTGACACTCAGGGGCTGCAGGTCAGTAGCTGAGAAGTTGGTTACAGTATTAACTAAACCATTCAATAAATTACACGGTCTAGTAGGTTTAAGTGTCGACTCTTCGCGGATTTCTTACCTTAAAACCTTCTAACCAACTTTTCAACGACCGACCCCGCTGATAACCCACTCTATATTGAATCCGGATTTCACGGAATCTCTATGACTTTCAACGGTTGTTTAACGACGGGGACCAGTTCCATAGACAAGACTTAGACTTAAGACCGTTCTAAGACCAACTTAGTTCTATAGCTAATCTAACAACTTAAGACCAGTTTTAAGATTTAAGACCACTTTTTTATGGAACCGGCACCAGATTATTAAGAGACTACCGAACTAAAACTAGTAACAGAAGAATAAGAAATTTCTTTCTTTTTTGAAATTTGTCTTCACGACATAAACGAACCACACTAAACTACCACACTATACACCTGGAGTAAAACAAACCACACTATACACCTAGAGTAAAACAAACCACACTATACACCTAGAGTTTAAAACAAGCCGAATCAAGCTTCGTACTGAATAAACAACAAACTTTCAGTTTTAACAAACAACATTTTCTGGTGCCCTGAAATTTGTCGTTACAAAGTTCCATTGTAGCAATAAAAACAGAGCATACAAAAGCGATGTTTCTCATATGTGAACTACCGACTAAACCACCAGATGGCGCACCTCGAATAACCAGTTTTCCCACCAGATGGCGTGCCTAACAGTAGGACATCAACCAAAATGTAGTTAATTCTTAATAAAATTACATGTAGTATTTTGAGCATCCCGCGGCGTCGCTGCACGTCTGACAAGACAAACTCAAATTGATGTTTAAGAACGATGATCAATGAACTCAACTGATTCTGAGAAGTAATCCAATATCATAGTCCTAATGCTCACTAGCGACACCTGGTGGTTCTACACTTGCCACAGTAAACTGCAGAATCCTCAACAGGATAAAGCATGCACAAAAAAGCGATTCTTCATTTTCAGAAAGTGAAAACCACGACATAGAGAGATGGGGAGAGTGGGGAGGGGAGAGAGTGGGGAGGGGGAGGGGTAGTGAGTGGGGAGGGGAGAGAGTGGGTATGGGGAGGGGAGAGAGTGGGGAGGGGAGAGAGTGGGGAGTGAAAATGAGGGTTTACCGCTACCTCGTTTTTAGTCACATTTGTTTCAGTTGTCATAGTGACGTACACAACATTGTTGTGTTAGTAGTAACTGACTGACTGGCTGTCACTGCTGTCCGTAAGAGTCTGTCCGTCTGTCCATCAGTCTTGGATCGCTGAAATATTATCAAATCTTCATGTTTGTTTGACACTACAGCTTACATTGATAGAACAGTGAGTTGGACCCCAGCTTTATGTGACTGATGCCTGTACTGCCTACTAATGGATAGGCTACTGGTACAGTGATACAGCAGTAGCACTGTACTGCCTACTGATGGATAGGCTACTGGTACCCTGATACAGCAGTAGCACTGTACTGCCTACTGATAGATAGGCTACTGGTACAGTGATACAGCAGTAGCACTGTACTGCCTACTGATGGATAGGCTACTGGTACCCTGATACAGCAGTAGCACTGTACTGCCTACGATGGATAGGCTACTGGTACAGTGATACAGCAGTAGCACTGTACTGCCTACTGATGGATAGGCTACTGGTACCCTGATACAGCAGTAGCACTGTACTGCCTACTGATGGATAGGCTACTGGTACAGTGATACAGCAGTAGCACTGTACTGCCTACTGATGAATAGGCTACTGGTACCCTGATACAGCAGTAGCACTGTACTGCCTACGATGGATAGGCTACTGGTACCCTGATACAGCAGTAGCACTGTACTGCCTACTGATGGATAGGCTACTGGTACAGTGATACAGCAGTAGCACTGTACTGCCTACTGATGGATAGGCTACTGGTACCCTGATACAGCAGTAGCACTGTACTGCCTACTGATAGATAGGCTACTGGTACAGTGATACAGCAGTAGCACTGTACTGCCTACTGATGGATAGGCTACTGGTACCCTGATACAGCAGTAGCACTGTACTGCCTACGATGGATAGGCTACTGGTACAGTGATACAGCAGTAGCACTGTACTGCCTACTGATGGATAGGCTACTGGTACCCTGATACAGCAGTAGCACTGTACTGCCTACTGATGGATAGGCTACTGGTACAGTGATACAGCAGTAGCACTGTACTGCCTACTGATGAATAGGCTACTGGTACCCTGATACAGCAGTAGCACTGTACTGCCTACGATGGATAGGCTACTGGTACCCTGATACAGCAGTAGCACTGTACTGCCTACTGATGGATAGGCTACTGGTACAGTGATACAGCAGTAGCACTGTACTGCCTACTGATGGATAGGTAACTGGTACAGTGATACAGCAGTAGCACTGTACTGCCTACTGATGGATAGGTTACTGGTACACTGATACAGCAGTAGCACTGTACTGCCTACTGATGGATAGGCTACTGGTACACTGATACAGCAGTAGCACTGTACTGCCTACTGATGGATAGGCTACTGGTACAGTGATACAGCAGTAGCACTGTACTGCCTACTGATAGATAGGCTACTGGTACAGTGATACAGCAGTAGCACTGTACTGCCTACTGATGGATAGGCTACTGGTACCCTGATACAGCAGTAGCACTGTACTGCCTATGATGGATAGGCTACTGGTACAGTGATACAGCAGTAGCACTGTACTGCCTACTGATGGATAGGCTACTGGTACAGTGATACAGCAGTAGCACTGTACTGCCTACTGATGAATAGGCTACTGGTACCCTGATACAGCAGTAGCACTGTACTGCCTACGATGGATAGGCTACTGGTACAGTGATACAGCAGTAGCACTGTACTGCCTACTGATGGATAGGCTACTGGTACCCTGATACAGCAGTAGCACTGTACTGCCTACTGATGGATAGGCTACTGGTACAGTGATACAGCAGTAGCACTGTACTGCCTACTGATGAATAGGCTACTGGTACCCTGATACAGCAGTAGCACTGTACTGCCTACGATGGATAGGCTACTGGTACCCTGATACAGCAGTAGCACTGTACTGCCTACTGATGGATAGGCTACTGGTACAGTGATACAGCAGTAGCACTGTACTGCCTACTGATGGATAGGTAACTGGTACAGTGATACAGCAGTAGCACTGTACTGCCTACTGATGGATAGGTTACTGGTACACTGATACAGCAGTAGCACTGTACTGCCTACTGATGGATAGGCTACTGGTACACTGATACAGCAGTAGCACTGTACTGCCTACTGATGGATAGGCTACTGGTACAGTGATACAGCAGTAGCACTGTACTGCCTACTGATAGATAGGCTACTGGTACAGTGATACAGCAGTAGCACTGTACTGCCTACTGATGGATAGGCTACTGGTACCCTGATACAGCAGTAGCACTGTACTGCCTACGATGGATAGGCTACTGGTACAGTGATACAGCAGTAGCACTGTACTGCCTACTGATGGATAGGCTACTGGTACAGTGATACAGCAGTAGCACTGTACTGCCTACTGATGAATAGGCTACTGGTACCCTGATACAGCAGTAGCACTGTACTGCCTACGATGGATAGGCTACTGGTACCCTGATACAGCAGTAGTACTGTACTGCCTACTGATGGATAGGCTACTGGTACCCTGATACAGCAATAGCACTGTACTGCCTACTGATGGATAGGCTACTGGTACAGTGATACAGCAGTAGCACTGTACTGCCTACTGACGGATAGGCTACTGGTACAGTGATACAGCAGTAGCACTGTACTGCCTACTGATGGATAGGCTACTGGTACAGTGATACAGCAGTAGCACTGTACTGCCTACTGATGGATATGCTACTGGTACCCTGATACAGCAGTAGCACTGTACTGCCTACTGATGGATAGGCTACTGGTACCCTGATACAGCAGTAGCACTGTACTGCCTACTGATGGATAGGCTACTGGTACAGTGATACAGCAGTAGCACTGTACTGCCTACTGATGGATAGGCAACTGGTACAGTGATACAGCAGTAGCACTGTACTGCCTACTGGTGGATAGGCTACTGGTACAGTGATACAGCAGTAGCACTGTACTGCCTACTGATAGATAGGCTACTGGTACAGTGATACAGCAGTAGCACTGTACTGCCTACTGATGGATAGGCTACTGGTACAGTGATACAGCAGTAGCACTGTACTGCCTACTGCTGGATAGGCTACTGGTACAGTGATACAGCAGTAGCACTGTACTGCCTACTGATGGATAGGTTACTGGTACAGTGATACAGCAGTAGCACTGTACTGCCTACTGATGGATAGGCTACTGGTACAGTGATACAGCAGTAGCACTGTACTGCCTACTGATGGATAGGCTACTGGTACCCTGATACAGCAGTAGCACTGTACTGCCTACGATGGATAGGCTACTGGTACAGTGATACAGCAGTAGCACTGTACTGCCTACTGATGGATAGGCTACTGGTACAGTGATACAGCAGTAGCACTGTACTGCCTACTGATGGATAGGCTACTGGTACAGTGATACAGCAGTAGCACTGTACTGCCTACTGATGGATAGGCTACTGGTACCCTGATACAGCAGTAGCACTGTACTGCCTACGATGGATAGGCTACTGGTACCCTGATACAGCAGTAGTACTGTACTGCCTACTGATGGATAGGCTACTGGTACCCTGATACAGCAGTAGCACTGTACTGCCTACTGATGGATAGGCTACTGGTACAGTGATACAGCAGTAGCACTGTACTGCCTACTGATGGATAGGCTACTGGTACAGTGATACAGCAGTAGCACTGTACTGCCTACTGATGGATAGGCTACTGGTACAGTGATACAGCAGTAGCACTGTACTGCCTACTGATGGATAGGCTACTGGTACAGTGATACAGCAGTAGCACTGTACTGCCTACTGATGGATAGGCTACTGGTACCCTGATACAGCAGTAGCACTGTACTGCCTACTGATGGATAGGCTACTGGTACAGTGATACAGCAGTAGCACTGTACTGCCTACTGGTGGATAGGCTACTGGTACAGTGATACAGCAGTAGCACTGTACTGCCTACTGGTGGATAGGCTACTGGTACAGTGATACAGCAGTAGCACTGTACTGCCTACTGGTGGATAGGCTACTGGTACAGTGATACAGCAGTAGCACTGTACTGCCTACTGATGGATAGGCTACTGGTACAGTGATACAGCAGTAGCACTGTACTGCCTACTGATGGATAGGCTACTGGTACCCTGATACAGCGGTACCTAGGTAGGGCAAGGCCCAATCCTCAGCTCCCGGCTGCCATCTTACTCTAATAGATCTGTTGGTTCGGCCTGCTGGCGTATTTATTGTTAATTTAGTATCGTACCCACTTTTTTATTTCCACTATTTTACCGTACATCGTCACTGATTGGCTGATTGACGCTGCGCATGCGCACGGAGGTGTTTTAGAAAATTCAAGGAAAGCGTGGAAAACAGAGTTAGAGAAAAATAGAGCGGATCGAGCGAGACTCGAACCCGGGCCAGTAAATTACTAGCGCAGCATCATACCACTAGACCACTGTCCTCGCTGACAGTCGGCCGTTCCTCACCTTACCCTAATCCTATCCCTAGGGGTAATACGGAACCCTCTTCTCACCCTCTCGACACTAACCCTATCGAAACCCTAAACCCAATATAATGATTTTATTGTTAATTAATTAGTTAATACTTTAATTACAGTAAAATAGCGGAAATAAACACTATGCCGTATATGGTTAAATATCGTATGGTAAAATTACATGTTTAGGCCTCGCGTTAGATTAAAACTTCTTTTTGAATCTACATCAGAAACTGAGGAGGGAGGAGAGTGTCTTGAGAAAAATCCCTTTAAAAGGCAAGCCTCTTGCTCTTCTCTTCTCAACAAGTTTAACTAGCGACGAAGCGTTTCTCCAAAATATCTACCTTGAACTTGTTATTGAATTCTGGATGAAGAGTTTTAGGCCGGTACGAGACAAGCGTCAATTCGTCCAACTGGTCACTGCGTTCATCCAGTGAGAGAGAGGCTTCGCTGTACAGCGGGGAATTACTGTTCTTATTATTTACTTTACATCAAAAAGTCGAACAGAAAAGATCACGAAGATTCACCTCTACTACAGATTGCCGAGATTATGGCACGAAGTACTTCGTCGCCCTGTCGGACATTTCAATTCAATACGCGGTAGCAATAAAATCTGAATTGAATTTGAATACAGTCAAAGCTCGCCAGATGATCTCCGTTCCGATCTTTACCCGGGATTCGAACCCGCCAAGGGATTGGAAACCCACTAAGCTAAAGTCGTTCCCCAAACTGTGGATCCGCCGCGGAGTTTGGGGGAGCGATACCGGACCCCTGGCAAGCGAGGATGCGTAAAACCGCTAAATTCACTTTGTCCGGCGTTCTCTCGCCCTCCACCATAACGTCAACGAAATCCGGTTGTTCGTTATATCGGCGCCAATATTCGTCAATGACGTTTACCAGTCTTTTGGTTAAGAATCGATCAGTGGTCGGCGCACTAGTCGGGGTACCAAATTTGTTCTACTCTAATGAAATGAGCTAACCCGACTTTACCCTTTCCTGAATTAAGATCGGCCGCACTCTAATTAGTCAAATAATGTCTACTGGATTTCGTCATGTTATGTATCAGCAACTACTCTCATGATCGCCATTTCGTTACCGCCTAGTTTGACAGCCGGGGCTGGCTTAGTTTTGATACAATTTCAATGAAGAATGTCCCATTTGAGGGAAGCCAGAGGTTAATTGTCGCCGATTAGCTTTACATATGACCAGTCCTCTTGCCTCCATTGAAGAATATACTAACTCGGATTATCTATAACATGTTGAAGTATATATAAAACTGAATCGATTCAAATTTATCGATGAAAAGGTAATTTAAAGAAAAACTGAAAAAGTGTCATTTATTAGTTACATGTAGTACGTTTATCAAACACCGGTGTCGCAATCATAACAGGCCATCGACAACTGGGGGCCCCGCTAAGCGTTGCCAGACTGACGTTTCTGCAACGACTTGCGCCGTTTCAAGTTGTCGATAGCCGTGTTGATCAAAGCGAGAAACGCGTCGCCGTCGTCGAGACTGTTTTCCTCCGGCGGTTCACCAGAGGCGCGTCTCGCCAGGTCCTCCAAGGCTTCGAGACTATTTTCCTCCGGCGGTTCACCACAGGCGCGTCTCGTCAGGTCCTCCAAGGCTTCGAGACTATTTTCCTCCGGCGGTTGACCAGAGGCGCGTCTCGTCAGGTCTTCCAAGGCTTCGAGACTATTTTCCTCCGGCGGTTGACCAGAGGCGCGTCTGGTCAGGTCCTCCAAGGCTTCGAGACTATTTTCCTCCGGCGGTTCACCAGAGGCGTGTCTCGCCAGGTCCTCCAAGGCTTCGAGACTATTTTCTTCCGGCGGTTCACCAGAGGCGCGTCTCGTCAGGTCCTCCAAGGCTTCGAGACGCCGGTTTTCCGCCGGCACGGTGACAGAAATGCGTCTCGTCAAATCCAACCAAGCAGCCGCAGCCTGCTTCATTTTCAACTCATCTGTCGTTTCTTCCGGGGCTGAGAATAAAATCAAATAAAAACAATCAACAAGGAATTCATGTTGTAAACACGCGAAAGACGATCCGAATAATAAACTAATTTACCTGTGGCCCAAGAAGTGGTGAACACAACTGTCAAACTTATCACAGCAATGGTGATGGAAACTTTCATCCTGATTTTAAAACAAAAATCATATTGATTATAATCACGCATTCCTAGTTTATCATCGAAATTCTTGGGAATACACATTAAAACGGGCACTACCGGAAACATCTTCCCTTTCAAACAAACTAAATCCCCAATTTTTTCATTTTCAAGCTGAAACGCCGCATACGAACAGCCACAATAAATTTACAAAATTATTTCTGCAACATTAACAATTTTTCCACGCATGTGACACAAGAAAATAACGAAAGCAACAAAGAAAACTTCCAATGATATTTATAAAGACGCCTTTACTCAGAAAAACCCCGCAATAACTCAGTGTAAAGTTGTTGATTAAATTAAAGGTTTTATATATTTTGAGCAAATTTTCGGTTACTTTACTCAACAACTTCGTATCTTTGAACTATTGAGCGATTACTCCGGTACGCGGTGGATGTCGAGTATCTTCGCAACTGCTTTTAGCCTTTTTTATCAATTTTTGTTCAATTCAATCGTTTATAGCTTCGTAAACTTACATTTTCAAAACGTTGACCACGCGCGTGTGTGCGTGTGGATTTCCGTATAACTGGCACTGTAACTGTTTGTGAATTTATTTTGGTCCTCTTAATATACCTCCAATCACGAACCATGCGTCAAAGAATTCAAAGGTTAAGATTTAGGTCGATATTTTACTGAAGATTTCAAAAACGGATTACAAGTTACATTGTTGCTGCGTACACCACCCCCTTCTGTTCAAATTGATTAGTCGTAAGCTCTAGGTCGTTGGCATTGAAGTTTCCATAATGGGGACTTCGCAAAAATGTGGGACTCTTGATACCGGTCAGTGTGTTTGTGTGCGCGTGTGTATCGTCAGGTTACTCGAACGAACCGGTCTCAACTCTGCGAGGTAACATGACTTAACAACAAGAAACAATCCTCTCGTTTTGAGTAAACAAAAACGTTATTCAAATTTTAATTATTTTCTGCTTTGGTTTTATTTCGATTTTTTTTTACAAATAAAAACATTCGTAGGAAAAATGCAATGTAGAGTTTATTCAGTTTCTGGCGTGAAGTTGGTCTCACCGCGCGTCAAACACCACCACTGTTTTATTGTAGTTAAGATAAAAAAATTAGCTGAATTTTGTAGAGGTCATAGATTAAAAACAACTGATCATTGTAACATTGTCAACGATATTTAGGAGATGGGGCACTTCTAGAAGGCTTCAGTGCAAACCTTGTTAAAACAAACTTCAGGGTACTAGGGACCAGTTCCATAGTCATGGCTTCGACTTAAGACCAATCTAAGACCATCTCAGTTCTATAACCAATCTAACAACTTAAGACCAGTCTTAAAATCTAAGACCATTCTTGGACTTAAATCTCAACCAAGGAACCAGCCCCAGGGCATCTGCTCTGATGATGGAAGGGGGCATCTTCTTAAAAGAATTCATGCAAGGCATCCCGGGGATATTTTCAGAAGGATTTTAAGGGAACCTGGGAATCTGTTCTGAAGACATGCGGGGTGGGGGCGGGGAGGGAGGGTTATTTCTAAAAGGATACTTCTACGCGTACGTTTTTTGTACATGATTCTATAACCACATTCTCGACATCGAATCGGATCTCTCGCCTTAATCTCATTCTCTTTATGACATTCTGTAGAAAATAAAAATACAATCATTAAAAACAATCTATCAACCAGATCTCAGCAGAGTCCGGTCTTACCAGTCTCAGCAGAGTCCGGTCTTACCGGTCTCAGGATGATCAAGTCTTACCGGTCTCAGCAGAGTCCAGTCTTACCGGTCTCAGCAGAGTCCAGTCTTACCGATCTCAGCAGAGTCCGGTCTTACCGGTCTCAGCAGAGTCCGGTCTTACCGGTCTCAGCAGAGTCCAGTCTTACCGATCTCAGCAGAGTCCGGTCTTACCGGTCTCAGGATGATCAAGTCTTACCGGTCTCAGCAGAGTCCAGTCTTACCGGTCTCTGCTGAGTCCAGTCTTACCGGTCTTAGCAGGATCCAGTCTTAGGGGACATCAAAGTGCCTTTGGAATGTGATAAGTTCAGATCCTGCTACGTAGACCAGCAGGGGTATGCAATTAGAGGTCCTGGTGAAGCTAGGGGTGTACGGGTTGGTTAGCTTCTCATCGCAGATGTGAACTAATATTGTCCCTGGATCGACTGGTGTTCTCTAAAAGAGGTCGTTCAGTTTCATTTTCTTTTTGAAACGACTGCAGTAACCTACTCGTTGGTGGTAAGCTTTTATAATCGGATGGGCTTATTTTACTTATGTGGTTTGTGAAAATATCCGATCATGAAACTAAAACCACAGACAGATTACTGACTATCATCCCAATGGAATGATAGTTCATCCATACCTCCGCAGATGTATATCATAGGAGCTTGTTTTACAGGTGGGTCTCTAGTTGGAGTGTCCATGGTCCTTTTTCACTACGAGTCTGACAAAGAATATCTGAAAATTTTCAAAAAGAAAATCACGGAATCAGTACTTTGGGAGCGTTTAGAAATTCTAAACGTGCATCATAGATTCGATAGTGTTTCGTTCAGTAATTAGTACGACTTTAGGTCCATTCAAGCAATTCATATCGTAAGATTCGGCTTTAAACTAGAAAACTACAAAATGATCGACGCTTGACATGAAAAACGGATCGAATTGAATATATTTTGAATAATTTTACTTACATAGATCAGTATTTAGAAGTATTATCCGGCTTTGAATCGATGAAGTGGATGTTACGTTATTATTTCCGGGTTGTTATGTAGAAGTTGTAGTGTGGCACGGAGTACAACGCGCCGCGCCTATACCGTTTTCGCGTACAATAAAATAACTTTAAAATGCATTTCAGAGCAATGTTCAATCATTATGTTCTAAATTACATCCTTGATACATATTTTACTATCTAAAAACTTAAATCCTTATCATCAACAATTCATGACATATGAATTAGGGTTTTCAATACCATCGTCTACAAGGCAGCGTGAACGTGCTCAATAAGTTACCAGATGACCTCGCGACCTCTCATTCTAAACTAAGCGATGATTAGCGTCAGGCATTACAGCAACCTTGTAAGCCACTTCGACCTAAATCGAAGAGCAACAATCTAGGGTTAAAATTCTAGAACGAAACGTTTGTAGGTGGCATTACCAGCCGGTCTAAGATTACGAGGCGGGCCAACGCCGGGTCGAATATGATATTATTCATCATTTGAATAGAACGATTATAAAATCATTACTTAACTCAATTCAGATACCGGTTTTCTTTTTTAAAGTTAAGCCTTTTTTGGAATATCCCTGTTTCGTTGTAACAACAAAGCCGAACGTTAAAAACGGACACGTTCAAAGATCCTGTTCCTCCTGGCTTTCTTCCAAGGACTTGGCACTGATATTTATTTATAGGTCAACAGACTGCTGCGGCTGCTGTTCCACTGACATTCATCATAAACCGGTTGCATTTTCCAACGTTTGTTTGTATTTGTTGGATCTTGACGACGTAACTTTTCTCGCAGAAAAAAAGGAAAACATAGTTGAGTCAGAATTAGAACCGGAACGTAAACCTGGAGCATGATTGATTAACGGCATCGGGTAACGAATATTTTTGCGCGTTCGGCGCTCACGGAATCGAGAAAGAAAGTTCGTTAATTCAAAGAAACAATACTTGTGTCTGAATGCGCATCTACCTTGAAGGGTTTTTACTTAGCACTGACTGCAGGTTGTGGACTATTCAATCAGTATTTGCTCTGGTTTCGTTCCAACCAAAATGCTGTAACTGTTAGTCACGTGGGCCCTTGGCCATTGATGTGACACTGTTCTATTCGAACTCATTGTGGTTCAGTCCGCAAACGAATTCAGGTAGGCTACGAAATTTTATTTTTTTTCTCAATCAGATCCGACATTTTCTCAATACAGCGAAATATAGAGGCCCGTCGTAGTAAGGATGGTATGAAAATCTAAAATTATATAATAACAAAAAAAAATTTCGAAATTTTTCCTCGAGCTTTCCATCTCCATGTGTGACTAGATTCAAAAATATCAGATCAAAGGAAATATTTCTTATTCGTTACAAATATAGCATTTGGTCTCAAGTAAAAACCCAGTTCAATTTTATTCAACTGGGTATTACTAACATATTTTCTCTGGTTCCGGTGATGAATTCGTTGTTACCGGAGCTTCCATTGCAAAAGGTTATCATTATAGAAATAATTCGGTATTTAAACATCTAGGTGATTTGTTCGGTTCACGAACTCGTCGATCGCTAACATGAAAACCGTCATCGATTTCGATCAGGTTTTGGTTGAAATCGGGGGGTTCGGACTGTACCAAAAGTTATTCTACGTGCTCGTCGGACTTGTCGGCATACCTGTCGGCCTACAGAATCTAGCCGTCGTCTTCCTGGCGGCCGATCTCGACCATTGGTGTTACATACCCGAGTTCGACCATTTGAATTCGTCAACCGTCAGTCTCGAAGACCGCCTCAGACAGAGCATCCCGAAAGAGACCAAACAAGGCGTAGAGCGATACAGTCGGTGTAAACAGTATTTCAGAAATTATAGCGCCATTACAGATTTTAATAGCAGTATCGCTGTTAATGAGACGTTGTTGGCGCAGGGCTGGTGTAGTAACGGCTGGGAACACGATACAAGCGTTATATCATCAACTATAGGATCCGAGGTATGTATCGCAGCGCCCCCTGCCTTCCCACCATCCATCACCTCCTCAGACAATCCGCTGTCTGTACCCTGTACCCCGTCAGACAATCTGCTGTCTGGACACTTAACCCCGTCAGACAATCTGCTGTCTGGACACTGTACCCCCTCAGACAATCTGCTGTTTACCCTGTGTACCCCCTCAGACAATCTGCTGTCTGTACCCTGTACCCCGTCAGACAATCTGCTGTCTGGACACTTAACCCCGTCAGACAATCTGCTGTCTGGACACTGTACCCCCTCAGACAATCTGCTGTCTGGACACTGTACCCCCTCAGAAAATCTGCTTTCTTGACACTGTACCCCTTCAGCTGTCTGGACACTGTACCCCCTCAGCTGTCTGTACCCTGCACCCCCTCAGCTGTCTTGACCCTGTACCCCCTCAGACAATCTGCTGTCTGGACACTGTACCCCCTCAGACAATCTGCTGTCTTGACCCTGTACCCCCTCAGCTGTCTGTACCCTGTACCCCTTCAGCTGTGTGGACCCTGTACCCCCTCAGACAATCTGCTGTCTTGACCCTGTTCCCCTCAGCTGTCTGTACCCTGTACCCCTCCAGCTGTCTGGACCCTGTACCCCCAAAAGACTGTTAAAACTGTGGAACCGGGTCCTGGGTGAAGTTATGATGATCAGTTTTCGTAAAAGGACTGCGCCGCCAAATCTAATGTAGAACTCTCACGCCTCGATTTCTGTTTTTCACACTTTGGCTCTCACAGAAATACACGAAAAGTAGCAATTTTTAGTGTGGCTTTAAAAATGCAGGTCAATGTGACCCAGTTTCACAGCAAACGCGTAAATAAATACACCCCTAATTACAGCGAGTTAATTACAGCGCCGCACTCTATTTCATTGTGATTTTCACCACTGAACTCGTGTCGTTGTTTTTATTAACGTCGCGTTTATCAGTAGTGTGCGCAACAATTCCCGTCATTTACCGGAATACACATAATAACCGTCGTGTCGTAAAACACTATCCGTATCCTCCAAAACACCAGAAACCAGAGAGTTCCACAATCAAATTGTTGCCGTATAGGGCCTATCTGATCTTCTTTAGTTGTTAGATTGGTTAGAGAACCAAAATGAGTTTAGACTGGTCTTAGGTTGTTAGATTGGTTATAGAACCAAAATGAGCTTAGACTGGTCTTAAGTTGTTAGATTGGTCATATAACCAAAATGAATTTACACTGGTCGTAAGTTGTTAGATTGATTATAGAACCAAAATGAGTTTAGACTGGTCTTAAGTTGTTAGATTGGTTATAGAACTAAAATGAGTTTAGACTGGTCTTAAGTTGACCACTGAAAAAAGTGAGATCAAACTTTAGTTAATTGAATTGGACTATAGGATTCGTTTTTTTTTCTAGTCTATAGTTGGATCGGGTTTCGTCTGTACCTTTCAAAGTATATAGTTAATATAAGTATTGCTGGCCCTAACTCACTAAAAAAACCAGTTTCAGGCCACAGAATCGTAACTTTAGGTCGCGACGCATTAAACGAAACAGCTTAAACCTACATCATTTTGGACGAGATGTATTTGACACAATTTTTCCGAATTGTGTATTTATTCTCAAATCCTTATGACATGTGTACATTACTGTGAATGAGTTGTGGCCCCTTTACCCGTTTTTAGAAGCCTGTCGTATTTACATAACCGGATATATTCAGTTGCGTTACGCAGAATTTTACGCGTTAACTATTTCAAGACCCATTAAACATATTGTTTTGAGCACTCACAGGCGAATTTTGAGCGTGACGGCTTGATATCACACCTGTGCAGGGTGTCCCAGGCAGTTCCATATGCACAGTAATAAATGAAACACCCATTAATTCCCGATGAATAAGATGAAGATGAATTCATAAGATGAATTCAATTTTTTTGAATCAATAAAAAGTGCCTTTATTATTCAGCAAAAAAACCAATCAGACTATGGCAATGCCCTACTGATATCGATAATACTAACTACCTTATAACCCTAACCCCAGCCTCGAATCTGGGATCTCCGGTATGTCAGGCGAGCATGCCAACCACTAGGCCATAGACCAGTAGCGAACGATAAAGTTTGTAAGTTAGTCTGGTCATTGTGGAGACTAGACTAGGACTGGTGACCAGTCAGGTGTGGTGGTGACTAGTGTCCAATCAGACGTAGTGACTTGTGACCAGTCTGGTGTTGTGACTATCAGCGTGGACATTTCTCAATTCTATAAAGGGCAATCATTTTTCCACAGTTAAAAATACACTACTGTTGTTGTTTTCAGTGGAATCTCGTCTGCAGTAAACAATGGCTGCTTCCGATGTCGCAGACGATCTATATGATTGGTTACATGTTGGGCGCTATCATATTTGGAGGCATATCTGACAGGTAAAACGGTAAAACGGTTTTATAGATGCACATTATTGATTGAAATCAATAGATAGATAGCCATACACCATAGATCAGACTCCCTTACTAAGTCGAGACTTACGCCCTAAAGTGGAAATCTTAAAACAGATATTCAGTGGCTATGTGGCCTATAGAACTAAAATGAGTTTAGACTGGTCTTAAGTTGTTAGATTGGTTATAGAACCAGAATGAGTTTAGACTGGTCTTAAGTTGTTAGATTGGTTATAGAACTAAAATGAGCTTAGACTGGTCTTAAGTTGTTAGATTGATTATAGAACCAAAATGAGCTTAGACTGGTTTTAAGTTGTTAGATTGGTTATAGAACCAAAATGAGCTTAGACTGGTCTTAAGTTGTTAGATTGGTTATAGAACCAAAATGAGTTTAGACCATCCTTAAGTTGTTCGATTTTCTATAGAATTGAAACGAGCTTGGACTGGTCTTGAAGTCTCAGCCGCGACTATGGATGGAACTGTGACGACTCCAAGAAAGGAAGTAAATTTTGATATCTGACGACGAAAAAAATCAGTTTTCCTAAAACAATTTCGTTTTTAGATTCGGTCGAATAAAGACGCTGTTGGGATGTTTATTATCGATGACATTGACAGGAGCGGTCGCTGCTTTCGCGCCCGAATATTGGAGCTTCGTACTATTGAGATTGTTAACAGGAGCCAGCGCCGCCGGGGCGTTCACAACTGCTTTCGTTATGTGTAAGTTATCTAACTATCTACCGTAGAGCTCACGGGTTCAGAACTGTGGAACTGGGGCTAGAACTGTGGAACTAGCACTCCAGAACTTGGGAAGTGGTCCAGAACTGTGAAACTGCCTCTAGAACTGCAGAACTGAGTCCAGACTGTGGAACTGGCTCCAGAACTTCGACACTGAATCACAAACTATGAGTTCATGGTTTTATGAATAAAACTTTTAATTTGTATTGATTTTTGATTTAGCTATGGAGATGATAGGCACTACTGCTCGTACTGGAACTGGTATATTCTTTCAAGGATGGTTCGCTATGGGTTTCATGTTATTACCAGGAATCGCCTATTTTATCAGAGACTATGATTATCTACTGTTGGTTTCAACTATACCTAACGTTCTATTCATCTGCTATTATTGGTAAGTATTGATCTGTGAAATCTGTGTGAAATATCTAAATATTTTAGGACGTTTTGCCTGTACTTCATATCGGAGCGGCCATCTTGGATTTTGTCGGCTGCCATGGCCAACTTCGGTTTTCGTAGCTAGTCGACTAATAACAGAACGCACTATAGTTCGGTCGTAACGTGTTTCACAGTGTCGGCCATCTTGGAACTGGTCCCGAACTACAGCGACCGCGCTCTATCCCGTGTTCGACCATTTCCGGACCATAGTTCCGACTAACGGACATTCGGTTTCGTTTAGTGCGACTTAGTCGACTAACTCCGATAACCGAAGTTCGCCCATGCTAGACTTTACCGAAATGGTGTGCGCTTGCAAAAAAAATAATATTAATTTATCGGCCATCTTGGATCACAGATATGGATCCCAAGACGTAGGCACAGCTTTTATGTTTCTTAAAGGGAACCATTTAGCGCAAGTCTCGCGAGAACTGACTAAAATCGCACGTGATCCAAAATGGTCGCCTTGATGAAATAGGTGTATTCAGAAATGTAAGTATTTATGACTGTAAATGATTTTGACGGTAGGGTAGTTCCGGAATCACCTCGCTGGTTGATATCTGAAGGTCGCGACGCGGAAGCCGAGAAAATCATTCGCAAAGTTGCGAAAATCAACGGAGTTCAATACACGCCGCGACAACTACCAGCGGCAGGCGAGGAGTTAGTCTGTGTGAAAAACGAACATACTCAGAATGACGTCATAAATTACGAGGTCTCAACAAAAAAAACGAATTTCTGAATTATTGTAGAAAAGATCCGGTTTGCGAGTTGTGATGACAAATAGTGAAAACGAATTTGTAATTATATCTTAATTGACAGGTCTCTGGAAACTTAGACGCGAACGATGCGTCGTTAGCGCCCTCTATACGAGCAAAGTACACTGTAGTGGATCTGGTTCGAACCCCGAACATGCGCAGAAAAACAATCAATATCTGGTTTAATTGGTAAGACGAAAATGTGTGCGCCTTCTGTACCCGAGTTCTGTATATTGTGGAAATAGGTCCAATACTACTGTGAAGCTGGTTCCAGAACTGTGGAATCGTTCAATTCCGTAGAGCAAGACCCGAAAAGTGTGGATGTGGATTCACAACTGTGGAACTGTGATCTGGATGTGGATACCGGAACCTGGATTTCACACTTAATAATTACATTTTTAATCATTTAACTACTGCTGAATAATTGTTTGCTGATTTATTATTTGACTTTAGATTATTTCATCGTATTCCAGGTTTGTGAATAGTCTTGCTTATTATGGTTTATCGATGCTTGGTTCGCAATTGGCCGGCAGTTTATATCTGAACACTTTCATATCGGCAGCAGTAGAAATTCCGGCTTATTTCCTGGCAATCGCCATCGTTAACAAAGTCGGGCGGCGGTGGCCGTTAGCCGGCTGTCTCATACTAGGTGGCGTCGTTTGTCTAGCAATAACTCCTCTTCCTCGCGGTAGGTGGCACCATCGGTTCAATCGCGGTGATTTATTTCCTTAATTAAGCATAAGACGGGACTGAAGAAATGAAATAAGGATTCATTGTTTCCAAACAAGAGTAACCAGATATTGCAGAAAACCTGTTATTGCTGCTTTGCAGCTATATTTAACAATCATTGGATATGTTTCTCTTTTCTGGACATTTTAACAAAAGTGCATAATTCTTAACGTTACCAAACCTTCCGAAAAAAATCACCATACTATCCTCGGGATCACTTTTCTACAAATACTCATAGGGTTGCAATATATGGCGCCATTTATATTATTTTTCATTCGTAGAATTCGAAAAAAATAACAAAAATTGCGCCATCTATTGGAACCCGATGAGTATTTGTAGAAAAGTGATCCCGAGGATGATCTGATGATTTTTTCGGAAGGATTGGTAACGTCAAGAATTATGCACATTTGTGCAAAATGTCCAGAAAGGAGAAAAATATCCAATAATAATGAAAATAGCTGAAAAGCAGCAATGACGGGTTTCTGCAATGTTTCAATTGAAACCGAAATGAAATTCGGTATCGTTGTCCGAACACGTACTAGCGACACCTGGTGGATTCTCGCTTGCCACAAGCCGGCGAGATCCTCGATTGCCGCAGTAGGACGTCTCTGCACTCCAATAACACACTTTTTGATTGGTTTCTATTTTTAGATTATTACACGGTTAAAACAGCGCTGGCGATGAGCGGAAAATTCGCCATCTCCGCTTCGTTCGCAATTGTCTACGTCTTCTCTGCCGAACTGTTCCCGACAGTAGTCCGCAACGTAGGGGTTGGCTCCGGTTCGATGTGCGCACGTATCGGAGGCCTCCTTGCTCCGTTCATTACTGATTTGGTATGGATTTTTTTACAACATCACCCACTATCCACATATTTCAACGAATTTCACCTATTAAAGACTGTCTTATTTGATTTTGATTCACAAAGTCCAAGTTTGCCCAAGTCTCCAATATGACCTCCGTCCTGAATCAGGGGCCGATCCAGCACATTTTCCACTGTATTACGGATTTTAGAAGGGCACCTGATATTCTGCACAGGTCAACGGCCACTGGCCAATTAACAGGTGCCCTGTGAATCGTACAGGTTGCTATATTTCCAAATATCTCTGACAATAAATCTTTTCACAATTATAGTTAACTTACAAAATGTTACGGATTGACTCAAGAGAGCATTTTCATTTTTATTTCGAATTAAACTTGCATGGAGGAGTTCACGCCGGTGTGAAATTCTTTAGTTCTGGTATAAATTTCAGAATAAAGTATGGACGCCGTTGCCGTTTATATTTTTCGGAGGTATGTCGTTAACGGCTGGGATTCTGACACTACTGCTTCCGGAAACACTTCATTATAAACTTCCTGAATCGATCGCAGACGGTGAAAATTTCGGCAAGTGAGTACAACCATGAAACACCGTCTCAAAAAACCTCCGTCCGCCCCCACCCCGGGCATTCGCCCTCCTCCCTCACCGCAGCACCCTTTTCCCGAATTCGTTTTAAACACCATGAAAACTTTTCAATTCTATTCAACAGGAAAGGCGTCGACACTACAAGCCGGAAGTTATCGAACGTGGTTGACGTCAGCAACAAATAAAGACCAGTGAACGGCGTCGATTGTTGATTTAAAATTATTCGGTTTATTTTGAATTCGTTCATTGAATAAATGAATTTTGTAACCTAATTAGTCCACTTGGGACTTTATTTCCAGTGGGCTGCTGCATTCACACTTTTCCTCCGTCCATCCGTCCGTAAACGAAATTCAGTTATTTTGGGAAGTTTTGAAGACACTTCTGCCTGGATTGTCTTTATATTTGGTTGTTCACCATTTTTTTAACCTATTTTCTTGATCTTTCACGTATGTTCATTTACCCCCCCCCCCCACCTCCATGCTCCATTAGCATAATATCAGAAAAATTGGGTCGATCGGACACAAGATGGCCGTCCTGTGATCTTTTTGGAGTTTATATTTGTTTTATATTTCTCCGGTCTCGGTCCCTAATCGTGTAGAAATATATTGTAATGAATTAACAGGTCGTAGAGGTCGCCGTTGTAGAGGTCGCCGTTGTAGAGGTCGCCGTTGTAGAGGTCGCCGTTGTAGAGGTCGCCGTTGTAGAGGTCGCCGTTGTAGAGGTCGCCGTTGTAGAGGTCGCCGTTGTAGAGGTCGCCGTTGTAGAGGTCACCGTCGGTTTACTCGACTGGAGTTTAATACATTTCTCGCGGAGCAGTTCTTGATGAGTGCTGCCCCCTAGTGATGCTAATATGAGGTCGAGGTATTATTTCTATATTCGTAACTAGAAAAAAAAAATATACCCAAACACATAAATCATCGCAGGTATTTGAAATGAATTCAGGGATCACTTAGTGTAAGTCATCATTTGGATAAGTCGTCACATTACTGAAGTCATTTCTATTTTTGAGTCTCAATTTGTATTTCTAATCTTATTTACTAAGTTTAAGTCACCATTTGGATAAGTCGTCATAAAACTGAAGTCATCACATATTCCATATGTGAGTTTATAATGCCAGTTGGATAGTGCGTCATCATCAATGATGGTGGTTTTGGCTAGTATAGATAGTCTCTGGAGATATGGATATTTCATGCAGGGACTTTCATTCACACATTACACATATTCAAATGGTTCTGATGCTGAAACTGGATTTACAGAAATATCAGGATTTGAGAGTTCTCAACATCCGTTCCACTCAAAATAATCTCGTTCAGTCACCCCCCCCCCCCATCCGCTCAACACTCACCCCCTTCCCCTTAAAAGTGAAATGACTAAAAAAAAAACAAACCAGTATTTCTGTTTCGTCTATTCTTGCGGTAACTACGCAATAATCTTGAAACCATTATTGCGAGAATTAGAAACCCGGTCCCAACTGCTGCACACAAAACGAATCTAGAAAAACCAGTATCTGTATCTGTAACATAAATCAATTCAATATGAAGCTCATTTATACTTAAACAGTTTCTAATCTATTTTCGTGGCCTTCATTATTTTAAAATGTTTCCCACTAGACAATATATTGGTGCTCAAATTAAATCTGACACACTGATGATGTTGATACGATTGTTGTGACTTGTATTGTCGTTTTAACGTCTTACGAACATTTTGCACTTAGTTTTACATGGAAAACTATATAAATGACTATCATTATCAATATTAAGTACACCATGAAGAACAAAGGTATCTTAAATTAAAAATGTCAAATCTTCTAAAATTAAGATAGAATCCAGGCGCCGCAGTTGCTGAAAAGTTAGCTAAAGATAACCGGTGGATAGATACCATAGTAACAATGACGTTTTAATTGTCACTATGTCAACTATCCACTGGTAAACTTTATCCACCTTTTGAGCAACTGCAGCGCCCCCTGTTGTGTACGTTGTAAAATTGGTACCTTCACCAAACACTACAGTGTTTAATTCAATAACTGAAACGTCACCGAGCGGAATATTTGCGATGTATTTCGTGGATGAGTCCCACATCGTTTTGGTGGCGATAAATTGTTTATTCGGGAAAATCTCACTGGAATTCATTGACAACTACAACGAGAAAATCAAAATGTAAAAATCCGAGAGGAGGTGAGGAGGAAAGAGGAAGAGGTAAGGAGAGGTGAGAGGTGGAGAGAGGAGGTGAGGAGAGGAGAGGTGAGGAGAGGAGAGGAGGAGGTAAGGAGAGGTGAGGTGAGGCGAGAGGAGGAGGTAAGGAGAGGTAAGGAGAGGTGAGGTGAGGCGAGAGGAGGAGGTAAGGAGAGGTGAGGAGAGGTGAGGTGAGGAGAGGAGAGAGGAGGAGGTAAGGAGAGGTGAGGTGAGGTGAGGAGAGAGGAGAGGAGGAGGTAAGGAGAGGTGAGGAGAGGTGAGGTGAGGAGAGGAGAGAGGAGGAGGTAAGGAGAGGTGAGGTGAGGAGAGGAGAGAGGAGGAGGTAAGGAGAGGTGAGGTGAGGAGAGGAGAGAGGAGGAGGTAAGGAGAGGTAAGGAGAGGTGAGGTGAGGCGAGAGGAGGAGGTAAGGAGAGGTGAGGAGAGGTGAGGTGAGGAGAGGAGAGAGGAGGTGAGGCGAGAGGAGGAGGTAAAGAGAGGTGAGGTGAGGTGAGGCGAGGAGAGAGGAGGTGAGGAGAGGCGAGGTAAAGAGAGGTGAGGTGAGGTGAGGAAAGAGGAGAGGAGGTGAGGAGAGAGGAGGTGAGGAGAGGAGAGGTGAGGAGAGGAGAGGAGGTGAGGTGAGGAGAGGTGAGGTGAGGCGAGAGGAGGAGGTAAGGAGAGGTGAGGAGAGGTGAGGTGAGGAGAGGAGAGAGGAGGAGGTAAGGAGAGGTGAGGTGAGGTGAGGAGAGAGGAGAGGAGGAGGTAAGGAGAGGTGAGGTGAGGTGAGGAGAGGTGAGGTGAGGAGAGGAGAGAGGAGGAGGTAAGGAGAGGTGAGGTGAGGTGAGGCGAGGATAGAAGAGGTGAGGAGAGGCGAGGTGAGGTGAGGAGAGGTGAGGTGAGGCGAGAGGAGGTGAGGTGAGAGGTGAGGTAAGGAGAGGTGAGGTGAGGTGAGGAGAGAGGAGAGGAGGTGAGGCGAGAGGTGAGGTGAGGTGAGGAGAGAGGTGAGGAGAGAGGAGGAGGTAAAGAGAGGTGAAGTGAGGTGAGGTGAGGAGAGAGGAGGTGAGGAGAGGCGAGGTAAAGAGAGGTGAGGTGAGGTGAGGAAAGAGGAGAGGAGGTGAGGAGAGAGGAGGAGGTAAAGAGAGGTGAGGTGAGGTGAGGCGAGGATAGAGGAGGTGAGGAGAGGCGAGGTAAAGAGAGGTGAGGTGAGGTGAGGAAAGAGGAGAGGAGGTGAGGAGAGAGGAGGAGGTAAAGAGAGGTGAAGTGAGGTGAGGTGAGGAGAGAGGAGGTGAGGAGGAGAGAGGTGAGGAGAGGAGAGAGGAGGAGGTAAGGTGAGGTGAGAAGAGAGGAGGTGAGGAGGTCGTGGATGATGGAATGGGTGATATTGATTTTGTTTATTCTATTCACCTGAAGAATGTAAAACGTTGATATTCCTTGATTCCACATTACGACGTGAGTAGGTTGACCTAGATCACGAGTAGGTTGACCTACATGATATATAGCTTGACCTAGATGATGAGATTTGGCGGTTAAAGTATGTATCTGGTAACTTGTAGTGATATTGCTGAGTTGACTGTAACCAGATTGAACTCCATTTGATCCGACCAGATTCATACAAAGCTCGTCGGTTTCTCTATCGGTTTCAATCTTGATTTTCCATTCAACTGAAACAATTAAAACAATCACTGTGTTTATAACTGATAAAATATTTGAGTCAACAAATTTTCTTTTTTTATTACCTTCTCTGGTTGTATTCGGGGAGAGAGAAACCTCGTTGTAATTATTTCTATCCAAGAGAACATTAAATCCGAAAACCGTGTTAGTGACGTCATCAGATCTGAGTTCAACCTGAAATTATGCGCATAAACACAAGTGTTAAACGACTTGACGTGAATTCATTTTACCAGTCCGGACTCCAGTCTGAGGACTTATTGACAACTTACTCGTTTTAGGAACCACCATTTTTGTCCATCTCCTGAATCACGTTTTATCTTTACTATTTTAGGTTTTCCAATATTTCTCGTAAAAATGATCACATCTTTTCGTTCTCCGTGTTCCCCGAATAGTGAACCTAGATATGTAAACTGTGATTGACCTTGGTCACCGATAATCTGAATATCAACTCTTCCACTGGTATAGTATAACCTGGAACTACTTCGCTTGATTCCACTATAAACAGCGATCTGCCATTTCACTAGAATTAACAAGAATACATTGAGGAGAAATTATTAGTTTTCACACTAAACTGTGACTTGCGTGGATTTGGGGTGTGGGGAAGGGGGTGTGGGGGATTCCACCTTTGAGGATGTTCAGAACATGGATTGAACCGTATGACGAGTTAAACAAACCTGGTTTATGAATTTCTGATTGATAACTACAAGTCTGTGTCAGTGAGTATGCCCCACTGCAGTTATACATGTACATAAAATTGTCACCATCTATCACCCCTACTAGCGCCACCTATTGAATTCAAATATATATATATATATACATATATATATATATATATATATATATATATATATATATATATATATATATATATATATATATATATATATATATATATATATATATATATATATATATATATATATATATATATATATATATATATATATATATATATATATATATATATATATATATATATATATATATATATATATATATATGCCCCCTGCCCTTATTTGCCCTCTCCACATGTCTACGACCTGGATGACGCGCCAGTGGATATTCCATGTTTTCAATATGAATTGTCTCGGTGGTTGTGGATTTGTGATGTTCACTGGTAACAACAGTTCGTGAGTCTTGCTTGATCCGGCCTCGAACCCGGTTCCCAAATAGTACATGGCGTCACTATCTGTCCCATTGAAACCTATATTGACTAAGTATGGTGTACGTGTACGCCCTGTATAAACTGTCACTTGCCAAACTGAAACTAAATGAAATAACAACAGATTTATGTGGTATCCATGGATCTCATCAGTTTCAGACTTTAGTTCAAGTATTTCATTTTCTACCACTTTAATCGTTAAGCTACCTTTGGCTTGTACAAACCGCCAAAACAGTTTAAACCCAACATAGTTTAAATTGAAGTCTGATGTAAACCGTATTGTTATATTTCCAGCGTGGAACCGTTTACCAGGAGCAATCAAGCCGCAATATTTATAACTCCCTGATGAAGAAATAAATCTGATAAAACTTTATGAATCATGAAAATCATTCACGTTATGAAGAGTGTTTAGGTTTTACCTGTTTTATTACTTTTTATCGTCAACACGTCGTAGCATCGACCGCTATTTTTGACCTCTATGCTAAAATTCGTTTCAAATGATATTTCAACCAGCTGCAAAAAAATCAATGATTTTAGAATTTGCTTATAATTCAAATGTGACAACAATCGTTTACAGAGTGTAGGACCCGTTTATATACATGTAAATCAGTTTTAACGTTAATCCGGAGTTTAGTTCAATTGGTAACTCCGGGTTAAAGTTAAACTGATCTCAGCCCCACTGAACGCCTACTAGTGATGAAAATCCGTTTAGACCAGTTTTGACTTTTTTACTTTTACACTAAATCCCAGTTTCAAGAGAAAACTGATTTTAGCCCCATTGAGTTTCAGTGCAGAAAACCCAACATCATCATTTTCTTTTCTTAAACCAATATTTCAAAAATATTTACCGTGTTTTCAGGAGTTTCAATGGCCCAGCTACAGTTCATTTTGTTGAAGTAATTGTTCGGATGGTTAGGACTACTTATGACGCCTGATCTACCATTCTGTATTATAGGTGTTTTACTGCACGAATCAACTACAAATAAATATTGAATTGAATTGTTTTATATGTGATTTACTGAATCCATGATAAACTTCTCATTATGAGCTACCTTTCAATAACCAGTCATGTGACTGGTCACCAGTCACTACACTTACAAGATAAACCGACACTTCTAAATATCCACCACGCGTCTATGGTTTAGTGGTTAGCGTGCTCGGCTGGTATGCTAGAGGTGCCAGGTTCGAGTCCTGCTAGGGTTAGGGTTACGACCGAACTAGCGTTAGGGTTGTCGCTTATGGGTGGGTCTATTTTGACCCGGGAGGGGATGTGGTTGTTGCTTTTTGGTGGACATCTTTGAGACCCTGTTTGTATTTCTTTTTCAATTCTTATTCAACTGTCTACGTGTTTCGTCATTAGTCGGTCGGACTTATAACTTAGTAACACAGTCTCTTGGCATAACAGGGACTATGCAGAGACTTTCACGCAACTTCAATTAGTTCTGATGCTGAGATTTACAGCAATATCAGATCAACATTCCATCCTCTGTTCACAGTTAGAAATGATGCATGAGCTGAACCAGGATGCGGCTATTATAGTCGAATCGTTTGCTATAGAAAATGCCTTTTGATTTTCTGTGAAGTTAATGAACCCTGATTGACATTCCCAGCTCCACGAAGGAGGTTCTGATCAATAATGTTCATTTTGAAGGTTTTAATGATTTTCCTCTAAAATTCATTTCAAATCAACAAAATTTAATCAGCATTAAGTGATATTGATATTAACGGAAGTGTCCTGGGGACATATCTATTTTTTAAAGAATTTTGGAGGTTTATTCCGAGTTTGTAACTCGGAATAAAGTATATTTCTCAGATATTGATATTATTTTTTTCGCTTACCTTGAGAATTCTCGACGTATAAAATTACAGCGACCACAAACAAACTCTTCATCATCAACTCCATATTCAAACAGACACCCGCGATAAATACTAAACAACTAACTGTGATCTACAACCAAAAAACTGCGCCTTTTCACACAGACCGATATGATCAACTTTATGAGTACAAGAAAACTGCGTTGCAGATTTTATACTATGATTTTATTTCCTTGTTTCTATCTTCAAACTGTGTGTTTATGATTATAATGAAATTATTGCCTTGTTTTATCTCTATTTAGATAATGATAAGTTTCATTGTCTCCTCCGTCAACATCGCTCAGCGCTGCAGCATGATTACAACTATAGAAAACTTATAAACTTTATATCTGGATAATATCTGCAGGGCTAGCTGAGCTAGGTCTAAATTCAGACTGCAGATCAGAAGAGGTGCAGGTTACAGGCTGTAGATTGTCTGAAGGGCTGCAGGTAGCAGGCTGCAGATTGTCTGCGGGCTGCAGGTAACAGGCTGCAGATTGTCTGCGGGCCGCAGGTTACAGGCTGCAGATTGTCTGAAGAGCTGCAGGTTACAGGCTGCAGATTGTCTGAAGAGCTGCAGGTTACAGGCTACAGATTGTCCGAAGGGGTGCAGGTTACAGGCTGCAGATTGTCTAAAGAGCTGCAGGTTACAGGCTACAGATTTTCTGAAGAGTTCCGGGTCCAGGCTGCGGATTGTCTGAAAGGTTGTAGGTTCCAGGCTACAGATTGTGTGAAGGGGTGCAGGTTCGAGGCTGCGGCTAAAAATGTAGCCCACTTCTGTGATCTTTGGATAAACAAGTTCCGAGATTAATTTCGTAAATCTAATAAACGTGAGAACCTAATGTATTGATTTGATAAATTTACTAATTGAAAATCTTTGCGTTTTGATTATTATAATTTTACTGCCTTGGTTTATATTTTATCTCTATTTAGAAAATCATCGCCATCATCTCTCAGCGCTTCATCGTGATAACAACTCAATAAAACTAATAAAACTAATGAATCTGCAGCAATAACAGCAATAACGGGTTTTTGCACGTCAAACTCAGTAATTTAGTGATTCAGAGTGGTCCTGGTGCTGAATAGAGGATGTACTTTGATGCCCGACGGGGAGTGGATATCGAGATTTCCAACGAGATCGCCATCTATTGGAATTTGGCTGAACTGACTCGATATCTCTTACTTGTCTCACTGACTCTTCTTTAATCCGTTAAAATCGCACTCGCCATCTGGTGGAAATAACTATCATTAGACTGTAGTAGAATAGAGTCCACCAGATGGCGAGTGTGATTTTAACGAATTAAAGACGACTCAGTGAGACAAATAAGAGCTATCTATTGAGTTCATCCAAAATCCAATAGATGGCGATCAGAGCATTATTATTAAACTTAGCGGATATCCCGAGTTCGAACCCAGTAATTACTGACACTGATTCGGAGTGGTACTGATGCTGAATAGAGGGTGTACAGGGGTGTCCCGGGTTCAAACCCAGTGATAATACTGGTTCAGAGTGGTCCTGATGCTGAATAGATGATGTACAGGAGTGTCCCGGGTTCGAAACCAGTAATTACTGATACTGATTCAGAGTGGTCCTGATGCTGAATAGATGATGTACAGGAGTGTCCCGGGTTCGAAACCAGTAATTACTGATACTGATTCAGAGTGGTCCTGGTGCTGAATAGAGGATGTACAGGAGTGTCCCGGGTTCGAAACCAGTAATTACTGATACTGATTCAGAGTGGTCCCTGTGCTGAATAGAGGATGTACACGGATGTCCCGTGTTCAATATCCCGGAAGAGAGAGATAGCCCGTAAGCGAGGGATATCCCAGAAGAAAGGGATACTGCAGCATAGAAGGAAAGGGATACCCCACAAGAGAGGGATACCTCGCGAAAGTGGCATTGTCTGGAAGAGAGGGATACCCGAGAAGGGATACCACAGCATATAGAGACGGGGATGACCCGGAAGAGAGGGACGCCTCGCAAGAGAACGACCCACAGCTACACCATCATATGCTCACATCTTGATCTTCGGCAAATAGAAAATAAAATCATTAAACACAAGTATATGTATATATACATATAGTATGAATATATATATATTTGTTATTACATTATTTTTCAACAATAATCCACCTATAATTATAATGGTTCTTTCTACCACGTCATTACAAAAGTCTCTCATGCGACCGATCCGGTTTATACCTCTCAGGAGCGTCTGTCTTACTCTAACCCTGAATTATTAACTAGCCTGAATTATCAATACACTATTTAAGCACTTCCCATAATATTTCTTTAGTTGAGGTCGTTGCTATGATACGATAATGTTGAACCATTTATGTCACAGATTCACCTCGGTCATTTCCGTCACAGATTCACTTCGGTCATTTCCGTCATAGATTCACTTCGGACATTTCCGTCACAAGTTCACTTCGGTCATTTCCGTCACTTGTTCACTTCGGTCATTTCTGTCAAAAGTTCACTTCGATCATTTTTGTCACAGATGCAATTCGGCCATTTCCGTCACAGATTCACTTCGGCCATTTCCGTCACAGATTCACTTCGGCCATTTCCGTATTGGCTTCGTTAGAAATGGTCGGTTCCAATATGCAATGTTCTTTACGTGTTGTGAGCTTTAGTTTCTGTCGGCCCCCGTGAAGTCGACTACCGCCAGTATCGCCATCTATCGGTTTATATCGAGTTTCACTCATTAGGTACTGGCGGGATTTTGTGCCCATGTTCGAAGTTTCATCTGAAATTGAATAAGACGTAAGAAGATTAATAGTAGCGGCCATCTTGTTTTAGAATTCATCGTTATCCACTGATGACGTCAAAGAGGGATGCTAGAAAATTGGCCGTCTTGGCTGGATTCACGTAACTATAGGTTTCCATGGCATAATTAATAGAAAGATAGGTGGTAATGATGTCACAGGTGGATTCGTGGAGGAAGCCATTTTGAAAACTGACCGATATAACTATTTTTAGTAGTTGCCGTATTCATAAACGACGTGCTCGTACTGAATAAAGACCGCCGGAACCTGAACGCCCTCTTGCGGATGTGTTTAACGAATGGTGCCGTGGACAGTGTGTATAGCACAGGGTTAATACCAGAGTTCAGAGGTAGAACGAATACAGCAATCCAAGCGTATACCTGCAGTATAGAAATTAATAATTCATTGATGTTGGAATAAATTTGAATAGATTTGAATAAATTTGAATGAATTTGAATATTGATTAAGGTGTGCAGACACGTTGAAGATACCTGGACCCCAATAAAACCCACTATGACGTCACACTGATATTGTGTTAGATGCTACAAAATCTCTAATAGATGAATCGATATGACGTCATAGAAGGATTTATGAAGGCAGCCATATTGTTAAGCGAAGCTACAGTATGCTTTATCTACCTGCGGGGGGATGCCAACGCCACCTATCGAGGCGATACCGAGTAAACAGATCGGAACCCAACAACAAAAATCAGTCATCACTATGAGCGTCATCCGTTTGGCCATCGCGTTGTCTTTTTTCATTTCCGGTGAGCGCACGGCATTCTGGGTTTTCTTAGCGACGATAAACATCCACAGATAGGAGACGAATATAATCGAGAACGAGGCTAAATTCAACGCCAGGAACACGAATACGGAATATTCCCAACCGTTCGGTTTATCGGGTGTAATATGCAGCGCAAGACACACCCCTGATCGGCTGTAAAAACCCGAGAAATACGTCACATTCATCAGAGGTACAGCCGAGATCAGTCCAACAATCAACCACAGTATCGCCATGACGACGCGAGCTTGTTTCAAACCGAGTCGTTTAATTTTGAACGGAAATATTATGCAAATGAGTCTGTCTATAGTGATCAGAGTGAGAGTTAGAACTGATATCTCACTGCTGAACGTACTCAGGAAACCGCAGATCTCGCATAAAGTGCTGTAACGCCACCTTTTGTCGTAAACAGCGTAAGTACCACGATAGTATTCGTCTACGCTGGCTATGATGACCAGATAGACTCCCATCAGTAGATCGCCGAGAGCCAAGTTCGTTATCAGGAACGAGTGGACCTAAAAATAAACAATCAAAATCACTTCACTACCAATGAATGCTGAACCATGTATGGATTAATAGGGATACGGGTCTACACACGCCACTGCAAAGAGCACGATATAAAATGTAGTGAGGATTTTGCTGAGTTGAATTAAGTTGATTTAGTGAACGTTGTGCGCGGAAAAATAGAAATTGTATAATTTGAATATCAGATGGAAATTGATATGGAAAAATGGACCTATAGAATATAAGATAGTTTAATTTTAAAATAAGGAATAATTTACAAGTTGCTTTACGAATGAAGGAATTCATCCATAAAATACACAAGTTGAAATATACTAACAATCCTGGGCCTGGTTTCATAGACTGAGTATCAAAGTTATCCCTAGGGGTAAATCCTCAATCTGGGTAACAACCACCATAGTTACAATAAGAAACCATGGTTATAACTGACAAATTTCAAAATGTTCCCAGGGACCATCTTTCTTCCACCTCTATGAAACCTAGTCCTGGTGAAAAAAAACACCCAAAACAACAGAACTCGATAGTCTTATATACTTCACATTAAAACGGCCGCCATCTTGGAACACGCGTGGGTCTGGTGAAATCATGTGAAACTTTCAGTTGCTAAGCAGCTGATTCCTTTCCTAAGTCTCACGTGAACTGGTCAAAATCTCGCGTGTTCCAAGATGGTCGCCGCTACCTTGCTCTCCCGTCCTTTCCTCAACCTCCAAACAACGACGACCATATTTCCGGCGGAAGCAGTAATACCGATCACCCAGATCATGACGCGTAACACGACATTCGACATGAGATCCTCGCACGATGAAAACGCGTCTGCGTGTGGTTCACATTCAGCTACTAATGGAGCCAGACAACAGATAGCAAACTCATCCGATATCCTGTTCATAGTACAAACGGGTTTAAATGCAAATTAATTGGAAGATTTGTAACCGGTCTCAAATTAGTAAACATGTTAACTAGCGCAAAGTATAAGTAAACTAGATGGTTAGATTGTGTAGTGCACATCAGGTCAATTAGACTCTCATTCACTCAATGTAACTACTGGACACTAGTAGCGAAACGTACTCAATATCCATCCTCGCTAGCCAGGGTTTGATTGCCTCCGGCCGAAGCTCGCGCCAACACAAACCCTGCAAATCTTCCATCGGTCAATAATGAGCGGATGGGATTCCGCTCAGCGCCCACCAGTATCTAGCCAATCAACTTGCCGCTGTGTACGTGACTGGTTTACACGAGCTTTTGATGGTATAATAATGATAATACTCACAGGTGTACCAACGACGTCATTCCGAAGAAAACCCTTTTTTCTATGAGGCTGATTTCATTGCGGGACAAATCTCTACAAATACACGAAGAGCAAGCCACATGAATCCTACCGGGTATCAGATATATACAGGATCTCAGAATCCGAGTATCGGATATATACAGGATCTCAGAATCCGCGTATCGGATACAGGACACTGGAATCTGAAACTTACAACTGTTGTAATTTATTCAGTCCGTAGAAGGCACCATCATGAACTGTTTCCAGATTATTCCTCGTCAAATTCCTAAACAATAGAAAATTAAATTGAGCGTTAAATTCGGTGAATGTAGCCATTGGTCAGTTGGCTTAGGGTCAGTTGCTCAAAAGTTGGTTAAAGACTACACTCTACCCAACGAGTAAGCAACACTGTTGCCTGGTTCTACTTACATCTTTATGAGATTTCGAAGACCCAAAAACATCCCCGGATAAAGCATGTTGATTTTCTGTCCCGATAGATCACTGTGAATCAAGATAGAATATCTATAGTATCGAGAGTAGACGATGGAGAGTGGACGGGGGGCAAGCGAGGATAACGGAGTATCGACAGACGTGTACGTACAGTTGTATTAATTGCGTGTGATGAAATGAATTTGGTTCAATTCGTCTGATTCTATTACCAGCCAGGTATCTGAAATATCAGCACACATTAGTAGATTAATGCTCTCTCCCTCCCTCTCCCTCTCCCTCTCCCTCTCCCTCTCCCTCTCCCTCTCCCTCTCCCTCTCCCTCTCCCTCTCCCTCTCCCTCTCCCTCTCCCTCTCCCTCTCCCTCTCCCTCTCCCTCTCCCTCTCCCTCTCCCTCTCCCTCTCCCTCTCCCTCTCCCTCTCCCTCTCCCTCTCCCTCTCCCTCTCCCTCTCCCTGCCCCTCTCCCTCTCCACCCGCTCTCCACCCGCTCTTCTCTACTCTTCCTCCCCCTCTCTCCCTGACCCTTTCCTTAACACATTTACCGGTAGTGAACCGTGGATACTACCAGAGCCCAGTTCTACCAGAGCCTGGTTTTAAAAAATAGTTTGACTCCTGAATGGTGTTAATTTCTTCATAAATTCATTGTAGCTCAAATCGCTTTAGGAGTTGAAAATTTCCAGTAATTCACATTAAAGAACGCCTTAAAACAGCAGAAGTTCCCCTTTTCTATCCCCCCCCCCCCCCACCCTGCTTCCTAGTTAAGCTGATTTATTAATTCTGATATGAATCATGCTGCTTTCTCTTTGGTGTCGTGCTTATAAAACTTACAACGAGTTCAAGTTTTTTAGACCATAAAGCGACTCGTTACCGACTACTTCGATATAGTTGTCTTCAAGAATCCTACAAAAAAAACAAAAAAAACAAGACAAGAACTAAAATGACACAGGGCTGGCATGGACAACAATCTTGAGAGCAGTTCTCGATTTGGTAAGACAAAAAACAATCTTCTGCAACCTTCGAAAATTAAATAATGGACCTACAGCCATCGGTGTGCCCTAACCAATGATTCCCACCAAGCCTAACCCTAGCAATAGTCTCAACCCTAGCAAGACTCGAACCAACTACCTCCAGCATGCGAGCCGAGCGTGCTAACCACTAGACCATAGACCAGTAGCTATTGGGTGATTTTGTCTGGTTTGGGTCAAGACCATTTGGCCGCGATAACCAATTGGGTGTGGAATATGGCTGAGCAGAAAGAGATTCGAACCCGGGTTTAAAATATGAAACGGTATCGCGATAATACCAGTAACTCTGAGGTCTCTGTATATAGAGGGTACATACAGTGTGGATAGACTTGTCAGATCCCTGAAATATCTCCATCCTAAATATCGTATCTGGTTATCCGTGAGGTCCCTGCAAAACATATATCAGGAATTAATACCATTTCTGGTGCCCAATTCAGTGTTTTAAACTGCTCCGAGACGCGAATATTTGAAAAGACAATTCTGGAATTTCGGAAAACTTACAAAGTAATGATTTTTGATAGAGTTTTGTGATCGTCCTTATTAGTGAAAGTGTCGCTGTCTAATAAAGGTCCGAGATTGTTACCGGCCAGAAATCTTAAAACAGAAAAAATTGAATGTCAGTAGGAGAAATACCAGAGGTGTTCAAATGGCAGATAGAAATAACAAGGGAAAAACAGGTTTAGAAATGTCAGAGGTAGAAATGCCAGTAGAAGAAATACCAAGTATGCCAGAAGTAGAAAATACCAGGTATAAATTAGAAATACCAAATGTAGAAATAGCACAGTTAGAAAGAACCTACATGTGTCTTGTCCCGAATTCTGGATAAGGTAAAGAGTTCAACATTTTGTAGGAACAGGTCATATTCTCATTTTGACATTTGCAAGGTCCTTCAGCGCCGATGCCTCCAACACTCGGACATTTGAAATCTCAATTAGAGAATGAGAAAAAAAAACAAATTATGACATTATCTAAAATACACGAGCACATGGCTGCAGATGGTTCTGGAAATGGTGGAAGTTAACTACCAGATAATATACGGTTTAGAATGTCTGAGATTTGTAGAGGAACCGTGTTAACCGGGTGTTCGAATTAGTAAAACCTAGTCGCTGGTGGTTCTTAAGTTTTTCTTGGTTTTGGTTTAAAAAAGTACGAACTTTCGCAATTAGTTGATCGCTATTTTAACGAGAGAAATCCCGCAATAAATTCAGCCGAAAATGATAAGTTCTATTGTAAAATGATAAACGGCTGATCAGTACGCCTGATGATGGCTAATATAGTATTCAACCAAAACGTTGCTTGAAATATATATAATCATTTTAATATGGAATTTTTCATTTTTAGCTGAATTTATTGTGGGATCTCTCTCTCTCTCTCGTCATCTATCATAATCGGATATTGTGTACTTTCCCGTCTGCTCGCTATCATGTTTACGTTCACTGACATCTATTTTACTTATGTAAGACATCAAAAAATTAACTCTTAAAGAAAACGTGTGAACACATGGACCAGTGGCATTGGAAGTGCAGCGCTAACTAACAGCAATAATTTACTGAATGACGTTTTTTTTTTCTTTGAATACCACGTTTTTGAAGAAAATTAAGCAAATTCGCCGCGGCAATATTTAGAACCTGTCCAAAATCTGCGTTTGGCCGCGGCGATCAAAAATTGCTTCCAACGCGACTGTAGACAGATGAGAATCTCTCACCCGGTGGCTAGTTCTTACACTAGATCTGTGATACTTACTACAATCATGTCTCCACTCGTCGTCAAACGCGATACAATCAACTCGTCCATCGCACACGTATTCACCGTCTATACAGTAACTTCTGTTACATTTATATTGTCCTGCGCTGCAGTTCCAATTCACTAAGAGTGACATGAAAAATAATAATATCATGATACAAACAAGTGGGACATAGTAATAGATGATGCCATTCTTAGGAGCAGCCATTTTCTGTAGGTCAATATTTGGATCAACCTGGATAATTTGATGATGTCATAGGGGGATTCAAGGAGGCAGCCATCTTTTTGGAAATACCTTTCAAATCAAATGGCAGCCGTTTTTTCTAAACGGCAATTTGATTTGATTTGATGACGTCATTGGGGGAATACCGGAGGCCGCCATATTTTTTACAGCCGACCCAGTTTCTCGAATAATACGTACAGCAATCTATAAGATGCGACTCGTCGTTACATCCGCCGCCGCCGCCAGGTTCGACACCGGTCTTCCGGGATTTATAACATCGTTGAGTTAACGGTACGCAGTGTCCGTTATTACATCGGAACTCATCCGCGCCGCATTCCCGCCGCGTTGCTGTCATAAAGGAGAAAACAAAAACAATATTGGGCGCGCGTAAAAACATGTTATCGTTCATCTAGCCGTCTAGAAAATCCCTTAAGTATGGATGAGTCACCATAAGAAAATGATTGAAAAATGCTGATATTTCAATTTCAAAAACAAAAAAAAAATCATTTTTTACTATTTTACTATAAAATCAAACCCACGTCGATAGAAATTTTAACATGAAGAAAATATATTTATTTATCGAAATAGATAAGTTGTAAATACAGGTTGAACGTACGACAGGTATCCTCGTCACTGTTATCAGGGCAATCTCTCCGATAGTTACATCGCTTACTGTTCGGGATACACTGTCCAGTGGCGCATAGAAATTCATCCTCCGCGCAATTCCGCTTTTCTACAAATTAATACGCAATATACATAATTTCTATATAAAAAGAACATTTCGAAATGTTTCCTTGATCTTGGGGTCGCAGTTGCTCAGAGATTGGTTTAAGATAACCGGTGGTTATCTACCATAGTAACAATGAACTTTTGATTATCACTAATGCCAACTATCCACTGGTTCAAACTCGAATCAACTTCTTAGCAACGACTGTGAGTTTACGATTTCGACTATCTATTCTTAATGTCGTTTTAACGAATACCCAAATGAATCCAGTATTCCTGAAGATGACTATTTATTTGTAGTTTCGACTAGGCCTTCATCTTCCTCAAGAGGACTATATTTCTGGTTTCACAGTCGTTGCTTGCGTCTAAATTTGGTCTTAAATCTTAAGACTGATCGATAGATTAGTGAAAGAACTAAGTTGGTCTTAGACTGATTTTAAGTCTAAGCAGTTACTTGTCCTCGTGGATGTCTATATCAACGGTATATATTAAATACAGAATTATCATACAAGTGTTAATAGTAGACGCACTAATTACCGCATTGGATTTCATCGGATCTGTCGTTACAGTGAAATACAGCGTCGCACCGGAACTGTATATCGATACACTGACCGTTCGTGCATTTAAATTCATCGGCCAAACAATCCTCAAACTCTACAACAAAGAAACATCGTACCAAACACTTAAACGTGACATATATAATACAGAAGACCTGGAGGGTCATCGTCATTCGTTAATCGTTAATCATCAATCGTTAATCGTCAACCGCCAATTGTCAATCGTCATTCGTTAATCGTCAATCGTTAATCGTCATTCGTTAATCGTCAATCGTTAATCGTCAATCGTCATTCGTTAATCGTCAACAGCTAATCGCCAATCGTCATTCGTTAATCGTCAATCGTTAATCGTCATTCGTTAATCGTCAATTCGAACGGCAAAAACTCATTCACCAAACGCGTAGACCTTTTAAATCGGTTTCTAAGATGACATTTTCATCTTTCGGCGAAGCATTTATTCATAGATGATTTTTTTGTGTTGCTCCAGTCTGTACAAGTTAGAATGTATATAATAGTAATGATAGGAATCCTAAAAACTGTAGCGCTGATACGGAGAAACCCGGTGAATGCCATAAAGCAGGAAGTCACAGTTTTAACTGATTCAATTACTTCCTATTCAACGAAATTTATCCGATATAAAATTAAGTCGAGTTTGTGTCCAAGGTGTCTCGTCTATTTTAGCCCCTTGTTATCACGTGCAACCTGACATTTCGGGTGCATGAGAACAACTTATCGCTACAGAAGTTTAAGACAATTGAAAGCTATGTTATATTTAAGTCTCAAAGATAGCTCTACGTGATTCAACAATTAGGTAGTACATAAATGGACGCATTGTGGACCTTAATGCACAGTCGGGACTCTAGTCCAAAAGTGGTTTTAAATCTTAAGAGACTGTTTGTTCTCAAGTTGTAAGATTTGGTATGAATGGCTAAGACTAAGTTGGTTAAAGATTTTATCAAAAATACGACGGCTTTCGCCACTAGTTTCAAGATCATCTTCGTCGGGTAGGCCTCGCTGAATAGATGTTGTTGAAAGGATGTGAGGAGGACAACATAAATACTCACTTACCGCAGTCCCGTTCGTCTTCTCCGTTCAAACAATCATTGATGTGGTCGCACCTTACCACTTCCGGTAGACATCTTCCCTCTGCACATTTGAACGGGTATTGATCGTCAGTGCATTCGGTATCTATCAATTCAATTCAATTCAATCAATTCAAATCTAAAATCAATATCTGCTGTCATAACAGTTAAAATATTACATTTTCTTACTGGTCTCAGAACTGTGGAACTGGATCCAAAGTATTGTGGAAGTGGGTCGTGAACTACTGGGTTCAGAAATGTGGAACTGGATCCAGAATGGAATTGAATCCCGAAATGTGGAACTGGGTCCAGAACTTGGGAACTTGGTTGTGGGCTATCGTACTGAGAACTGTGGAGCTGAATTGACAGGCTGCAGTTGGTCAAAAGTTGGTTAAAGATAACCGGCGGATAAATATACCATAGTAACAATGAACTTTTAATCGTTTCTACTGGTTAACTCTAAGCTACAACTGTTGACCAACTGCAGCCACGGAAATGTAGAGCTGACCCCAGAATGTAGAGCTGACCTCAAAAACTCATCGATAGAAATCTAAACTTACGGCAGAAATATTCGTCTGCTCCGAACACAGTGTTCCAACAATCGTTGATACCATCACACATAAACTGCTTACCGATACATCGCCAATCTTTAGCCGGTAGAAACTGATTGCGACATAAGTAGAACTCACCGAGAGGGCAGCTTAAAGTGTGGTTACCTGTGGATTGGTTGAAGATAATGTCTAAATGACCGGAAAATTAAACTAACAAATATTAATTTATTTTGTATTTACGAAACTGACGTTACTGGTGCAATAGAATTGGACGAAACGATCCCAATATCTTGACCCCGGGATCATTATACGAATAACTTATAGAAATATTTTCTACCGAAAAAAAATACACAAGAATTAATTCGATACCGCAGTTATCTTCATCCTCGCATCGTAGTGCGCAGTCGCACACGCCGTCGCATTGATTAGATTTACGTATACATCGTCCGCTGCTGCATGCGAACTGGTCGTCTCCACACGCACCGCCTCGAAAAATAAAACACACCGATAATAGGGACATTTTACATCAAAGCGGCCATCTTGGATATAATTAATGAAAATCAGAATGTTTTGCTAACATTTCAATTTATAATTAATTAAGGAAAAAATGTATGATTTGTTTTATAGTCGAAATTGTAAATAATTGCAGAGGAGTCACTTTCTGTGCTTCAATTCGATTGAAAGATGGATTTCTTCGCAATTATTCCATACAGTTAAAAATGGATTTAAATAAAATGTTTTAGGTCACACTGCCAGTCTTTTCTGGTCCTAGTAAGACTTTTATCGGCTGGTATGCAACACAAAAACTGACTGAGCCTAGCTAGAACGACCGATGAAAGCAAAGTTGAAACTGATACACGAAGTAGCTTACAAGTAGCTTCATCTGCCTCTCCGTTCGTGCAGTCGATCCAACCATCGCAGGCTTTCGTGTGAGACACGTAGAAATTGTTTTCACACAACAACTGTTTCTCTGAACAAACAGAAACAAACAAAAAACGTGAATTAGTGAAATACTCGTCATACTAGGAAAAACAAGCTTAATTTTAGCGGCCATCTTGGATCGTAGAGCAGAGACCGATCCGTCCGCGTTAAGATTAGTTACTGAAAATTTTGCCCAAATCTCGCCTGATCTCATCGAAGCCACGCGACATCCAAGATGGCCGCCGTAATGTGAATTAGCTGTGTCCTCACTTACCGCAGTTCCATTCGTCGCTACCATCTTTACAAAATGGCTGCCCGTCGCATAGAAACGGTTGTGGAATACATTCGGAATTGTTGCATCGATATTCGTTCCCGTAACAGGGTCTGTATTCTGAAACAGACAACGTTACCGTCATCAAAAACCAAAAACATGAAGTTTTATTGATTCTAAAAATTCGTAAACAAATGATGATGAAAAAAAACCTGAATTCGGGATTCGAACCCAATCAGACCGGAACTTACTGCAGTTCAGTTCGTCACTTCCGTCGCCGCAGTCGTCAACGAAATCGCATGTTTTTTGAAGCGGTAAACAATAGTGATTGGCGCATTTAAAACGCATAGACGGACAGATGTATAGGTCTAGAAAAAAATAGATTCAAATTCAAGATTCAAAAAGTTCTCTAAACTTTCAAAGGCAACCAACCGATCGATGAATTCTCTCAATATGTGGCCGCCATTTTGGATCACGTGATATCCGGATAAAATCTCGAGCTTTAATTGGTCGGAATGACGCGCGTGATCCAATATGGCGGCAAATCACTTCGCACTTTGTAATTAAGGATATTTCTAATCGTGTTCTCAGAGGAGCGAGTAAAATCGTTAATTGCCTTTTATCCAACGGGGATTCGCGTTCAACAACCACTGCGAGGTGAGAGTATCGAGAAATCGAAAGAAAAACGATCGATCATTATTTTTGAGACGACGACAGAAAAAGTGATGTTGTTCCCGTGTCGGGAGGAGTTTGTAGAGTTATATAGATACGTACGACATTGAGCCTCGTCACTGGCATCCGGGCAATCATCCGCTATATCACATCGTTTATTGATATCGATACAAGTGATATTATCACATTGAAATTCGCTCTCGAGACAACCTGCGAATAGATAAAGCAGAGATTATAGAAAATTAACGGTTTTTTCTACGATAAGAATTAAGTGTATCATAATAAATATAATGTTTTGGATTTTATGACACGATATGGTTTGAATGTAGTCAGTGTTGATAGGAATTATAATTTGCAATGACACTGTATTAATCATCCCCAGATAAGCATCACTCCGATAATACTTGATTCGTTTCTGTTTTGAACTGTATTTATATTTCATTAGTACAATATCAATATTTCTGAAGATGAATAATTGCAATAAAGTCGAAACGACAAAATAAATTAGATAATTTCAAAAACACATTTCGGGCTCTTTTCTTATTTCGTATTGAGCGATTCACTTCACTTCTTCACCGTGTTCTACTCGCTGCTCTCCCGCTACAGCTGTGAGGGGAGTGGGTTCACTGAGAACCTACTGTGAGTGTTCTACTCGCTACCTTCCCGCTATAGCTGTTAGGGGAGAGGGTTCATCGAGAATTTATTGCGACTGTTCTACTCGCAGCTCTCCCACTACAGCTGTGAGGGGAGGGGGTTCACTGAGAACCTATTGCGTCTGTTCTACTCGCAGCTCTCCCGCTACAGCTGTGAGGGGAGGGGGTTCATCGAGAACCTATTGCGTCTGTTCTACTCGCAGCTCTCCCACTACAGCTGTGAGGGGAGGGGGTTCATCGAGAACCTATTGCGACTGTTCTACTCGCAGCTCTCCCACTACAGCTGTGAGGGGAGGGGGTTCATCGAGAACCTATTGCGACTGTTCTACTCGCAGCTCTCCCACTACAGCTGTGAGGGGAGGGGGTTCATCGAGAACCTATTGCGACTGTTCTACTCGCAGCTCTCCCACTACAGCTGTGAGGGGAGGGGGTTCATCGAGAACCTATTGCGACTGTTCTACTCGCTACTCTCCCGCTACAGCCGTGGGAAAAGAATAAGGCCGCGTACAAAAAAGTCATCGATGGATGCATCAGGTTGGTTCGGTTGAAGAAGGTTGTAGGTGGTAACGTCTCTTGTCTCTAGTGATCTAGGTTAATAGAACGGCGTGTGTTTAACTATGCGGTCAGTAAGCAGACCTCCGCTCCCTCCCTCTCTTTATATCGTGTGAATATTTTATATGTTTTAGAGATGCATCAATAACCGCAGTCCACATCACGTGACCCACTCAACTGACACTCTCGTCTGCTCTTCTCTCTCAGCTCTCTTTCGTAGACACATTAATTTTTACGTTTCAGGATCAAATATTGTTCACTTTATTGATTATTTCATATGTTATGCTATCGTTTTTAAAATGTTGTATTATTTGTTGTTTAATTCATTGTTCAAATTGAACTCTATAGTGAGTAGTTCCAACCCTAAAATCCGCCTTTCACCATTCGAGATGTCGCCAGAAAATGACCCGATATAATGATAGCTGGTATTGTTAGTGAAAAGAGCCACTAGACTGGTTACCGGTCTCTATCTTCAATTAGAATGGGACAGGCAACTAGTCTATAGAGCCACGACACGTGACTGGTCGCCGTACAGCTGACTGGTCACCACTACTCACCTGACTGGTCACCAGTCACCACACACTGACCAGACAAACCGACAAACTACAAAATCGCTATAGGTCCGCGGTCCAGTGGTTAACATGTCCGGTTGGCATGCAGCAGGTCCCGGGTTCGAGGCTAGGCTTATGGTTAAGGTTATCAGAATGTTTGCACCTTTAATCCTAGCGCAGGTTTATGCCACCTTTTTTGTTCACCTCAACGAAATGATGATAGTTTGTTATTATTTTGATTCTGTTTTGTTGTCAGGCGATTAAAGGATTAGTTTAATCGAGCGGATTATCTCGTTGGACCACTGCTGCTGCCACGGATTAGCGGCGCTCTATAAAATAGATTCCCTACACTCTCCCGGTATCATCTAAAATCGATACAACAGCAGACGATCGCCGGTGCGCGGGGGCGAGAAAATCGGAATTTCTCGCGAGATTTACTTTTGAATTCAACGGTTGTTTTAAGATGCGTTACACCTGTTCTTCGGCGCACCTTGTTTTTATTTTATTTTGGTTGAACCTGTTTGGTTTTCGTTTAATCGATTAAAAGAAATGCAGTCAGATTAGAAGAAAGTACTCATTCAGCGATGCGAGGGAGGGGACGGGGAGTGGGGGAGAGGGGGAGGGGGTTGTTGTAAATAGCACTGGCTGATGTCTAGTAGAGGGCGGGTATCAGGGGTGGATTTAGAGGGGGTCCAAGGGGGTCCGGATAAAGGTACATTTTCGGGATCAATTTGCTCAGCTGACGCTTAAATTTGAGACCATGTCAAAAAACATCTCGCTACTTTGGCCAAAAAAAACTTAAGATCAGTATAAGCTAATTTCGGTTCTTAAGTTCTCAAGTTGTTAGATTGGTTATAGAACTAAAATGAGTTTAGACTGGTCTTAAGTTGTTAGATTGGTTATAGAACTAAAATGAGTTTAGACTGATCTTAAGTTGTTAGATTGGTTATAGAACTAAAATGAGTTTAGACTGGTCTTAAGTTGTTAGATTGGTTATAGAACTGAAATGAGTTTAGACTGGTTTAAAGTTGTTTGATTGGTTATAGAACCAAAATGAGCTTAGACTGATCTTAAGTTGTCAGATTGGTTATAGAACTAAAATGAGTTTAGACTGATCTTAAGTTGTTGGATTGGTTATAGAACTAAAATGAGTTTAGACTGATCTTAAGTTGTTAGATTGGTTATAGAACCAAAATGAGTTTAGGCTGTCCTTAAGTTGTTAGATTGGTTATAGAACCAAAATGAGTTTAGGCTGGTCTTAAGTTGTTTGATTGGTTATAGAACTAGAATGAGTTTAGACTGGTCTTAAGTTGTTTGATTGGTTATAGAACTAGAATGAGCTTAGACTGGTTTTAAGTTATTTAAGCTCACAAATCTAAGCCACCACGACTGTGCAGTCGGGCCTAATGTATTGAATGGTCAAAGATCTCTATAAGACCGTGGTTGTCTAGTACCGGTCTCCTGGAGGGGGGAGGGAGGGAGGGAGGGAATATCCTCGTCACGTGTTACGCGCGTATCGCGTCCACTGTTAATGGAACACACTTTACTCTGAATCCGAGGTGATAATCGTATAAAACGGAAACTGGTGCATGTCACGTCGTGTCGCTGATAAAACTCGCACCCGAAACGACGCCTTTTAATTAAAACTATCTATATGCACATAACAGTCTTCGCGGGGGAGGGTGCGTAGGGGGTCGGCGGTTAGATTATATCGGGCGAAAAATTACAGTTTCAAAAAAACATTTAAATTCTTCAATCAATTTAATTTCGATATAACAGTAGTTCGTTTGGTAGAAACTGATTTTTGAGAGTTGATCCTAACTCGGGCCCGAGGGCTCGGGGGTCGGCGGTCGGGTCTGCCTAAAACCCTCTCATTTTTACAGCTAAAGCGTAAAACAAGGTTTGATATTGAAGAGACCATTTTTCGTACCTAAGTCCCGCCGACTTTGGAACCTTATTGAATCCAATCATGGAAATTTGGTCGAATACTTTTCTCGATAAACTTGAATTCTAGAGTCACCACCAGGCGGCGCTCGTGCGTTAATAATATGCCATTTTATTTAGATTTATTTAATTGAATTGTTTTGTTATTAACCTTAATTCACACATGTGAATAGAATGATGAATAAAGTTTTAATTGAATTGAATTACCACATTGTGCGACGCTCTCATCTTCACCGGTGACGCAATCGCTCACGTGGTCGCACTTCCGGTCTGAGTGGATACAGGAACCATCGGCGCATCGAAACCCATCGCATGATTCGTCACCACCAGGGGGCGTTACAATAGCTATAAATAGAAGAAATATGACAAAAGATATACCGTTTATTGTAGAGTGAGAGATCAGGGGATCAGAGGATCTGGGGATCAGAGGATCTGGGGATCTGAGGATCGGGGATCTGAGGATCTGGGGATCTGGGGATCTGAGGATCTTAACAAATCTGTTAAAGCAAAAAGGGCAGACGGCAATTGTAACCTTTTGAAGGGAGAATATTGTGCTTTTGTTTGACTGTTTTTTCTCGTATCTGAATGCGGTCCCCGTGGGGATGAGGAAGGGGGGGGGGAGAGGGGGAGGTGCATCATTGTATCAGGATAGAAAATGAAAATGAGAAAATGTAAATTAAAATGAAAAAGGGCCCCGGTTTAATCTTGGAGTAGTCAAATGATTACTCCAAGGTTTAATCAAACACCGGACGATCGGAAACTCGATACAAGGAATGACAAAATAGCAATAACTTTTAGTTGAACTAAAAATAGATTGAAAAAATGAAAAAATAATTTGAAATTAAACTCCATTTTACCGCAATATCATATTATATATCATTTTAGTGAGGTCAAAAAATAGAACAAAAAAGAATTTCATTTGATCATTTTGGTTATTTTAATGTATGTAATCATCTAAATCTAGTACATTGTCCATGTTGTAATACCCCCTCTTCACCGCGACCCTTACCTCACCCCCTTCCCCTATCCCTCGCCCACACTTCCAAAACCCCTCCCCATCCACCTCCCGTCACCCTTCCCCTATCCCTCCACTCTACCTCTCCCCTCTACCTCATACTCCTCCCCTTTCCCTCCCCTCTCCCCCCTGCGCGTACAACAAGTGAATATCCGTTGTTTGTCGATTAGGTTAATTTGAGTGTACTATTCGCGTGATTAAGATAATGCTCCATCAGCCCCCCCCCCTCCCCCTACCCTCCCCTCACAGGTCCACACGCGGATTCTACTCCTGTGAGCAGACGACGGCTTTTATCTGATTGTTTTCTCGCCGATATCAACTAAACCGGTAATTTCTTTTGATCAACAACTACTTAAAAAGGCCGTGAAAAGGTCGTAATCTTTTACGCCATACGACTCCCTACCATCCTTCGTATCGTCTTTGAGTAACATAATACCCCGTACACAGCCGCGGTTCAGAGTCCGAGTCCAACGACCGTCTTTTTATCTTCGAAACAATTACTCCTCGGGATATTAGCTTGATTATCATGACGATGTTTTAAGACAATGCGAAAACTAACTCCATAGAATAGGGAGTCAGTTGAGTTCAACGGTGCATACAACTTCAACAAAAACCGTGTAAACTGGCTCCAAATGCGCACCCCCAACCCCAGTTTAAGTCTTTATTCTCAAACCTTATGCATCCGTAATCCACACCATTTTTGAAAATAGTTTTTTTGAATGCCAACCATTAAGAAATACCCGGATAGAGGCATCACTGCTATATTTCTACTAAAAGTTTCGATATACTGTGTATTGTATTGTGTGTGAGGCTTGAAGTCGATGGGATCCATTCTGCTGTTAATGAATAAAAGCCTGAGCCTCTCCTACACCGAAACTGCCAATCAAATACTTTCACTGCCAACCGATATATCTGTCAATTACTAGGAAAATGTGACAAGTGAACTGAGGCAGTACACAAAGAAATACTACAAAACCTTTAGTTCCGAGAGAGAGGGGAGAGGGGAGAGGGAGGGGGAGGGAGAGAGAGGGAGAGAGGGGAGGGAGAGAGAGAGAGAGAGGAGGGAGGGAGGGAGGGAGGGAGGGAGGGAGGGAGAGAGGGAGAGAGGGAGAGAGGGAGAGAGGGAGAGAGAGAGAGAGAGAGAGAGAGAGAGAGAGAGAGAGAGAGAGAGAGAGAGAGAGAGAGAGAGAGAGAGAGAGAGAGAGAGAGAGAGAGAGAGAGAGAGAGAGAGAGAGAGAGAGAGAGAGAGAGAGAGAGAGAGAGAGAGAGAGAGGGAGAGAGGGGGAGAGCGAGAGAGAGAGAGAGAGAGAGAGAGGGGAGGGAGAGAGAGAGAGAAAGAGGGGGAGGGAGAGAGGGGGAGAGCGAGAGAGAGAGAGAGGGAAGGGGAGAGGGAGACGGGGGAGAGGGGACGGAGACGGAGGGAGACGGAGAGAGAGAACTGCAGATAATGATGCACACGGTAGTTTTAGGAACATCGTCTGCCCGATCAACTAGAAGAGATCTGAGACTGACTCGATGCGTATGGTTTTTTCGGTGTCACAAAAATATCACAACGCGAAGCAAGGAATCGATGTTTTTTGGTTTACAACAACGTTACAAAAAGTCAACTCGGGTGTTAATTGTAAATAATACGTGCACAGAGTCGACGTGTGAAAAATGTGAGTCAAAACTACACTCGATGTTGATCAGTCAAAACTCATTTTAGTTCTATATAACTAACAAGACAATGCTTACTTTGGTTACCAAATCTAACAACTTAAGACCAGTCACTAAGCTCATTTTGGTTCTATAAATAACCAATCTAACAACTTAAGACCAGTCTAAACTCATTTTGGTTCTATAACCAATCTAACAACTTAAGACCAGTCTAAGCTCATTTTGTTTCTATAGCCAATCTAACAACTTAAGACCAGTCTAAGCTCATTCTAGTTCTATAAACGATCTAACAACTTAAGACCAGTCTAAACTCATTTTGGTTCTATAACCAATCTAACAACTTAAGACCAGTCTAAACTCATTTTGGTTCTATAACCAATCCAACAACTTAAGACCAGTCTAAACTCATTTTAGTTCTATAACCAATCTAACAACTTAAGACCAGTCTAAGCTCATTTTGATTCTATAAACAATCTAACAACTTAAGACCAGTCTAAACTCATTTTAGTTCTATAACCAATCTAACAACTTAAGACCAGTCCAAGCTCATTTTGTTTCTATAGCCAATCTAACAACTTAAGACCAGTCTAAGCTCATTTTGGTTCTATAGCCAATCTAACAACTTAAGACCAGTCTAAGCTCATTTTAGTTCTATAACCAATCTAACAACCTAATACCAGTCTAAACTCATTTTGGTTAAAACTGGTTTGAAGATTGATTTAGGATCCATTTTCGGACACGACTATGCGACTGAGTGTAACGAGCGCCTGTATGTCAGTCAATGAGGCCGGTTTTATCAGCAGTGGAGCCGGTGAAGGTGTTTGTTTAAAAGGTTAATTAGGCTTGTATACCCCCACCACAACCACCACCGATTGTATGATGGAGTGTAAGGGCTATTACTGATAGATTTCGGTTGAGATATACCGCTGACCACCATCACTGATACACCGCACTCCTACTGTTTCGTTCACATAATGCTAATCGAAGGCGATATTTTATCATCGCCGCGAGTTTGTGCTGTTTCACGCGCAGCGGCAATGGCGACGTGAATTCGAGTCCGACCCCAAACTTATAGCGGTCAAATGCTGTCCCAGAATCGTATCCCTCCTCTATGACGATTAGAATATAGTCTGAAAAGTTCCCTTTAAACTAATGATTTATTTATTCGACGAGTTTCGACTATAACCTTAGTAAAATAGTCATCTTCAGTATTCCTGAGTCACGTGTTGTGACAGAGAATCCGACGCTGATTCAAAGAGAAAGATGGGGTCCGATTGAATCGACGAATCGACTGTTTATATCGTCACAACACGGACACAACCACTGGAACGTCGAATCCGTAAATAATAAGCCTTTTTACAGTTTCCAGGCGCCATCTTTGGGTTTTAAGGAAACTTTTCGGACTGTATTCACGATTCTTTTCAATATTCATCAGAATTCTGTAAAGGAACCTTCGTAAATCTTTAGCTTTAGGCGGCCGGGTTAAAATACGTCACTTGCGCCGATCGTCTGCACAGCGACGAACAGAGATGGAGAGAGAGCAGGGAATGAAATAGAGCGGTTACTCAAACTTGATCTCGCTACAGCTGTATTGACTCGCGTCTTGAACCCGCGGTCCCGTTACATCTCGTATAAACAGCTGAATAAACGAACCTTTAACGCGACTGATTTAACACATGGTTAATGCACGCCGCGCTCGAAAATGGCACCGGGTAAGAGTTGCGAAAACATACCGATACTGAATGCTATCCGCTTTATCACTTCAATACGGCTCCATTATCGGCCGAGGCAACATTGACTTTAGGTTCCAATCGATCGGGTCCGCACTAAAAACCTGTCGTAGACTATTTCATCGTGATTTATGCCATGATAATAATAATCATAATAATAATCATAATAATAATAATAATAATCATAATAATAATAGTAGTATTAATGATAGACTCAATTAATTCGGCAAATCTTATGTTTTCCGAACGAGGACAACAATTAAAACAATACTCGTTCTTAAACTTTACCACGAAACCCGAGTGATAATCTCAAACAGTTTAAACTAGTGATAGAAAATCTCAAATCTCACATTAATGTTAATCTCAAAATGTATCAAAATTTCTCAGCGCAAAAAAAAAACGAAATTCTAGCTATCAGTTTTTATTCCGAGTCTATAAATGAGTTTTTTTTTCTCTCGCAATAACAAAATGTGGCATTTTAAAGTTTTAACGGCGCGATTTTTTACAACGAGGAGGCGACAATAAAAATGTGCAATTGGATAAACAACCCGTGACTGTGAAATGATAGTCCCGGGTTACAAATTTTATTCTATGCTTTTAAAACCTGTGTCCCTTGTGGAAACCTTAATCCACATTTCGGCGGCACCTAACGCGACGCTTGAAATCGTAGTAGACTCAGTTAACGACGTCGCCAACTTTGAAGTTTCTATTTTTCCACATAAATCGACGCGCGTGTAATCACGTGACGTTATCGTGTACGTCGAATGTCAAGGTCGATTAGACGCGAGGGAATTCTGGGATCGTTCTCGAAAAGGAAGTTCATCAAGGGTGTCGTAATAATAGATGGCGCGCGAGCATGCCCCCGAACTAGTCTGTCGGCCTTTGTGGGACGAGTCTACAATCTCCTGCACCTCCCCCTACGAACGGCTCGTGAACGAAATGGCACCCCTCCAGACAAGCCATGTTTAGGGTTTTCTTTTAAGAACTCTTTTATAAAAAAAGTGCTATCACTTTTCGCTAGGAAAACTTTAAGCGCTGAAACGCGCACAGTGGGTATCCATCCGTCTGCGTGGTTCTACTCTCTCCGCGGGCTCGCGCGACGCAGTCAAATCACACCTACCCTAAATAACGTCTGGCGATAATAACAGACAATCACTGGGCAATTTATTGCGTACACAACAATCGATACAGTTACCAGAAACCTGTTAATAGTAGGTACACATTACAACAAGTCGAGCGCGCAACAAACAAAACCGTTTGCGTAGTTTAATATTCGGAGAGAATATAATTCAATTTATTGATGGATGTAACAGCGGAGACTGGTCATCGCTTTACACGTTGCTATACAAAAACCAATCTGAATTCAATTAGCATGTCCCGTATCCCCGGGCTAGCCCACTAGATGGCGTAACTACCCCTTGACACATTTAGAGACTGTGAATTCACTGAGGTTTACTGATCATGATGATTATTATCATTATTCGTAGAATTTGAGAAATTATGAATAGATCTTAATTTGAATTTGACATACAATATGGACGTCGTCCAACCGTACAGTAGCGACACATTTTGGATCCTCACTGGCCACAAGTGGAATCCTCTTTTGCTGCAGTTGTTGGTGTCCTACTGCACTCTAGCGACACCTGGTGGATCCTCACTTGCCCCAAGTGGAATCCTCTATTGCCACAATACATGACACTAACGGTCCACTGTGCCCCTGGCGAATTATTCAAACAGAAATATATACAACTTTTTTGATATTGCAAAAACGGTGAGCGCATTACAGCGCTCCTGGTGAGCGGTATAGAAACGATTTCAAATAACACAGACTCAGCGACGTTGCGACGTGAAAGGATGAAAAGTCGTTTGATGGACGCGGTCGATTTTCATTAATTAAAAATCACCGACATTCATTTTGCGATTAATTTGATTAATAAAACTAAAATGATAACTCTCCGCGAGACGAAACGGCGTGTCGGGTTTTTTGATACCGGAATGAAAGCGGCGTCGAGGTCACGTGCCTCAGATGTTAAATGAAATATTGACAAAATATCTGAAATCGTGGACCAATCGATATTCCAAACTCCGCGTATCGCTCAGACTTGAATGGCGATTTGATAATTAATTAGAATTACTCGTTAGAAAGAGAAGACGAATTTGTTTTCGGATTAAAACACACACAAATCGAATCGGATTTAAACTCACAATATACGAACAGAAGAGGATGTTAGTTACGGGACGAGCAGCCGAGCAGACGACCACTGCAAACTTTCTACCGCAATCGATCGGTGAATTCAATATTCATTATTTCTATCGAATGTTTTGTTGTTTTTCTCGCCGTTTGTGAAAACGATTGAAATAGAAACAAACGGAAGAAAAATTGAAAAATGATGAAAGCCGATGATGGAATTAGAATTGGATTAGAATTGCTTGAAGCCGTTGAGAATGAAAAGGTCATGATTTGTATCGTGTTTCTAGTAATTAATCATAATTTCACTTACCTACCCCGGCTTTGATGACCAGACGTTATAAACTGTTTATGACGTCACCTGCCAGACACAAAGAAGCCCCATCATACCTCCTACCTGTTTGTGAAAGTTCTTGTTCTGCGATGTATTGCTTAAATGGGGGGGAGAGGGGGTGCATAACTCATTTAGGCCTTAAAAGACTTCAATGAAATTCGATCAGTATTGTACCGATTTGGGGGGTTTGGCGAAGAGTTACTAAAGTTGAATCTGAGCACAAAAAAAGTAAATTTTGCGAAATTTCCTTAATTTCAATTTTGTTACCATGGCTACGCACCGTGTTTTAGTTGTTGATACCCCACAAGAACTTCAATTCGTCGGCATGGTAACAATATTCAAATTCAAGAAATTTCATAAAACTGAGGCTCTTTCTGTTCTCATTTTACGCTTAGAATTTGTTCTCTTCCAATGTTTTTTACTCTCTTAAAAACGAAAAACTGGTGAAAACTTAGTAATTATTTTGCAAACACAAAAACAATAGTTTAGATTTTCGCTGATTTTTGAATTTAAATCACACGACCGTTAACGGTCCGAAACGATTCAAATTCAAAAATATTTTCTTTAGACACGATATCTATCTTATTATCATTCTACATACAATTATATCAACTATTAATCCAATCTTTACCGAATGTCAACGATTACGCTGACCGGATAATCGCCAATAATCCGTTTGAATTCACATCGGATTAACGAAGGATTATCAATCTAGATTATACCGCCATGGTTGCTTAAGCGTATCGGCCTCATACAAATGAATATGGCTCGGACTTATCGACTATTCGGCGGGCATGAGGTGAGTGGTCGGTATGGTTAGTCCACTTGTAGTTAGTCGTAACGGGTTCGAACCCCACGTGTCGCTACATTTTTTTCAGTCGCCACAGTTCAGTCCGTAACCTTATGGCTACTACAAAATCTCCATATTGCTGCCTGGTAGCCATATTTACTGAATATTTTGTCCATTTTGGTCAAGCTCGGAAAAGTATTAATGCTGCATATAGATTATGAACTGAGAACAGTGCAAAACGTTTTCCAATTCATGTGTCTACAATTTCACGTAATTTTCTTAAATATTCAGCAACGACTGAAATCATTTTATAATAAATCTAGAAAAACCATCACAAATTCCCCAAACTCGTTCAATTAATTGATCTGCCTCAATTCAGCGCGTTAAGAAATATCACGAGGTTAGAACCGTTATGTTTGAATTGTTGTCCTTATTGAAAATATAAAGTAACCAATTAGCAATTCAAAAGAAACAGTTCTAATTGTTAAGGCTTATCAAAGAAGTGCCAATAGCAACTAAATTAAAAACCTGAGAAAACCTCTTTTGTGAAACTAGACATGGCTAAACAGAAATAAAATAAGTTAAAACCACGCACTCTTACCTTGTACAAAGTCCCGGTGTAAAACTGCTCCCAAAACTATAAAAAACAACTTCAACATCGTTCGCAGAACAACAAAGAGTAATTCAATTCGAAACGTTCAAATTCTATAACAATCACTGTCGTTACGATTGACGTGGTAACCGTTACCGCCGGTTGGTTTTTGCGCGCGATTTACAGAAAATGTGGCTTCTAGTAAACTACTGGAGCTGATCGCGTCAATAGTAATCATTATCATCCATCCTCAAGGAGTTACCCGCCGATCTTGTTCGCTCACACCTGGCGCACGACGCGCGGACCAATCAGCGTCGAGTATCGTTACTCGGCGTGCGTGACGTCACGCGCGCGGGTTGATAGATAAATTCGCGCGATCGTCTGCCGAGATATCACACTCCGAACCGAAATCAATTACCGGTTTGAGCGCGTGCGTAGAATCCCAGCAGTGCGCGTAGACAACAAAAAACACTTAAACATCTTCACACCTTTCTCACACGACTCGCACACCGCGGCACACCACGGCACACTGCCGCGCACACCAGTTTCATTTAGTAAAAAAGTCGCGCGCAGAAAGAAACAACAGCCCGAAAATTGACGTCTGCAACACGCTGCACCACGTGTGGGAGAAGTGAGATGATTATGTTTTTTCTATCTAAGATGGAGGCTACATAGTTTCGTCGTTTTGTAGCGATAAACAAGATTAAAACTCTCAAGATCGAAGCCCAAATCGGCTATGACAAGTTGGTTTTATATAAGTCAGGAAATTGTACAACTGTTGACTGGGCCGGTTCCATACTTGAGACCTTAGACTAAAAGCGGTCTTAAATCTTAAAACTGGTCTTAAGTTTTAAGATTGGCCATAGAGCTGAAATGGCATGAAACTGGTCTGGCCCCCGTGTTATTCCGTGATTCCCCTGTAGATTTCACGGGATGGAATAATCGAGTTTATCAGAATAAAAATGTTATTGTATTGTAAGGACGTATTGTAACGGCCCGTAGATGCGTAGTAAATATCCGTGTTTTAGCGTTAATTAACGTTTAATTGTACCACACGGGTTTGTATTTAATTGACGAAACACCTGGGGTCCACACACCGCTTTATAGTGATATCCATATACTTCGGCATCAGCAGCAGCAGCAGCCGCAGCAGCAGCAGCTCCTCGTCCACAGCCGAGCATCTTAATCAACACGCTAATCACCTTTTAATTGAATTACAAAATTCAGAACGGCTCATATTGTTACACGGACGCATGATCCACTGCGAACTACTAGCACACCTGTCGGATCCGCACTTGCCACAGTAAGCTGACTGATTATTCTGTCTGCTTCACGCTAATAGTTGTCACTGAAACAACTTGTATCTGGTGTTATTGGAATCAGCCAACACTTGCCAGTGATGTCGACTGTTGCAATAGTTCGGGCGAAGTTTTGTGGTATTATCAATTCTTGTCCTGTATTGTGACTTCATTAGCCGGTAGATGGCGACTTGGTTTCTCATGTCACACACTGGACTGAAAACGGATAACGGATTTGTTAGCAGCAAAAGTTTCCCTAGCTTATTTTATAGTGCTTGACTCATTGTTAATATACATGTTATCAACCGCCCATAGTTTAATAAACTACATGTATTAATAAATATAGCAGCAAAGCAGCAATAACGGGTATTCGGCAGTTTCTGATTCATTTTCATGGTGTCTCAAGGGCGAGTTATCACTGGCGCCCCTAGTGGTTCCTCGATTGCCAGGGATAGAATGCCCACTTGTATATAACTGTAGGGTTTACCTCTCCTCCTGGGCCAGACTGTAGATAGTTACATTTTACAACGTTTTCTTAACACAAGTCTAAAGAATTTTTCAACACTTCCCCAACGTCAAGTCAGTTACGCAAACAGGCAATAAACTCGCCCCTGGACGCGCGGGCGGACCGGTAGAGACGCCTATCGGCAGAGATTGTGGAATTGCTTGACGTTCGCTCCGACACACGTGCAATGCCGCATCGACCGATGTATCCAATCTCTCTCACTCTCTCTCACTCCCTGCTGAAGCCCCGCACCGTTACGGGGATGATTTATCATGTTGTCATGGAAACTTATGATACATAAGTTTGAGATATCGATGATTTGTGAATGAGAGAGCGCGCGCACAACAGAGTATGTGAACCACTGTGTGACAGAGATCGCTGAGCACCCCCTGACACACACACAGACACACACACAGACATGGACGTATCGTCATCACGTGTATCAGCGGTTCGGCTGTCATTATCTGCAGTGATTATATTCACCTTGTATCAGGGTATGTATCCATAGGGCTATATCCGAGGGGTCCCTTGAGTAAAACCGACGCGGTCAGCTGCACCCACGAACCCGTGGGGAGAGGACGGTTTCGTATAGATATTGTGCACGTGACGTCATAGTTTGCCCGTCAGTGTGGGAGGGAGACTTGCTATACATAACGACAATAGATAATATGGTCATTTACAAATTTTGGGGATCTGCCATATAAATCTCTCATTGCATTGACCGGCAGTGTGGCCTCGGTCACGTGATAGAACCACATGACTGCACGGTGTCTATATAGGGGGCAGTTCAGTCCCCCTCCTGGAAGCTTACCCATAATTCAATTACGTACCATTACTATATACAATGTGTATCGTAGTAAGATGACATTGCTGATTAGTCTGTGTATACAATGTCTAATCGGCCCAGATTTATCAATTAAGTATTATATTACCTTCCCTTACACGCACTGTGGCCATTTTTTCTAAAAAAGTCGCCGTCACATTTTAAAGATGGAATAATAATAATAATAATAATAATGATAATAATAATGATAATAATAATAATAATAATAATAATAATAATAATAATAATAATAATAATAATAATAATAGTAATAATAATAATAATAATAATAATAATAATAATAATAATAATAATGATAATAATAATAATAATAATAATAATAATAATAATAATAATAATAATAATAATAATAATAATAATAATAATAATAATAATAATAATAATAATAACAATAATAATAATAATAATAATAATAATAATAATAATAATAATAATAATAATAATAATATTGTTGTTGTTTGATCTGTGTAGGATGCTGTAAAGGTGAACGATGTTTCAGCTGTCTGTACACGGACCATCTCGACGAAATCGACGAAAAACACGTCACGGAAATGAAAGAGAAATTCTCCAGTAAGTTAATTCCGACCTCTCTCTATCAGTCACAGTCTCTCTTGTGCGAAAGGATACTCGTGACACCAGTGAAGTTGGTTGGCTAATTTGTTCCCAGTCCTTTATTCGGTTACGTCTTATTCCCGATAAAAGTCTTAATATGACCAGGATTGACCAGCAATTGGACGTAAACATTGATTTTTAGTTCCCCTTACACTGTAGGCCTGTAGAAGTGTTCGTCCTTTTGAAGGGTGTCGTGACTCCATGAATGTTTCATTTAAGAAAATGGTGTCTCTGTTCTAAGATGCAGCTGCTTTCAGTGAATACTTTAGTGCAATCCTCCAGTACAGCGTAGAATGGATTAGAAATCGATTTTTGAATTCAGTTGCCAATCCGTGCTGTTCCTATTAGGACCTATATCACGTGTATAAATCGCTAAAATACTACAAATTTCTAAAACTGACTAAGCTAGGGCCACCCGATGTCCTCTCAAGCTAAGTTGTAAATAGACATTATATGCATGAATAACTTGAAACTTGTACTTCTCAAAAATTCCACAAGGTACTCTGTCTTTACTGATTTGACCAGCAGGCTTAACATCAACGACTCTTCTTGTCTCGTTGTAGAAGTATCTGATGTAATCGCTACGCTAACCGAACAAGCTCATATAGGCAAACTAACATTAGACAAAGCATGTCGTGATCCAACTAATATTCCTGGTAGTATCCACCTATTGGTCAACTGCGATACAAGCACCTGTCTGGTAAGTTCCCGCGATGCACTCGGTCGTTGCTATGATTCGCTATTGTTGAAGTGAATTCGAATTTTCTCAAGAATGGCGTATCATAGCAACGTCACCCCTACAACGGATTGTATCATTGGAAATTGAAAATGTTTTTAAGCTAAATGCATTAGCGTAATTTCTGTTTTTCGGTTTTTCATTCAGAAAATATCCGAGCGGGTAGAAGGCGACCGTGATGTCATCATTCGTCTCTGCTCGCCGTCCAATGAATGCTCGGAAAGCGAAAACTTGAATTGTTGTCATGGCGACATGTGTAACGGTGGTGACACTAAGCGGAGTGTAACGGCATTAAGTTTGGTCACGATTGTTTTTATATTACGCACAATACTATGACGTAATTACCAAAGAATACTTAGCATTTTTATATAACCGGTGCTTGATATGGTTGCTTGTTGTGAGACTGAGAATTTGTCGGTTGGATTTGAAATTCAAATCTAAAAAGGAAGTAAAGCCGTTTAATGGAGTAAAGCTTGACCTAGCAACTGAAACAGTTAACAGTGTAATATCTAATGTATGCAAGTGCTCTATAAATTCGTGTCTGACCTACGAAAATCGAAATCGGATACGAACCAGTTTTTTTTTACAGGGGGCCGAATCGGATCGAGCTAACACGGCCGTTTTTCAAGGCGGCGGCTACGTTGTCATTACACAGTCTTACATAAAAGCTTCCAGTAAATGTATTATATGATATGATATGCACGATATTTCTATAATCGACAGCACATTTTAAATGCATGTTGTTGTTTTTTAACGATTCATTTTGTACGAGTTGATAATAATCTATAAACTAATTTTGTAAATTGTCGTTGTTGTCGTCGTTGGCAATAGTTTGTTCCGTTGGAAAATGTTGGACATTGATGCGGTATATTTACAATGCGTTAAGTATTCAAATTGATAAGATAGACATGTAACCTTCCCCCTCCTGCCCCCCCCCCCCCGAAATTCTGAGGTGAACTTGCTATTACAATTTGTATTTATATGTTCGTATATTTTCCACGAATAAAATGAATGAATGATTCATATAACTTTAAACAGTCGCTTCTTTTCCAATAACCGTTTATTCGAACTTTGAGCAGAGGCCTCCTGTCAATGCCTACCATATCTTATGTGACTGACTGACTGCTCTCCAAACGCCGCTGTGAGAGGAATGGGTTCACAGAGAACCTATTGTGTCTGTTCTACCTCCCGCTACAGCTGTGAGGGGAGTGGGTTCACCGAGAACCTATAATACCCATGTATTGAGGGGCATCTCCGAGGTGCCCGGACAGTGCTCGACGGTGTTCCAGAACCCTCCGAAGTTTACACCCCCGCCCTGATCCGAATACCCGAAGATTTAGTGCAAGTTAAGGATGATTTCATGCATTACATAGAATTCTCACATCATTACAATATTGTCATATAAACACGTGACGTGTATCATTCATATATTCATGAGGTCCTGGGTGAATATTGATGCTGAATAATCTGGACTGAACTTCGACTGACCGACCGCTCAGAATTGTCCGAATATTCACCTCGCCCGATCTGCTACCGTCTGAAATATGTATAAACCTTTCGGAAAATTATCTTTAATTTGAAAAATTTTCTGACCCCAAAGACTTCAAGCGTATTCAACTTGTGTCATGTGAGAATCCGCCAGATAAATGACTTTATCATTTTTTATCAAACGACACCTTAACAAGTCTTATCAAGCTCATTCTGGTTGACAGTTTAAGAAATGACATTAGAATTTTACTGGGTTGATTGATATATTCAGTAATATTTTTAGTGATTAGATCAGCACCGCTAGTCGCGTGACCCAATCGATACAGAATTCAATCTTCTAAACACCCTATATAGATAGCATAGCATACAAAGCGGTAGTAATTTTGAAACGCCTTATATAAGATCATAAAGGATTTTAAGGACGCGAGGGTAAGATGACTGTCCCTAAAGGCATGTCGAACGACTGCGCGACTGGCAGAAAACAACAAAAAGACGAGAAATGCGTATCATCATCGGCGGAAGGTGGATTGAACGGAGCGATGACACTATCGGAAGAAGGATCGAAAAATCTGCAGCCAAAAATACGGATAGATGCCAATCAGCCTAGACTCGGTATTCTGGTGGCTGTTGTAGTTGCCTTTATGATGATCATCGGCATCTCTGCAATCCTTTACGTCGTTCTGCACAAACCCAAGGTCAAGGTCAGTATCATTTCAAACTTCTCAATAATAGCGCTCGTTGGTAACCCCGTGTTACGTGACTCCCGAGCGGAAGTAAGGAATACAAAATTCAAATCAAATCCGGGTAATCGATCATCAATCAGATAAGAGGGTCAATTTCCCTATTTTGAAAATATGGAAGTAAAGTCCGATATTTGATATTACACTTTGAACCAGCGGCCCCTGGCGGTGGATAGGAAAGTGAGAATTCTTCAACCAAACCGTACAGCAGGTGCTCCTATTATACTCTGTTTCTATATTCCCCATCGAACAGACAAGATCGATTAGAAACCTGATTCAATTCTCCCGAACTGCCATCGATATGTTTGGTAACAAAGTTTGAACATCGGTCCTTCTTTGTGCACGTCTTTGTTTGCATAACCCAGCTTACTTATAGCTTGCTCCACAAATCCACCTATGACGTCACGTTACATCGATTCATCGGATTTCATTGTGTGTTTTAACACACAATGAAATCCGATGAATCGATTTCGATGAATTATATTTTGTAGGTCTATCCGATGTATATCCCGGAGAGCAGACGGCAGCTATGGCATCCTGATCTACCGAAGCCATACCCGAAACTGGAGAATAAACAAGACCCGATCAGTTGTAAAATGTCACAGCGAAGTCGATTAGATTGTTATCCGGGAGGGGGCGCTACGGCTGATAAATGTCGGGCGTTGGGCTGCTGTTGGTCACCGGTCAGTTGGGCTCGTAACAGATATAACCGATATCCCAAATATCAGAGATATCAATATCGTCGGCGCTCGTATGATGACCTCATCGATTATGGGGGCAGCTATGGCATCCCTTTTTGTTTTTTTCGGGCGACTCCGTCTCCGCAGCCGCGGTGCAGCGCAGTACGCGACGCGCAGCGTATCGACTGCCATCCCGAATACGGGGTAACACCCGATAAGTGTCTGTCACGTGGGTGCTGTTGGTGGGGTTCGAACACGACCGGCACCCCGTGGTGTTTCTACCCGCAACAGGAAGGCTCCGGTTATCGTCTAGACTCGTTAACCCGACCGACTCCGTATAGCTACGCGGCCGAAATATCCCGACAATTACCGAGCAGATGGCCGAACGATATCGCCAAATTGAGAATCGATGTTTACTACGAAACTAACGAGAGACTTCATTTAAAGGTACCTTCCCGTTACTGTTGCTAGGATACGTAGCATTGTTGATCGAAATTTGAATATCGCTCGAAAATATCGTATCATAGCAACGTAGGTATCGTGGGAATTTTGTCGATATGATGGATATCCTTTTATTAACTTAAAAAGATGGCTGCCTCCACGAAATCCACTTATGACGTCATGATATTTATTTGCAGATAACCGATCCAGCCAATAAACGGTATGAGGTACCGATCGTAACGCCCCCTACGTCATACACGGGAACGACGCCGAAATACAATGTCACTTTCCAGAAGGTTGGAACTACGTTGAAATTGGACGTCAGACGAACGGACGCCGTTTCGTCAGTATTGTACGTTGTATTCGGTGCAGAAGAATTTGATATTCTTATATATTGCGAGAATTCCTACCAGAACAGTCGCCGTTCGGTAGAAAAGGGTTAATTCCTGTATCATCCATATATATGTAGTTATGTAGGAAATTTTAAAAAAATAGAATCATGTATAGGAATCATCAATCAAGGTCATCAATAACCTGACTGTGGTTTAGTTTCACGGTCGGATATTTTCACAAGCCAATCCGATTATAAAAAGCTTACCACCATCGATAAGGTTACTAAATACGATCAATTGGCTAAAGCTGCTGGATAGTGGTAGTGGTAGATTTATAGTTAACCGGCGGTTAAATACAATGGTTACAATGTAATTTCAATTATCACTCACTCTGGCATTAATCCACCGTTCTTTAGCAACTGCTGCCCCTGATATTAGTCTCTCTCTTTCTCTCTACTCTGATAGGTTAACAGTTACCGGTGATAAGTTGACCTATTCTGATCAGTTTATCGAGTTATCCACTCCCAGCGCCTCGCGATATCTGTACGGTTTAGGAGAACACAGATCAGCGTTTGCACACGACACGAAAGTGGCTCAAACCTTCTCGTTTTGGAGCAGAGATGTTGGACCAACTGTGAGTAGAATATTGGCCGTCAAATGGCCGTCAACTTTTCAAAAATCATTTTCGTCATTTCTTCGCCTACGTTACGTGCATGTCATCTTGGCCGTATCAATTATGCATGACGGTCAATATGACGCACTGTGACGTCACGCGTATCTGTATTATCTTTTATAGTGTTTTCTAAATTATTATGATTTCAGCCTCACAATAATCTGTACGGTGTGCACCCGTTTTTCATTGGTCGAGATCTGACCAATAACGGCTCGCGTTATTACGGCGTATTTCTGCTGAACAGTAATGCTATGGGTGAGCGAACCACGTGACACACTCCAACGAATCGCATTGTTGCGTGTTTTGAAAAATAAAAATCGATTAAATCGCGGTCGTCCTGGACGACAAAAGCTATTCATAATTTCAGGAATTTTAGGAATTTTTGTGTTTTTTATCTAGATTTTATAATTTCGCCCAGCGCCACAAACTCTACTCCGTCTGAACTGACGTATCGTACAATAGGCGGAATACTGGATTTCTATCTGTTTCTCGGTCCGACTCCGGATTCCGTGGTCCAGCAGTACAGTGACGTCATTGGTCGACCGGCTATGCCTCCGCACTGGAGTCTGGGCTTCCATCTTTGTCGCTGGGGTTACGATGGCGGTGACGGCCTTCAGAAAGTGATTGCTCGCATGAGGGAGGGAAAGTTCCCATACGTAAGTCCATCACCCAGCATGGAGAGTTACATACATTTGCATAAATTATGCTAATTAGCTGATATAAGTCGGCGTATTTTCTTTACTTATAGGTATGATAATAAGATTTGCATATATTATGCTAAATATCTGTTATGAATACGCTCGTTGACTGTTTACTACTCGCGGATCGATATTACGAATTTACATATATTATGCTAATTAGGTCATATCGCTAATTTATTCATAAATAGGATACCCAATGGAACGATATCGATTATATGGAGGGCAACACTGATTGGACGTACGATACATTGAACTATGCGTCACTTCCGGCTATCGTAGACGATTTGCATAAACACGGCCAGCATTACGTCATCATAGTGGTACGTTATTCAACCAATCAGAATTGATGATTTCGCTGTGTTATGAATATAAATCAGTTAAGATAGGTTTTGACTTACCGGAACAACAGAGGTTCGGATTTCTAGTTGTTTAACAAGCATGAGTTATTTATTTATTTACAGGATCCGGCTATTAAATACCAGACCGGTTATAAACCATACGAAGACGGAATTGCATTGGATGTGTTCATCAAAAACCCGTGGGAGGGTTCTTCCGCTCCACTGATTGGTAAGGTAACTATGGCAGGGTTCTTCCGCTCCACTGATTGGTAAGGTATCTATGGGAGGGTTCTTCAGCTCCACTGATTGGTAAGGTAAATATGGGAGGGTTCTTCCGCTCCACTGATTGGTAAGGTAAATATGGGAGGGTTCTTCCGCTCCACTGATTGGTAAGGTAACTATGGGAGGGTTCTTCAGCTCCACTGATTGGTAAGGTAACTATGGCAGGGTTCTTCAGCTCCACTGATTGGTAAGGTAACTATGGCAGGGTTCTTCAGCTCCACTGATTGGTAAGGTAACTATGGCAGGGTTCTTCAGCTCCACTGATTGGTAAGGTAAATATGGGAGGGTTCTTCAGCTCCACTGATTGGTAAGGTAACTATGGCAGGGTTCTTCAGCTCCACTGATTGGTAAGGTAAATATGGGAGGGTTCTTCAGCTCCACTGATTGGTAAGGTAACTATGGGAGGGTTCTTCAGCTCCACTGATTGGTAAGGTAAATATGGGAGGGTTCTTCAGCTCCACTGATTGGTAAGGTAACTATGGGAGGGTTCTTCAGCTCCACTGATTGGTAAGGTAAATATGAGAGGGTTCTTACCATTTACTGATAGCAGTTATATCAGAAATCAAAAGTTCATAAATGACGTCATTACAATGTTTAGGTGTGGCCCGGTAACACGGTATTTCCAGACTTTACGCATCCAAACGCGACGCGATACTGGACGAAACAAGCGAAAGAATTTTACCAGAAAATCAAATTCGATGGAATCTGGATCGTAAGTGATTCATTCTACTTTAAAAAAAGAAACTGTTTTTAAGACGCCGCGTATTTCGTGTTTTATAAAATGGTGATAAATCTAATAGTCGAATAGCCCTGACGTAGATGTGGAGAATAGATTTAAAAATGACTGAAACCAATAGATTTGTAAGATGATATGGCCCGAAACGCCATTCAAATTGTCTTTCAATTTTCGATTCTGATTATTGATAAATTGATTTTTCTTTTTTAAATCTTTCACATAAATTCGTACATACTATGCCGGGTACACTATTGATCCTGGCTGACAGTTTTTTTCGTTTGAACTCTCCAGGACATGAACGAACCGTCCAGTTTTGTCGACGGTTCTGTTGTCGGCTGCCCGAAAAAGTTCCGAAGTAACCCATACGACTACCCGCCTTATACACCACGTAAGTAGGCCTACAACCATCTGCAGGATTCACCCGATTCCATATTTGCCGACGTTTAAGTTATTTCCTCCCTGGGAGTCGAAATTCGGTTGTTCTAAAGATTTGGTTACATAGTTAACCGGATAGTTCACCAACCTTTCAGCAACTCCGGAATTCCTGGGGTGGTTGCACAGTCGTGACTTAAGTCCAAAAGTCTTAAATCTTATGTTGTTAGATTGTCTAAATAACTAAGTTGATCTTACGTCTAAGCCATGACTATGCAATCAGCCATTGAGCTCGATCGATGTTTTGTGAAAATTTTTTGAATAAGATTTTCCATATTTCTAGGTATTTTAGGGGGAAGTTTAAAAGCAAAGACAATTTGTGCCTCGGCGAAACAACATCTCTCCTTACACTACAACATCCATAGTCTGTACGGCTACCACGAGGCAGTCGTGACTAATAGGTGCGTACTGTTATTCAGAGTCGTGGTGGGGTCAAGGTCAGCGAGTCAAGGGGGCAAGGTCAGTCTGCTAAAGGGCAAGGTCAGCGAGCCAGGGGACCGGAAGGTATATTTGGAAATGAATACCCGCGCAAAGGTGCCTTCTTCATAGAAACTACGACAAAATCAGGCCTTGACTACAAAACACGATTCCAAACTCTGAGGGTGGAGGGTGTTACTGATTTAATATTAGACCCCCCCCTTCCGCAATGGGTGAAATGATTGACCTAGTTATGGTTTGTATGTATTATAGGATGCTGCCTTCGATAACGGGACAGCGGCCATTTTTACTGAGTCGATCTACATTTGCCGGAAGTGGACAATATACAGCGCATTGGACCGGTGATAACCGGGCAACTTGGAACGACCTCTCCGCTAGTATCCCCGGTAAGTGACAAGTATCCCGGGTAAGTGTCCAGTATCCCGGGTAAGTGTCCAGTATCCCGGGTAAGTGTCCAGTATCCCGGGTAAGTGTCCAGTATCCCGGGTAAGTGTCCAGTATCCCGGGTAAGTGTCCAGTATCCCGGGTAAGTGTCCAGTATCCCGGGTAAGTGTCCAGTATCTCGGGTAAGTGACAAGTATCCCGGTTAAGTGTCCAGTATCCCGGTTAAGTGTCCAGTATCCCGGGTAAGTGTCCAGTATCCCGGGTAAGTATCCATCAGTATCCCGGATAAGTGTCCAGTATCCCGGTTAAGTGTCCAGTATCCCGGTTAAGTGTCCAGTATCCCGGTTAAGTGTCCAGTATCCCGGGTAAGTGTCCAGTATCCCGGGTAAGTGTCCATCAGTATCCCGGGTAAGTGTCCAGTATCCCGGGTAAGTGTCCAGTATCCCGCGTAAGTGTCGAAATGTCTAAATGTATTTTTGTTGTAGCTATGATGAATTTCAATATGTTTGGAATACCGTTCGTCGGTGCGGATATCTGCGGTTTTAACGGCGCCACCAATCAGGAACTGTGTGTCAGATGGATGCAACTGGGCGTGTTCTATCCGTTCATGAGGAACCACAACAGTTTTGGGCTACCGGTCAGTGAGCGAAAAAAAATAAATCTTCATAAAATTTCCGAAAATTAATCCTAATTGAATGCGTGTATTATTGAGATAATCCCAAAATTGATGATATTTCGTCAAGTTCATTTTGTGAAAAATTTGAAATATCATCCACAGGAATATTCGTTATATCTTTATCTTTGAGAATCAGTTCAACCGTGTTAAACATGTTTCGTTATGTTTTGCTACAACAGGACCAGGATCCAGCTAGTCCACTATTCAATAAAACTAGTCAGGACTACATGAGATCAGCTTTACTGCTGAGATACAAATTGATACCGTATCTGTATACACAACTGTATCAGAGTAACGCCACTGGTGCTGGTATCTTCACACCTATGTTCTTCCAGTAAGTTCTTTTGATACTTGACTGGTCACCAGTCTCACTAAACCTGACTGGTCACCAGTCTCACTAAACCTGACTGGTCACCAGTCTCAATAAACCTGACTGGTCACCAGTCTCAATAAACCTGATTGGTGACCAGTAACCACACCTGATTGGTCACCACTCACTATACCTGATTGGTGACCGGTCACCACACCCGACTGACCACCAGTCGCCACACTGACAAGACTAACCCTCAAAGTTGGTTAATCGTCTCTGATATATGGCCTAGTGGTTAGCGTGTGTGGCTGGTATACCTGAGGTCGCAGGTTCGAGGCCTGCAAGGGATGGGTGGGCCAGGGTTAGGTTGCGGCTTAGGGTTACGCATCACCTGGTGATAGGTTTACGGTCGTTTACCACTATTAGATAGAATTTTCATTCGGTTGAGAATGAAAAAAACTTTTTGGAATATATTAATTTTGAAAATTATGAATTATATTTATTTCACGCACCAGGTATCCCTCTGATGAAAATACTTTCACGTTGGATGAACAGTTTATGTTCGGCCCGGCCTTAATGGTATCGCCTGTACTTCACCCGGTAAGTATAACTACAACCGGGGACAATTCGATGACGTCATAGGGGGATATATCATGTCGTTTTGGTTTACAGAACCGTTATTACGTGCAAACCTATTTCCCGAATGACACGTGGTTTGATTTCTATAACGGTACGGCCGTGCGTACGCTGGGTCACGTGACGTTGCGAGCTGGAATGGATAGAATCAACGTGCACGTCAGGGGCGGAAGTATCATCCCTTACAAACAACCGGAAGTCACTACGACTCTCATGTAAGTACCCGTAATACACGGCTAAACCGATCCGCGATACAAAATGGCGGCTTTTTCAACCGTAGAAAAGTAACATCAACCATTCACTCAGATTGAAGCGCACTGGAATTCGTCGCTAAGATACAGACCTATTGTTGACCAATTCGAATTGGTCAACAATATAAGTGTATCATAGCAACGTTCATCCTCACAATAGAGTGCATTATGGGAAGATTGGTTATTTTTCTCAATTTTTCCAAGTGACGCCTGCCTGGATTACACACCCGCGCTAATGTTGTTATTTCCTATTCGGTTGAAGGGCCCAAAACGCTTATAAACTGCTGGTGGCTTTGCCGATGGAAGATGGCCGGATATTCACGGGACATGTTTATTCAGATGACGGAGTTTCATTGCAACGTAAGTATAAGATTCAGAATTATGATACAACTGTTCTCACGCAGGGGCGGATTTAAACTGGCCTCACCCTGAAGCGGATTTAGGGGGTGGTCTCAAGGGTCCGGACCTCTGCCTTCCCATATAGTTTGCCCGGCTTTTTGTCGGATTGTTAAAACCCGCGGCCTTTGTCATATGATTGCATTATCTGAAAACTTCCCTTTTTATTATCTCCCATAGACCCTGGCCTGCCAAATTTCCTAGATCCGAACCCCCTGTCAAAGGGGTGCCAAGAAATTATGAGAATTGTTTATTGTTGCTATTTTCAGCCAATGGCGGAGGAAATCTAGTTACAATTCGTGCTACCAAGGTCAGACTTTAATTTATCAAAAAAATTATCGGCTGTGTCCAACTGGACCCCTTGAGGGTCTATCGATTAATCCGCTATCTGTTCTGTTTCTATTTGTAGCATAGTAACGGCGGGGGTGTGACTCTGATAATAGATGGCAGTAGTTGCGCGTCGTCTGCCAACATGAAACTCGAAGAAATCACCATATATGGGCTACGTAGTAATTGTACGCTTATGCAAACGCTTCATCCGGACCGTTTCGCATCTGAAGTTCCCGGTCGGATAGAATACAATGAAGGGGTGAGTTTAACGGCGGCGGGGTGGGGAAGGGGGTCATCAGTTCATTAGTTGAACAGAGCATAGAGCACGTTTCAATGCGAATCAGTTTAGACTAAATCTTAGACTCTTAAAAAAGTTTTAGGAGTCCGTGGACAAATAGAAATCCGTTATATTTTACACATATATCTATTACTAAATGGATCGTACAAATTTTGATGTAAAATGTATATGGACACGGATTAAGAGGGATTAACTGCTGTATAATTATCTCTCGTATTAACAGGTGGTAACGATGAGTGGATTACGAGAAGACTTGTGTCGTAACGATATCCTCGTGTGTTACTCGCGCGACCAGCCGCTACCGGAAACAGTTCAAATCATCAAAAACAGCTTAGCAATAGCGGGAGGAAGAGACTTTTTGAAGAATCGCCGTTCATAACCTTTATACTGGGATAAAGCAGAGAAACAGCTAGAGACTACTGATTGATTGATTGATTGATTGATTGATTGATTTGTTGATTGATTGATTGATTTGTTGATTGATTGATTTGTTGATTGATTTGTTGATTGATTGATTTGTTGATTGATTGATTTGTTGATTGATTGATTTGTTGATTGATTGACTGCGATATATCAATTGAAGTCAGTTTTATCCTTAAAATTGACCGAAAATGTTTCGGTGTCGCCGACGTTTCCTAAAAATATACACCATGATAAGCAAAACCATTTTCTTACGGCCGCAGTCGAAATGATCCTCATTAGAATAAACAGATAGACTAAGTCTTAAGTTTCGATTTTTTCACTTGACTTTATTCATTGAATTGAACAATGCTTTGCTTTCATTCATTACTTTGTGCGAATACGATTATCTTTTAACACCTTGCAGGTTCCGTTTCCAGGATGAACGATTTTATTGAAATGATTAATCAGGCCTTTTTTATCAAGACCCAACTCTACTTTCACGTCGCCGAGCACGGTAATTCGGAGGACTTGTACTACATTACCGGTTTTTTGAATCTGAAATTCAACCACGCAATACCTTTTCGTCGTGGTGAAGTTGTCGTACGGCGTTAGTGCTGACCTTTCCGCCATTAGTTGATTGCGCTGGTGCCTATCTTTGACTACAATCAATGAATTGTTGAACCTATGATTCGCGGGACTTTTTGATAGCCGCGACGTCATGTCTTTCTGCCATTTGCTAGGGTCATTTAGTTTGAGAGTTATGACGTCGTTTATCATCACTACATGCTTTTTCTCGAAATTTGAGGGTTCCCGATCGTGTCTGACTTCTGGTAGAAAAAAATATAAACTATAAAAATCTAAAGTTGTTGATTCGCGGTGTTCGAGAATGAAGGTCTTAAGCGTAAGTCCTAACTACTATTGGTTTCCATAGACCACAGTGACTGTGCATAATTCACTTGAAGGAAAACACCACATTTTGAAGCGAGACTAAGAGAGGGTAGTGACGTTTAGACTCAATTCTATGAGACATTTTCCGAAACTAAGAGAGTATTGACGTTTAGACTCAATTCTATGAGACATTTTCAGAAACTAAGAGAGTATTGACGTTTAGACTCAATTCTATGAGACATTTTCAGAAACTAAGAGAGTATTGACGTTTAGACTCAATTCTATGAGACATTTTCAGAAACTAAGAGAGTATTGACGTTTAGACTCGATTCTATGAGACATTTTCAGAAACTAAGAGAGTAGTGACGTTTAGACTCGATTCTATGAGACATTTTCAGAAACTAAGAGAGTAGTGACGTTAAGACTCGATTCTATGAGACATTTTCAGAAACTAAGAGGGTAGTGACGTTTAGACTCAATTCTATGAGACATTTTTAGAAACTAAGAGAGTAGTGACGTTTAGACTCAATTCTATGAGACATTTTCAGAACCTAAGGGAGTCAAAACGTCACTAGTGTCTTAGTTTCTGAAAATGTCTCATAGAATCGAGTCAAAACGTCACTACTCTCTTAGTTTATGTTTACAATTGCGGGTGTGTATTTTCTTCCGTCCTAACGATCTTGTTTGTTCCGAGCCCTTTCACTTTGCTTACCTCGCTGACCTGCCGCTGTTAACCCTTCTAAATCAGTAAGCGAATGCGCCTCGCTTTCAAACTGGAAAAAAAAATAATACACAATGATTAGTTTCACAACTCGAATCAAACAAAGAACTTTTAATTGATTAATCTTTTTTTGTGAATTTTACAAAACGGCAACAATACCTATGGAATATGTATCGAACAGTCGAGACTCACCTGCTGCTCGTCAACGGCCTTGGCATTGACCCAGATTACCGACAACAGAACAATAGCTACGACGCTTAGCGACCTGGCGACCATTTTTCTTTTTCCCAGTAAACACCTTTCGTTAAATAAGGGGGTTGAAAATATCATAGCATCGTTTTATTTTCATCTTATTCGAATAAGCTTCCTAAATTACGATGAATTCACGCGTATTGGGATTTGTCACGGTCAAAACCAATTTAAACGAATCCATTTTCAGAATATGTTCATTTAAGAATAAATTTCTCAATAAACTTCTTCAGTTATTCATAAAATCCAGGCCCGGTTTCATAGACTGGGTATCAAAGTTACCCCTAGGGATAAATCCTCAATCTGAACCTGGTAGTGACAATGAGAAACCGTGGTTATAACTGATGACGAATTTCAAAATATTCCCAGGAACTAGTTTTCTATCACATCTTTGAAACAGAGCGCAGGAGTTGAAGTTGTTCGAAAGTTCAATGCGATGGCGAACGTGTACGTTAAGTGTGACGCGATTTCATTTTTACCACCGTATTCGGGTGCCATAACTGTTTTTTAGGATAGCACATAAGCTACGTGATTTTTGGTATTGAATTGACTATATTATGAAATGACCATATACCACATTATTTTCTGAAAAATTGTAAAGATTTTAATTCTAGTCTAGTTGTATAAGAAAAAAGAGACTATCATTTTAATGAATCAACTTTCACTATTTCCTATGTTTTCATGGCACCCGAAATCGGCTATTAGAACCTGTTGAATTCCTGTTGGAATTAGACACCTTTCGAAATTTCTAAAACACAAATAATCAAGCTTCATTCTAAACCGATATTCTGGAGTTTTACTTACTTGATACCAATAGGAACAACAGACAATCTGCAGTCGAACTAGAATCGTCGTCTAACGAAACCGATGGATTCGAATATCAGCGACGATATTTCCAGAAGTTAATATACTAGTTTTATGTCATCATTTATCATCGAATGACCAGATTAGATTTCCGTATCACCAAATATTTATTGCATTGTGTGGGCATTTTGTAAATTTATTACATATAGGTTGTTTGAACAGACCTACTGATGGTTCAACGTTTAAGAAATAAAATGGTAAATGCCATAAAAACCCTTATAATCAAAAAGTCGAATTTATGGCCTCGATTATGCTCACCAAACTATGCCAGAAAAAGCTTGGTTTCTCACAATTTCGAAATCCAAAAATAGACAAGCTTTAGAATAGCCCTGGCCCCAGTTACACAAAAAAGTTTTATTTTAAAACTTTGAGAAGTTTAATTTTTGGTGTAATTGCCAATGGTAACTTTATGTTTTCAATGAGGACAACAATTCAAACTTAACCGTTTTAGGTTTAAACTTTTTCGTGAAACCGGGCTCTGATAATTAAACAAGCGAGACGGAGTGGAAGGGCCTGAGAGGTGATCAGATCACTGACTAAACAGTTTACCAAAATCTAACAGCTGCAAAATCGTTCCCATAAAGAGCATAACAAGCGCTTTACATCACATTGCTGGCTTTTAGAGTAGAGAGTCCTGCAGTCCTAATGTCAACCGGCTCCACATGTATTTTGGCTCGACCTTTATCGGCCAGACAAAACCAATTTCTTCGATTTGAAAATCCCCTTTACACCAAACCCTGCTGGTGACATCTACTGTAGAGACATAGTTGGTGGGACTAAAACTTCAGATGGAGAACGTGATAACTAATGGAGGCTGAGAAAGTTTCAGCTATCTCTGATCTCTGATGAGACTCGTGTGGGGCTAAACAAAAATGATAGCTTGTTTCTCCGCAGCGGCCGGGTCATTTTTGTAAAATATGATAAAATTTGTAAACAGTTCATTTCTATAGCGGCCGGGTCTGTTATGGTAAAATTGATCACGATTTAAAAAAGTAATGTACGGGTAGATAGGCGGCTGGCCGGGTCGAGTTTAAGCTCAGCAGAGCGGAGAAACAAGGTATCAATTTTTTTGGCCTGGGCACCAAATCTATTTGACATTACACGCAACGAGTGTATAGGGTAATCATCGAGTCAAAATGTCCAAATTTCGTGTCTCTCGTTTTGGACATGAAATCAAACTCATCTGTTTAAAGTGCACATCAGATTTTATAAATGTTTATCACAGATTTTCTTTCATAAGTTGCCGAAATGAACGGAGAATGTTAAAAACAAAACAAGTAGATTCAGTATAAAGAGCTATAGGAATGAAATACATAGAGGAAAAGGGAATGGGTCCATAAGGATGACCACGAACAATTTCATCCTCATCCATCCTATTGCAAAAATCAACAAATTCGCGCACTTCTGATGAAACCCAGCCAGAAATGAAATCCAAGTATGTACCTATATTGAATGTGTATTTATTCGAACCCAAAGATCCATTATAACTGATAAAATAACAAAAATATTGTGCCTACGAATATAATAAAGTTACGCAAAAATATCAACCTATCAAAAACTACAATACGGATACGACGAGTACCACCATCAATAGAGACAATAAAAGGTGATTTATAAATAAATAAATAAATAATTATAGCACAAAGAATGGAGATTTTATTTTTCAGCAGAAATTGGGGAAATAAATATGAGGTTTTCAAATTAATAACTCATCCAAACATAATATAGAATCTAGGCTAGTATCCAGCCGTTATTCCTCAAACAACGGACCGTAACAAGGTCTGGGGCCAGTTGCTGAAAAGTTGGTTAAAGATAACCGGCCGTTAAATACCATAGTAACAATGAAATTTCAACTGTCACCATATCAACTATCCACTGGTTAACTCTAACCAACTTTTGAGCAATCGACCCCTGGGCCGAGTTTCACGAAAAAGTTTAAGCCTAAAATGGTTTAGTTTGAATTGTTGTCCTCATTGAAAACATGAAGTAACCAATGGCAATTACACCAAAAATTTGAGTTAAACTTTTTCGTGAAACTGGGCCCTGGTATTCAGACTACATAGAATCTGGTTCTATTACATGATTTACACTCATTTTCCCCAATTAAAGGGCGACATATATTTTACACTTAATTTTATTAATTGCACTATCCAACTTAATATACAGCAGTCTAAAACTCGTTGCTTAAGTCGTTGCAATTATCATTATGTTGACTTATCCTAAATGACGACTTACACTTAATAAACTGAATTAGAAATGGAAAATTGAGACTCAAAAATAGAGATGACTTCAGTAATGTGACGACTTGTCCAAATGATGACTTAAACCTAGTAAATAGAATTAGAAATACAAATTGAGACTCAAAAATAGAGATGACTTCAGTAATGTGATGACTTATCCAAATGATGACCTACACTTAGTAAATTGAATTAGAAATAGAAATTGGGACTCAAAAATAGAGATGACTTCAGTAATGTGATGACTTATCCAAATGATGACTTACACTTAGTTAATTGAATTAGAAATTCAGTTTATTGAGGCTCAAAAATAAAGATGACTTCAGTCATGTGACGACTTATCCTAAATGACGACTTACGACTTAGTAACAATACAAGTTTGACTGTAAACAGAGATTGTTGTTTGTTGTTTATCGTAATAAGTCGTATCCGAGTAGAATATCAGCGATGACGTCTCCTAGCGACAGTAATTTAAACGGAGGATGTTTCGAGATTTCCGCGGCATGCGGAATCGAATCGGTGATCCAGAAATTATCGAACTTCACGGCGTCTGCTCCGGTGTTCGATTCCGTAGTGAATCGTTTCCACGATTCATTCGGGAAAACAGCGTGAGTTACGAACGCGCTCACTGACTTCGCTCCACGATCCAACACAGCCTGAAATATATACACACCGGGATTTATGGAGGCAGACATCTTTTCCTAAAGGAGGCTTCGCATTTAATCACTAGTACACAATTTGATGATGTCATAGGGGGATTTATGGATGCAGACATCTTTTCCTAAAGGAGGCTTCGCATTAAATCACTAGACAATTTCGATGATGTCATAGGGGGATTCCTTGTCGCAGATATCTGTTCTATCTGTAGGATATTTGATGATGTCATAGGGGGATTCCTTGGAGACAGACATCTATTCTAAACAGAGACTCTAAACACTTTCAGCAATCACAGAAACAAAACCCGGCGCTGCTGTTGCTCAAAAGTTGGTTAGAGTTAACCAGTTTTAGTTGACATAGTGACAATTAGAATTGCATTGTAACAGGGGAATTTATCCGCCGGTTATCTTTAACTAACCTTTGAGCAACTGGCCCCAGGACTCTGTCCATATTTTACCAACTAAAGCCCAGTCCACTTGACGCAGGAAACACTGAAACACGATTTCTCTGCACCCCATGTATTAATAAGAAACAGGAATTATGTTTCTGTCTCCTGTCGTTAGCGTCGGGCTTTAAACACTGAAATTTAAACGGCTATCTAATAAATTACCTTGCCACAGTTTTTCATAGTTCCGCCAGTTTGAATGAGGTCGTCTATGATGATCACGTTTAAACCAGCCGGATCCGGACCTGCAACGACAACAATTCACAACGTTACCACGGCTACTAACCCGTACGGTAACCACGGCGATGAATTAAACTCACCGTCTTTGATTTTAACGATGCGTTTGTTGCCGTCCCGGATTTTCGTGCAAATTATCGTCTGCGATTCGGGAAAAAAATGATGAAATCGTTTGAACGCTCCGTCGTCGGGAAACGCGTATGCGATATTACCGTTAATCTCCGGACGGGTCGAGACCTCTCGGTGTAACAACGGAATCGCCGTCTCAAGTCTACAAACAATCAACAATCGCAGATGCACAGTTACAATACGTTATAACCCTACAATCTATTTAATACCACTGCTTGCTTAACGTCAATATTTTTTTTTTGGTATATGGTCACCAGGGGGCGTTGAATATTGAAATTGTTAGATTGTTGCGAATTGGAAACCACTTTCCCGAGCAGGTGCGGTGTCCCTGGACCCCTTGTTTAATACCACTTCTCGCTTAACGTCAATATTTTTTTTTTGTATATGGTCACCAGGGGGCGTTGAATATTGAAATTGTTAGATTGTTGAGAATTTGAAACAAATTTCCCAAGCGGGCGCGGCGTCCCTGGACCCCTTGTTTAATACCATCGCTCGCTTAACGTCAATATTTTATTTTGTATATGGTCACCAGGGGGCGTTGAATATTGAAATTGTCAGATTGTTGAGAATTTGAAACAACTTTCCCGAGCAGGCGCGGCGTCCCTGGACCCCTTGTTTTATACCACCGCTCGCTTAACGTCAGAGAACAAATTTGCTCGATCAAATTCAAATTCAGTATAAATACCATTATTTATAACACTGCCAAATTCATCATAACGCTTTGTTTTTCATGGATCCCAACAATGGCATTATCACGGAGGACTTTTACGATATATAATCAAAGGTAGCCAAGCAACCAGATTTATACGCTGCGACTGTGAGGAGTCGTTCGCTGACCGACTGACCTTGGAATGACGGTTTCCGAGAAGTAGAATCGCTCTTGTAAAGCGTGAATATCGAACACCATGATCTGAGCCGGACCTCGTGATGTCATCGGTATCGCCGATAGTATTGTCGCTAATGTCTGAAATAAATCAGTCCAGAAAAACCTGGTTATATATCTATAATACAGGGGCTGCAATTGCTCAAAAATTGGGTTAAAGATAACCAGCGGATAAATTCCCCTGTAACAATGAAATTTTAATTGTCACTATGTCAAATACCCACTGGTTAACTCTAAACAACCTTTCAGCAACTGCAGCCTCTGACTGCACCAGGATCCAGTTCCACAGTTGTTTTGTTGATTTGAGTTAAACCAATGAAAAAAGAACTGATCTTAAGTCAAAAATGAACTCAATCAGTTGAAGAGATGGATCGCGGTATTAAAATTTGACTCATAATTAACTAAGAATTGAACATGAATTACAACTTTCACTAAACTGTGGGGACCCAAACAGATTGAGGCAAGAAGAGAGTTTTGATTTTAACTGGAATTAAACCTCTGGGCCCAGTTTCACAAAAAGGTTTACTTCTTAAATCGATTAAGGCCTTTTTTAATCCTTTTTGTGAAACTGTGTCCTGTATCTAGTTCTATGAAGTTCTCGGCTGATTTTAACTGAAGCAGTTTATTTTGAATGTTTTAAAACTCTGTTACCGATGAGCTACCATACGTTACCTTAGCAGTAGCGATTTGTCCTTCGGTATCGACTCGTTCCATTGTACCAGTTGGGAAATACGGCAGTATTACAGTAAACGACCTCGCCAGATATCTACAATATATTCAAAAACACTAAAACATTTAACCCGAAGAGCCCTTTACAACAGACCGGACACCAGCTGCCGACAGGACTTACTTTGGTATCGCATACAGGACGGACAACTGTTGAAATATCACCTCCGGTGTGTGGAAACTAGCCAGAAATAAAACTGAAAAATATCACAGTATCCTAAAACATTACACGGAAAAAAGTGTCAGCGTTAAAGATTATTCCCTGGGAACATTTTGAAATTTGTCAGTTATAACCATGGTTTCTCATTGTAACTATGGTGGTTGTCACCCAGATTGAGGATTTACCCCTAGGGATAACTTTGATACTCGGTCTATGAAACTAGGCCCAGATTCACAGCTTAAATGTGGAAATGGATTCATAACCGTGGAACTAGGGCTGCAGTTGCTGAAAAGTTGGTTAAAGATAACCATTGTAGTAACAATGAACTTTTAATTGTCAACTATACAATGGTTAACTCGAACTTTTGAGCAACTGCAGCCCCTGGATTCATAACAGCAGAACTGTGTCTAAAACCGATGAACCAATCAAACGTTGCATGCGTACCATCTTTGCCAGCCATTTGTTTAACATCTTCGATGAATAAATTTGGAAAACCGTCGGGAAATTTCTTCCATTGAATCGTGGTTTTAAGTTCTAACGATCGTTTCGTCGTGGACCGATGTTCTGATAGCTGCCTCACGTATTCCTGTAAAACACAATCGTCTAATCTTCAACCTGTATTCCGGCCAGAAAACGAGCCCAAACCCCCGGGGCCAAGGATACAAGATAAAAGAACGGTTATTGGGGGCCTCATACCCACTGCCCCCGCCCCTTAGCACCGGTATCCTAGGCGCTGTTTTTATGGGATTCTGAGGGTTTAAAGTAGTTTCAGTACCAGTGAACTGGTGACTGCTCCATGGTAAAGGCGGGTACTGACTAACCACATCCACGGCTTCAGCGAGGTCCACTACGTGAGTCGCAGATCTAGTAGACTGTAGCCTTGTTCAACGCCTTACACAGGCATTTTTTTCGGCAAAGATTTTGGCAAAAAGCTTAAAATTCGATAAAGATAAAGCTAAGAGCACTTATTGATAGTGCAGTAATTAAACAGCTGTGTGTGGGGAGGGGGATAGCCGGCCGCCGGGGGTCTAGTTGGTGGTTTGACCTGTCTTTTGGCAGTGGATTCGTCGGATAGTTTGAATGTGTCATCCTGACACCTGTCCGCTATACTGTTTGCCAGACTCTCCATCGACTGATGAGCGAACAACCAAACATCACTTCGACTTCTAATACTCATTATTTTACTGATAATGACAGCTAGCTTGTCACCCTTTGTTCAATAAAGTTTATTTGTACTTGTATTTTACATTCATTAAGGGAGGCTCCATGGAACATGAGGTCTGAGGGATGCAATAAATCAGCTCCACGAAACACAACTGCAAATGTATGTTTATTGTGAGAAGTTTGCAAAATGTTCCTTTCTTTTATCATATCGCCAATGCTGCTAAAATCTAGTTAAACCGATGCCGGGAAATAACATACAAATACAAATGACGTCTAAAATAGCGTGGAATGATGTATACGTTGTTACTCGCGTGCCACAGTTGGAATATAGGTAGGTCAGATTCTGACCGTCAAGTGCTGCCCCTCTATAAACCATTGGCGGCGAACACGTGAACTATTATCGCGTTTTCCGATGTCCTGAATCGCCCTTATTCAAGGACTGATCATGTTTTTGGATTCATTTTAGGAAATCAGCCACCAATTTCATGTTGTTAATTATCCGGTTCTTGGTTAACAAGCGAGTGCGAGTCAATGAATCAATGACAGTGGTATCCTCAAAAACATCCTCCATGGTTCCAACAGTGTCACCCAGGATTTTTCCAAAGTACTTCATGATCGGTGATTTTTCAATTTTCCAAAATGGGAAATCGGGACTTCATAAAAATTAATAGATATCATCATTCTACAGTCAACATGTTAGTGGCGACTCGTTAATAAAGGTGATTTTAATGGGAAATTGCTGAAATATCAAATGCAATATGTGAAATGTAAATGAATTTTCCAAATATTTTCCCTGATTTGAGGAAATTTTTTTCCAAATATTTCCAAACTGGGAATCATTATCTCAAAATTTCCAAGTTTTTCCCGAATTCCCGGTGGTTCGACCCGGTGGTTCTGTGGTTCCCCCCGGTGGTTCTGTGGGAACCACGATCCTCGAGTCTACGAACACAACACCTCATTATTTTACCTATTCATACCACAATGGGTCGATTTATTATTTTTTTCTTCTCAAATTTTCTGATAACACCTGCACGCACACACACACGCACACACACACGCACACACACACCCCTACACATCACAAACTCATATTTCAAAACAAAAATAACCCGGTTTAGTTTTTAGGTAAATATTGTATCAATATCTTTGCAATCAACAAGATGAGCAACAAAGCTGAACAAACTCAAGGGCGGAGCCAGGATTTTTGGAAGGTGGGGGACCAGGGTATTGAAGGGCATAAAAGTAATCACGAACGGCTTCCCAATGATATTTGATATTTTGGAGTTCTCCAAGGCTATGTGACAGATAATTCATATTTTCTTATAAAATTCTTTTTTTTAAATTTCCTAACAATTTTGAGGCCACGCAAAATATCTGGATCCGCCCTTGACACTGGACACAGTTCGATCATCAAATTTGACGCAAAGATACAATGGACTCACAGCTCAAGCCATCAGTCAGGACGTTTTGACGACTTATCCAAAATGAAGACTTACAATTATGTGAATTGCAAATACTGAATGCGACTCAAAATGACAAAAAGATTTCAATAATATTTATCTGAATATCAGAGTGATTATTATCTAACAGAACTGATTCAATAATCTCCGGATACTCACACACATACACGTACGCCACCTATTTTTATTAAAAGGTACTGCTGTTTTTTACTTACTTAATATCATTATGAAAGTAATAATATCGATCCATGCACAACAATCTACTTACAATCTTTATATGCAATTCATAAAATAGAATTTAACCTATTGTAATAATAATAATAATAATAATAATAATAATAATATCTAAATGAACGACAGGGTCATGCAAAACATCCAGTAGCCAGGTCGGATAAGCTCAAAAACCAGATCTGAACAAAGACTACTAGCACAGACTGAACGGAGACTACTAGCAACTCTGCACAGATAATGCACCTAAGTGGTATTAGACAATAATTTTGAGACAGAGTTTAATATGACAGTCATCATCCAGCAAATAATTCATTAGAAATTCATCAGGAAATACGACTAATTTTTCAGACTTATTCAATACAGTACAATGATAATAATAATAATAATATTAATAATAATGATAATTAAATTGATTTACATTTGCTTTCATTGATTAGAATTTGCGAGTTAAGGCAGATTAATATTGTCAACTCACTCAAGTTTCGAACGCGATGACATCATCAGACTCTGCCCAGTTACAATATTAGAATAATAATTTAAATGCATTGAAGCACCGTAACATAAAAAACAACAAATCATACCAGATATACGCAGGTTGTTACTACCACAAGTTTCTTCAAAATTCTTGTTAATCAAGATTTATACAATTATGCTTCTGAAAATTATGACAACCGAAACTAAACTTAAACGGTCGAAGAAATATTCAAGTTGTTTGTTGTATTTTTAAAGCTGGTCAAGGGCATCCGCGAAGCGTACGAAAATCAATCTGAATTGTGGATATTTTTTCTTTTACTAATAACATAAATAGATCAGGGGCCAGTTGCACAGTCATGACTTAAGTCTAAAAATGGTCTTAAATCATAAGACCGGTCTTAAATTGTTGGATTGGCTATAGAACAAAGTTGGTCTTCGACTAGTCTTAAGTCTAAGCCATGACTATGCAACCAGCCCCTGATGTGTTTGAGTAAAGTTTGTTTTTCAAATTTCAACTGGTTTGAGACAATTATTTAACATATTTCATCGGAATTAAATAAAGAACAATGAATGAATAATAAGCAAAAGAGTAGACTGTATGATAACCACTGGATATCACGTGCCGCGGACTGTGTTTGCCACAGAGTAGAGTGCCCCAGACTGCGCTTACCACAGAGCAGAGTGCCCCAGACTGTGCTTACCACAGAGCAGAGTGCCCCAGACTGTGTTTGCCACAGAGCAGAGTGCCCCAGACTGCGTTTGCCACAGAGCAGAGTGCCCCAGACTGCGTTTGCCACAGAGCAGAGTGCCCCAGACTGTGCTTACCACAGAGTAGAGTGCCCCAGACTGTGTTTGCCACAGAGCAGAGTGCCCCGGACTGTGTTTGCCACAGAGCAGAGTGCCCCAGACTGTGTTTGCCACAGAGCAGAGTGCCCCAGACTGTGCTTACCACAGAGCAGAGTGCCCCAGACTGTGCTTACCACAGAGCAGAGTGCCCCAGACTGTGTTTGCCACAGAGCAGAGTGCCCCAGACTGTATGATAACCACTGGATATCACGTGCTGCGGACTGTGTTTGCCACAGAGCAGAGTGCCCCAGACTGTGCTTACCACAGAGTAGAGTGCCCCAGACTGTGTTTGCCACAGAGCAGAGTGCCCCAGACTGTGCTTACCACAGAGCAGAGTGCCCCAGACTGTGCTTACCACAGAGCAGAGTGCCCCAGACTGTGTTTGCCACAGAGCAGAGTGCCCCAGACTGTATGATAACCACTGGATATCACGTGCTGCGGACTGTGTTTGCCACAGAGCAGAGTGCCCCAGACTGCGTTTGCCACAGAGCACAGTGCCCCAGACTGTGTTTGCCACAGAGCAGAGTGCCCCAGACTGTGTTTGCCACAGAGCAGAGTGCCCCAGACTGTGCTTACCACAGAGCAGAGTGCCCCAGACTGTGCTTACCACAGAGCAGAGTGCCCCAGACTGTGCTTACCACAGAGCAGAGTGCCCCAGACTGTGCTTGCCACAGAGCAGAGTGCCCCAGACTGTGCTTGCCACAGAGCAGAGTGCCCCAGACTGTGCTTGCCACAGAGTAGAGTGCCCCAGACTGTGCTTGCCACAGAGCAGAGTGCCCCAGACTGTGTTTACCACAGAGCAGAGTGCCCCAGACTGTGTTTGCCACAGAGCAGAGTGCCCCAGACAGTGCTTGCCACAGAGCAGTGCCCCAGACTGTGTTTGCCACAGAGCAGAGTGCCCCAGACTGTGGTTGCCACAGAGCAGAGTGCCCAAGACTGCGCTTGCCACAGAGCAGAGTGCCCCAGACTGCGCTTGCCACAGAACAGAGTGCCCCAGACTGTGCTTGCCACAGAGTAGAGTGCCCCAGACTGTGCTTGCCACAGAGCAGAATGCCTCTGTTTATTACGTGCCCTGGACTCTACTTGCTTACAGTCTACTGTAGATCTGAGACTGTTAATTGAAATCAGTTAACAAAGTTGATTCTAATTTCATTCAAGAATTTCTTAATTGGGCAAAACTCAATATTCTGAGGGATGAACAAATTAATCCACAGACGAAATACGGATACCTAATATCATAAGCATGAAACCTATTTTGGGAGATGGGGTACTCTTAGAACTGTTAATCGGTATTTAACAGAATGAGTAAGAGTACCTCAACTATCAGAATGGGTACTCATCGAATACAATAACCAGTGTACATGACTAAACTATGGCTAGTACTCGAGTATTCAAATAGTCTTGTTTAAACCATGAATAAACTATGACCAGTACTCGAGTACTCAAATAGTCTTGTGTTTATAACATGCCTTAACTATAGTTTACTCGATTACTCAAATAGTCTTGTGTTTATAACATGACTTAACTATGGCTAGTACTCGAGTATTCAAATAGTCTTGTGTTTAAACCATGAGTAAACTATGACCAGTACTCGAGTACTCAAATAGTCTTGTATTTATAACATGACTTAACTATGGCTAGTACTCGAGTACTCAAATAGTCTTGTGTTTAAACCATGAGTTAACTATGGCTAGTACTCAAGTATTCAAATAGTCTCGTTTAAGGCGTGCTGCTGCTGCTGCTGATGATTGTCCTGCATGTGACGTGATGATGATTGTTGATTGTCAGTCGACTCATCGAAACGTTCTAAATGATTACTCGTCATATGCATTTTCAGTTGATCTCTACGACAATAAGCTTTATCGCAATAGTCACATTTAAACGGACGGACTCCCGTGTGGATGAGTTTATGACGCCGCAGATTACGGGTACTCGCGAACGTCGCCATACACTGATCGCATCCGAACCGTTTTTTACTTTTATCCGCGCCCGGCGATCGCTGATGATCGGTCGCCGTCGACGACGCGTAATAAACGTCTCCGAACTGCTCCGATTGTTGACTAGAATCACCGACGACGAACTGCTGCGGTAACTCGGGGAAAATCGACTGACATTGTTCGTTCGAATCGTTACCGACGACGACCCCGCCGACGCTACTCGTATTGTTATGGTCGCCGGCGGTAACGCTCTGTATAAACCCGTGTTTATTGATTTTACGAGGAGTCGACGATTTACGAGATGAATGAGAATGAGGCTGAACGGAGGAGGGAGGCATAACGACGATAACCTCGTCATCTGAATCGGTACGCAGGAATCGTGATTCTCCGATTCCTCTATCATCATCTTCATCATCATCATCATCATCACCGTCGTCGTAGTAACTACCCTCGACCGATTCTATTTTAAAGTTGAAACCAGTGGCGCCCCCTGTAACGATCGTATCATCCTCACAATCACTCGGGGGTAATACATATACGTCACCATGCCAACCACTGACAGGCTCATCACCGTGCCAACCACTGACAGACTCATCACCGTGCCAACCACTGACAGGCTCATCATCACACGCATCTGAAATCATACAAAAAATATTTAAAAGATTTCCATCCAGCAAAACCCATAAACCCTACACAAAGTTCCACCCACAGTTCAGCATCCAGTTCCACAATCCTGAATCCATTTTCACAGCTCTGAATGCGGTTCCACAGTTCTGAACCCAGTTCTACAGTTCAGCATCCAGTTCCACAATCCTGAATCCATTTTCACAGCTCTGAATGCGGTTCCACAGTTCTGAACCCAGTTCTACAGTTCAGCATCCAGTTCCACAATCCTGAATCCATTTTCACAGCTCTGAATGCGGTTCCACAGTTCTGAACCCAGTTCTACAGTTCTGAACCCAGTTCCACAGTTCTGAACCCAGTTCTACAGTTTTGAACCCAGTTCCACAGTACTGAACCCAGTTCCACAGTTCTGAACCCAGTTCCACAGTTCTGAACCCAGTTCCACAGTTCTGAACCCAGTTCCACAGTTTTGAACCCAGTTCCACAGTACTGAACCCAGTTCTACAGTTCTGAACCCAGTTCCACAGTTCTGAACCCAGTTCTACAGTTCTGAACCCAGTTCCACAGTTCTGGACTCAGTTCCACAGTTCTGAACCCAGTTCCACAGTTCTGAACCCAGTTCCACAGTTTTGAACCCAGTTCCACAGTACTGAACCCAGTTCTACAGTTCTGAACCCAGTTCCACAGTTCTGAACCCAGTTCTACAGTTCTGAACCCAGTTCGACTGTTCTGAACCCAGTTCTACAGTTTTGAACCCAGTTCCACAGTTCTGAACTCAGTTCCACAGTACTGAACCCAGTTCTACAGTTCTGAACCCAGTTCCACAGTTCTGAACCCATTTCCACAGTTTTGAACCCAGTTCCACAGTGTTCTGAACCCAGTTCCATAGTTCTGAACCCAGTTCCACAGTTCTGAACCCAGTTCCACAGTTCTGAACCCAGTTCCACAGTTCTGAACCCAGTTCTGAACCCAGTTCCACAGTTCTGAACCCAGTTCTACACCAAGGAATAAATCAAACCAATGAATCACACTTCACAATACATATTTATTATTTCGCAAAATATCTAATTATCAAAAGTTTGACTTTATATCATACTCTAATCTCAATAATAATCTATCAATGAACGGCAGGGTCCGGGAGGCGTTACCTCCTTGGAGGAGGGGGTGTAGTTTAGGAGGATGAGGAGTTACCTCCTCCTCGGAGGAAGAGGGGGCGTAGTTTTGGAGGAGTGATGATTAATAAGGTGTGATTTAAACAGGTCTGATCTGAAGTATATTTTTGCGCACACCGGACACGTGTGAACGTTACGCCCTGAGTGAACACTGACGTGTCGATACAAATTAGATTTATGTTTAAACGTTTTATCACATGTTGGACACGGGAATCTGCCAGACGACTGTCCGTCAAACGCAGCGCCATCTAGTGCCCTGCCAGATGACCGTCCATCAACAACAGCGCCATCTAGCGGCCTGCAAGATGACCAGTCTACCCGTGGTTTATCAAAAACAGCGCCACCTAGTGCTCGTTTAGTAACATCATCCCCGTCGCGGTTCTGTTGTTGTTGCCATGACGATGAGTGATTTCTCCGTTCCCTCCTCAGCGGTGACATTATCGACGATTTCGTCGCCATAGCGATGAAGCCAACGCCACCTGGAAGAGGCGAAGGGAAACTAGAGATTTACTACGAACCGGAGTCGTATCATCACTGAAACACTGCAACAATGGAGGCAGTTGTAACAAACGACCGTGAACAGGTCACATCTACGGAGTGATTACAGGCGGACTGGTGGTTGACCACGGACTACGGGCAACCTACGGGTGGACTACGGGCAACCTACGGGTGGACTACGGGCAACCTACGGGCGGATTACGGGCAACCTACGGGCGGACTACAGGCAACTCCTCTAAAAGTCAGTCTGATTAATTCCTGCACAATTCAAAATTTATCTAGATATGTAAATTATACAGATACAGATTGGAAGACCTCACACCCACCCCCCCTGCTATTTGTTAAGGTTCTTAAATTTGTTATTGCTGGGGGCCCATTTAATTCCCCCCGGCCTGGACCCACTTATCACTTCTTGTTCAACACCACTAACAAATAGTGAAGGCTTCTAATTGATTCGACTTTTACTGAGCCAGGCTTTTCATGTCATTTAAAAGTTTCTGCTATAGATTTTCAGATATGTTTTTTGCTGTTTACTACTGCTACTGTAGGAGATAAAGGGTTAACCCAGGGCTTTACTACTGCTGCTGCTACTGCAGATAAAGGGTTAACCCAGGGCTTTACTACTGCTGCAGTAGGAGATAAAGGGTTAACCCAGGGCTTTACTACTACTGCTGCTGCTGCTGTAGGAGATAAAGGGTTAACCCAGGGCTTTACTACTGCTGTTGTAGCAGATAAAGGGTTAACCCAGGGCTTTACTACTACTGCTGCTGCTGTTGTAGCAGATAAAGGGTTAACCCAGGGCTCTCCTGATTATCATCCTACCCTGCAGGTTATCTTATAGATGTAACCATGGCGACGGGAGCCAGCAGAGAAGCTGGGTACGGATGAGAAGTACGCTCAGGGATACAGTCAGTCAGTTGTGGTACATACAGATTGCTCGTGAGCCAAGAGTAAAAACCCACAGCTCCACACTGACTAACACTACAGTACACTCACCGTATACCCTCAACTCTACACATTCTAATAGGACAAACAGCAAACATCCAGATTAAAGTCGAATAATTTTGGACACGATGGGTTCGAGAATGATCTAACTCAGATCAATTATTGAAATAATTAATACTATAATGGGGCCATTTCCTGAACAGAAGAATTACACACGTATATATATATATATATATATATATATATATATATATATATATATATATATATATATATATATATATATATATATATATATATATATATATATATACCACGCTTGCCAGTGTCTGCCCGCCTGCTACCTAGAAATGAGTATTCCTGGGACCTGATAATAATAGCTAACAGTTAAATTAGGGCAATGCGTCATTCTAAGTATAATCATATACACATTACACACATATATATATATACAGGGTCTGTTGGTAGTTTATAGGGCAGCACAGCTATACAGTATAACACACCAGTAGGCTATACTACTACTCAACTGATATTGAGAGAATAGTTCTAGGGCAATGTTTAACAGTTCTAACTACACAAGCAGCAGCAGACGCTTACTGTGAGATACTGGAACAGGCTACCTGTCTTCCGAGTACTACACAGTATCGGGGCTTTACTTTTAGATCCTATAACTGTAGAATATTTATGAGCCCAACATGCAGCAGCATGGAGACCACAGATTCCTTTTTTATTTTTACACTTTATGGTAAACCATTTTTACTAGATAATCTTTCACAAAAAGGTATCACACGGTTCTTCGGGATTTCATCTTTATTACCGAGAAACTAAATCTCAATGCTGTGAATTTTCTAGAAAGCACTTTGCACCAGGACTTCATTTATTGAGCTTGAAAATTGCACCAGCAAGCAGTAAATCTTCTACCTCCTGAAATGGGCCAATCTTGGGGTAAAAACTGACCATTCAACCAATAGGAATAAGGCACTTTTCTAACAAGAAAAACACCATTTATCTGCATTCCTGATGTTCAGTGATAACAGCCCTTTCTGCTGGGCTCATAGTAACATAATCTACACTGATCGGAATGGCACAAAAAAACAGCCTTAGACAAAAAGGCACCTGATACAGATATATAAGTACTCTGCAGTAGTACACAGTTTTCCTCAATTCAACCTCATAGGGCCACGGACCCCGGGTGAAAGTCCTCAATTTAACCTCATAGGGCCACGGACCCAGAGTGAAGGCCCTCAATATAACCTCATAGGGCCACGGACCCAGAGTGAAGGCCCTCAATATAACCTCATAGGGCCACGGACCCAGAGGGAAGGCCCTCAATTTAGGCTGATGATATAGAGGCCTACACAGCCCTACACTTAATAGTGTCAACCAAAAAACACTTTAAAATAGTTACAGTTCACTCTTGCACACTTTAGGAGAATCAATAAGTATAACTCATTTGTCATTTAGAACATTCTCCTGAAACAAATATCATTTTAAAATAGGATCAAACTGACTTAGTCCAGTAACCAGACTATGGTTTAGTCCAGTAACAGGACTGCAGGTTTAGTCCAGTAACTGGACTGCTGGTTTAGTCCAGTAACTGGACTATGGTTTGTTCCAGTAACTGGACTGCAGATTTAGTCCAGTAACCGGACTGCAGATTTAGTCCAGTAACCGGACTGCAGGTTTAGTCCAGTAACTGGACTGCAGGTTTAGTCCAGTAACTGGACTGCAGGTTTAGTCCAGTAACTGGACTGCAGGTTTAGTCCAGTAACTGGACTGCAGGTTTAGTCCAGTAACTGGACTGCAGGTTTAGTCCAGTAACTGGACTGCAGGTTTAGTCCAGTAACCGGACTATGGTTTGTTCCAGTAACTGGACTGCAGATTTAGTCCAGTAACCGGACTGCAGATTTAGTCCAGTAACCGGACTGCAGGTTTAGTCCAGTAACCGGACTATGGTTTGTTCCAGTAACTGGACTGCAGATTTAGTCCAGTAACCGGACTGCAGATTTAGTCCAGTAACCGGACTGCAGGTTTAGTCCAGTAACTGGACTGCAGATTTGGTCCAGTAACCGGACTCTAGTTAGTATATGAATAGTTAAGAATCTTACCGGTTATTTGAGCACTAGTTCCAGGTATTGGTCCATTTTCCTCGCCCGAGCCCGCGCCGCCCGAGCCCACACCGCTGCTGCCCGCAGGTATTGTAAATCCGTATTGTTGCTGATCATTATCGGTGATGACATCATCATTTATCGTGTAGTAATCTGTGTCGTCTGGTTCTAGTTTCACCGCATTGAAGTAAGTAATCGGAGGTATCGGTTTGTTTTCACTAGGTGGCGCTGTATCACAGTCATTATCGCCACTACTCGACTCGGACGCCGCTCCATCCGTCTGCTGCTGACACTCAACACTGTCGTCATGACAACTATTACCTTCCTCTTGTTTAATTGTTATGCCGCCATTATTCGTACAGTTCACTGACGACGACGGTGCGTGATGTTCGGTATTGTTCACAGATGGCACCGCTCTATCGGTGACAATGTCTAATTTACGGTCGTCATGGTGATTAGCTACAACTCGTATATGAGACGGAGTACGCGACATCGCCGTGGTAACCGTTTGATTAAGTCGTCTGTTGGGATTGTGAAGGATTTGAACGTTATTGACTGCAGAGTTCGCCGGACAACGCGCCCCCGGGCTCGCGACGAGGGCTGATGGGCGACGTGCCCCCGGGCTCGGTCCCGTCGGCCGGCGTCGTTTAACTGCCCGTAAAACATTCTGAGCGACGAGTTTCGCTCGGTTCATTTCTAACCGCCGTTTCTGACCGACACCTCGATTCGGTGGCGCCCCCTGTTCGTAGAAATCTCTATTCAGTGGCGCCCTCTCGTGCTTGTATTCCGCCTTACAGTTTAATTGTTTTTGATTTTTGTTGCCACCGGCAACGCCGCTATTGTTGAATTGTTGTCGAATTTGACCTGAAATTATTGACAAAAAACATCTTCAGTTTCTTATTCATAATTTCAATAATTTATCCCTCGATTTTGAAGTCACTAAGGCTAAACAAAAATGATACCTTGTTTCTCCGCAGCGGCCGGGTCATTTTTGTAAAATATGATAAAATTTATAAACAGTTCAGATAGGCGGCCGGCCGGGTCAACATTTAAGCTCAGCAGAGCGGAGAAACAAGGTATCAATTTTTTTTTAGCCTAAAATTCTGCGTTTGATTACAATTCTTACAAAAAAATAAAAAATAAAATTAGACCTCGAAAAAAATTCAAAATCAACGGAATTTGTATCGAAATTGATTTAAATATTGTAGTTTCCTCTGGCAGGGGAGGATGACTTACATTTAGCGGCATTGCTGCGTCTCTGTTTACTCCAACGTAACCACGTCGATTCATCTACCGTTAATACAATATCATCTAACCAATCCAGGTGGCGCTGTATACATTGTTTTAATTCACTCTCGACGACGTGTAACCCAACACCATCCAATAACAACATGGCGGCACTTTCACTTGTTAAACCAGCATCCAATCACTAATACAGTTACGTGTATGATCTAGAAGTAAATTAGCGTTCATTAACTGATTAGCACGAAATACCCAGCCCCAGCCCGGCACAAAATACCCAGCCCCAGCCCGGCACAAAATACCCAGCCCCAGCCCGGCACAAAATACCCAGCCCCAGCCCGGCACAAAATACCCAGCCCCAGCCCGGCACAAAATACCCAGCCCCAGCCCGGCACAAAATACCCAGCCCCAGCCCGGCACAAAATACCCAGCCCCAGCCCGGCACAAAATACCCAGCCCCAGCCCGGCACAAAATACCCAGCCCCAGCCCGGCACAAAATACCCAGCCCCAGCCCAGCACAAAATACCCAGCCCCAGCCCGGCACAAAATACCCAGCCCCAGCCCAGCACAAAATACCCAGCCCCAGCCCGGCACAAAATACCCAGCCCCAGCCCAGCACAAAATACCCAGCCCCAGTCTAGCCCAGCACAAAATACCCAGCCCCAGCCCCAGCCCAGCACAAAATAGCCAGCCCCAGCCCCAGCCCAGCACAATATCTGAAGCCCACACCCAGCCAAAAGGAAGACGCCCACCCAGCCCACTTATTGTCTCATGCCGCCCTTGGGCAGGTAGCCCATAAGTAGATCTTTGTACTGAGTGACTGAAGAGAGCTCCTCAACACACAAACACACAGCCCTATATCCTCTTACAGGTTACAGTAAAGTGAAAGCCGATGATCAGTCACGGGGCCAGCGCAGCACGGCAGCAGGGCCCAAATTAAAAATTTAGCAGCCCTCCCTAAAAATTTTTCAGGAATCAATCAAATCAATTAGATCGATGGAACGAAGAATCTAAATCTTTGCTTACCTGAAATATATTTCACAGATTACAATCAGACCCGCATCTCCTAATCTCCCAATATACTCCGCAATAAAAGTGCCGTTACAGCCTCTTTGTTTCAAGCAGTACTGTGTGTGATAGCGATAACCCTAGTGCTGGCTATAAATGAACCCCTGCTAGGTGGCAGCACCGGCCGGTCTACTCGATTACTGATAGGTGACAGCACCAGACGGTCTACTCGATTACTCAAATGCAAATTCAAATTTTAACTTAATTGGTTTTTAATGTAAACCAAATGCATCGGTTTGGCAATTCATTTAAGGAATTAAAACAAACAAGAGACATAGAGATAAGAAAAGAGAGAGAAAAAATCTCCATAATTCGTAGATAATTCATAGATGGCAGCACCGGCTGGGAATGGATTATTGAGTTATGGCGGACGCTTGCGAATCGAATTCTTTGACGGTCAGACATGGAAGAAGCGAAAATCATAAAGATTCAGGTAAATATTTAGAGTGACTGTAGTTTCAAGGCGCTAATGATTATGTGCCTAACCTAACCATGGCACTATTCTTTGATAACACTAGCGCCACACTGTGGAAAGGTGACCTTAAAAACTTAAAGATTAATCCCAAGAAAGTTGAAGTTTTTGTGATTAGAGATGGATTGGCCTAATTCCAGACATTGTCCTGTCATTCTTGTGGCATGGTGGATAAGGTGTTTGACTCACAACCGAGAGGTTGACTCACTGATTTAAAAACAAAAGTCTGTCCCTGGAAAAAATCTACAACATGATGAAGTTGGCCAGTAATAGGTAGAACTAGAACTAGAGGCCGGGTGAGGGGAGGGAACCAGAGACAAGTGGATGCTATACGCAATACGTATCTTACAGAAATACGCGTGGGGTAGTTTCATACAATACTAGAAGGTGGCGCTGTTGTATGGTAGTGAGTTATATCGGGTCTGGTTTTATTGAATGTTTCTGGTGTTGTTGTAATTTCAGTCTGTCGTTCGACGTTTCTTGATTCAACGCAAATTCGATAAATTGAGAAGTCTTTACGAAGATATATTCAACACGATCGAACAGGAAAATAAGGACACCGAGTCCAAATCGACGATCGTGACGTTCCGGCTAGTTAACACACCCTGCAGACCGCGATTCAGCAGCAGGAGAGATGAATATTTAGCTGATCCAGGGAACCAGCTGACCCCAACTCCACGGAGCTCAACTCCTTCACTGATCGCGAATAACAATTTAATAAAAGAGTCCAGAAATGTGGACTCGTTCGCGGCTTGTCGCCGAGATAAACCGATCACGAGAAACAAATCCTTACTGGAAATAACGGCAGAGGAGCCGACTCGGGACGCACCGTCGGAGCAAGTCGGAGCCGGACGTGTTACTGTTTCCAGTTCTCCGGCTAAAGATGAAACTCTGAATCTAACGGTGGATGCTTCACTGTGGGAGGTATCCAGTGTCATTAACCCCTCTGAAGGTACCTATACCCAACTAACTCTGCGAATCACAATCAACATATTTATGAAGTAACTATTTTTCTGTCACCTGAAGATGGCTGATTATGGCTGATTATTTTCCCCCTATGACATCATTATCATCGACTTGCGTCGGTAATTCCCCCTATGACATCATCAATTGCGATTGGCGTGTAATTGAAGTAATCGAGGCTTGCTAAACTTAAGATACTGTCAATAATTCAATTTGTGATTATCTTGTTAGACCCATCCTCGCTTGCCAGGGGTCCGATATCACACTCCCGAACTCGCTTCCACCAGCCCCCTGGCCTCACGAAGCGTGATTTCATTACTGGCGCTGTTGCGCATGACGTCATATATCGATTTGCGAAATACTTCCTTGTTCGGTAAAACGTTCGCTGATTGGTCCATTTAACGGGAAAACCAACAGAAGTCTACTGTCGGTTTGTTACAAGCGCTGTGATTGGTACGACCGGATTCTGGTCGGCTAGTAACGACTTCAACGACTCGTGAGGTCAAGGGGTTCGGGGAACAGCTTTAGCGTAGTGGGTGAATCCCTTGACGGGTGAAGATGGTTAGACCCTGTGCAAGACAATGCATCACTCTTTGGTAGCACATGTCGTGTAGGTGGAATGAATCCCCCTATGACATCATCAAATTACAATTTCATTTAATCGATGTAGATAAGCTTTTTGCTCAACTTGTAATATTTCTTTTGTAATCATTATTTCTAATTTTGTAGATCCTGTACGAAACAATGGTTCGGAATCTCGAGAAAACGCAGCGAAATTGTTCATATCCGATGATGAGATCGAGTCTAAAGCCGGAGATAAAGAAGCTTTGAGAGCATTGAGAGAGAAAATGTGTCTGGAAATTCTGTGGATTCAACAGGCGATAGACAGTCGTAAGAATGTAAGCAGTTTAAAACTGATACTAGCGGTGAACAGTCGTCAAAACCAACTTCTCATTCTAAATATTCGTTTGTCACTGTTGTTTCTATTTTTCAGTATTTGAAACTGCGGACAAAGATGGAGTCGCCACAACTTAAAACTGAAATCTCAATATGATTGAAAAATCCAAACATTGTTAAAAATAATGAAAAAATCCTTGCATTTAAAGTCCCAAAGTTTTATCCTTTCTTTAATTAAAAAGCTGAGGCTGGATTTGCATTTTATGGGGCGCTGCAGTTGCTGAAAAGTTGGTTACAGTTAACCAGTGGATAGTTGACATAGTGACTATTGAAATATCATTGTTACTCTGATATATATCCAGTTATCTTTAACCAACTTTTCAGCAAGTGTTTCCTGTTATATTTAGAATAAAGCGCTGGTCGCTGTACAAGTCATATTAAAACCTGTACATGGTGTTTTCACTCTAATTGCTTATTGCTGGGCAATTTCAATAAAAATTCATTTTAAAAATTATTCTTGATTACAGTTAATCAGTGGATAGTTGACATAGTGACAATCTAACGTTTGTTGTTACTTTGGTATTTATCCGCCAGTAAGTTATCTTTAACCAACTTTTCAGCAAGTGTTTCCTGTTATTTAGAATAAAGCGCTGGTCGCTGTACAAGTCATATTAAAACCTGTACATGGTATATTCACTCTTATTGCTGGGCAATTTCAATAAAAATTCATTTTAAGAATTATTAGAAAACTTCTGTTCAGTTTATTTTATTGCCATGAGATGCCTGGTGTCTAAGAAGTCGGATTGGAACGAGAAGTGGGTTGAGTATAAAGCCCGCAAGGCGCAGCAATTGATACAGGGTTTTGGGGTGTAAAGGACTAATCCTTCAGAAAATTTAAACTTCATAAGTTTTCATTCTTGAATTTTGTATCTAAAAAGGCAATTTCAGAAATTTTGAACCGTCAAGTGCTGCCCCTATATCGTAAACGGCAAATCCGTGAACTAACTTATAACTCGCATGCCACCGTAAGAATTTTATACTGCGACGTTAGTTCACATGTTAACCGCTACTGATTCGTACAGGGGCAGGACTTGACGGGAATAATTTTTTTAGCAATATAAGAAGGATTGCTAAAACTATATAAATCGTCTTGATGACGACTTAGTGACCTGTTTATTCCAGTTCAGGATTGGGTCTAATCTCTTACCTGTAAATAAATTGTCAAATCGCCATCTACTCTGTCCGATAGATTATGCCCCACGCCTGTAAAGCGGGCGACCTCGATCACCGGACCATTTTTGTAAATAATTGTAAATACTGTTATGCTCCGGCAATGGTTGTTATAAATTTCGTAGTGTATTCGTATTCGACCCTGCCGTGCTCCACAGATTCAGCATCATGACCACAGAATCAATGTCAGTAATTACTGGGTTCGAACCGGGGACACCCCTGTACATCCTCTTTTCAGCATCAGGACTACTCTGAATCAGTGTCAGTAATTACTGGGTTGAACCCGGAACACCCCTGTACATCCTTTATTCAGCATCAGGACCACTCTGAATCAGTGTCAGTAATTACTAGGTTCGAACCCGGGACGCTCCTATGCATCCTCTACTCAGCATCTGGACTGACCAGCATCCATCATCAGTAAGTTACTTTTGTTAAGATATCAACATAATACCGTAAGGTGCTGTCGCTATGCTCATTGTAAGCGGGATTTTCATACACTAACGTGAGTCAACTCTGGCAAGCAAGGGTTACGGAGTATAAGTGGACAGCACGTCGATTGCCAGAGTTGACTTTAGTTAGTGTATGAAAATCCCGCTAACGATGAGCATAGCGGCAGCACCGTACGGCCGGGATACTCTGTAGATCCTCTATACAGCATCAGTACTACTCTGAATCAGTATCAGTAATTACTGGGTTCGAACCCGGGACACCCCTGTACATCCTCTATTTAGCATCAGTACCACACTGAATCAGTATCAGAAGTTACTAAGATAACAACATTTTACCGTAAGGTGCTGTCGCTATGCTCATTGTTAGCGGGATTTTCATACACTAACGTAAGTCAACTTTGGCAAGCAAGGGTTACGGAGTATAACTGGAGAGCACGTCGATTGCCAGAGTTGACTTTAGTTAGTGTATGAAAATCCCGCTAACGATGAGCATAGCGGCAGCACCGTACGGTCGTGACACCCCCTGCACATCCTCTATTCAGCATCAGGACCGCTCTGAATCAGTATCAGTAATTACTGGGCTCGAACCCGGGACACCCCTGTACATCCTCTATTCAGCATCAGGAACACTCTGAATCAGTATCAGTAATTACTGGGCTCGAACCCGGGACACCCCTGTACATCCTGTATTCAGCATCAGGACCACTCTGAATCAGTATCAGTAATTACTAGGTTCGAACCCGGGACACCCCTGTACATCCTCTATTCGGCATCAGGACTACTCTGAATCAGTAACAGTAATTACTGGGTTGAACCCGGGACACCCCTGTACATCCTCTATTCAGCATCAGGACTCACTCTGAATCAGTGTCAGTAATTACTGGGTTGAACCCGGAACACCCCTGTACATCCTTTATTCAGCATCAGGACCACTCTGAATCAGTGTCAGTAATTACTAGGTTCGAACCCGGGACGCACCTATGCATCCTCTACTCAGCATCTGGACTGACCAACATCCATCATCAGTAATTACTTTTGTTAAGATATCAACATAATACCGTAAGGTGCTGTCGCTATGCTCATTGTAAGCGGGATTTTCATACACTAACGTGAGTCAACTCTGGCAAGCAAGGGTTACGGAGTATAAGTGGACAGCACGTCGATTGCCAGAGTTGACTTTAGTTAGTGTATGAGAATCCCGCTAACGATGAGCATAGCGGCAGCACCGTACGGCCGGGATACTCTGTAGATCCTCTATACAGCATCAGTACTACTCTGAATCAGTATCAGTAATTACTGGGTTCGAACCCGGGACACCCCTGTACATCCTCTATTTAGCATCAGTACCACACTGAATCAGTATCAGAAGTTACTAAGATAACAACATTTTACCGTAAGGTGCTGTCGCTATGCTCATTGTTAGCGGGATTTTCATACACTAACGTAAGTCAACTTTGGCAAGCAAGGGTTACGGAGTATAACTGGAGAGCACGTCGATTGCCAGAGTTGACTTTAGTTAGTGTATGAAAATCCCGCTAACGATGAGCATAGCGGCAGCACCGTACGGTCGTGACACCCCCTGCACATCCTCTATTCAGCATCAGGACCGCTCTGAATCAGTATCAGTAATTACTGGGCTCGAACCCGGGACACCCCTGTACATCCTCTATTCAGCATCAGGACCGCTCTGAATCAGTATCAGTAATTACTGGGCTCGAACCCGGGACACCCCTGTACATCCTCTATTCAGTATCAGGACTACTCTGAATCAGTATCAGTAATTACTGTGTTCGAACCTGGGACACCCCTGTACATCCTGTATTCAGCATCAGGACCACTCTGAATCAGTATCAGTAATTACTGGGTTCGAACCTGGGACACCCCTTTACATCCTCTTATCAGCGTATTCGTATTTTCTAAAGACTGTATTATTTTCTCTGTGATCTTTTTAGGACCTCCTTATACTATCATTAATTCAGTCAGGAGGAAAAAGTTATATCTGACGCGACTGGAGGTGGGCCCGGGTTCTGACTGAAATTCTGTGGCAATTCCCGAGGAAATACCACCAGTCACAAACCCGCGCACAATTGTGAAACTGGGCCTGAAAATCCAACGCGATATGAAAAGATTCAAAAAAAAGATACAAAAAGAAATAATTTTGAATACGAACCATTTATTTGCACCGTAACTTTTAATGTATTTAATGTGATCGATTAATATTCATGGCAAAAAGTATTTCATTATTTTATTTACGTCATAAAAAAATACATTTTTTTCATTAATATTTTGTACGCATGAATAGATATTTAAGCGTTGGAGTTAACAATTCTATTATAATTCACTAATTAATTATTCACGTATTGAATTACTTCAATCCCAATTCGTTTTCATAAAACGAATTTCATCATAATTCTGATTATATCTAGCCAATAAATGATGAGAATATATAAATGAGAATATATGTCGCATATGCGATTATGTAAATGAGATTAATGAAGGTGTGGCTATTTATGCAAATAATACATATGGATCGATAATAGTAGATATGATTTGACAACATCAAATTAGTAAAAATACAACTGCATGAGAGAGATTATACTATTTACGAGTGAGACCCAGGAGATGCGCGATGTTACTGTTTAGTTCACAGAGTTCAACGTTCCATGTGCTCTTATTTACTCTGTCATCAACAGTTTTTTCAAACGATAAAACGGTTTCCAAATATCGATACTTAAAATGTTTTGACGTCAACTTCAACGGAGCAGCATCGCAGAATTCCCGGTGAACATAATAATTACTCACTACTCCCTAATTACAAGATTAATAAGACACGAGGGATCATTCATTTTATGCATATATTGACGTTATTTCGTCATCTTCTGGTTTTGTTTCATTTCCTCGAATGAAGTAGTGATGAAAATAAATGGTCCCCGATTTACCGAAAATTCATCACACAATTACAATGTTATGTTTTATAACTACCATGCAACGAACCGAACCTAATAGAAATAATACAAAAATACGAAACAAACAAATTAAGAGAAAAGGAACCTGCCGACCTGGCGGGTACTTTAGCAAAACCTTTTCAACTATAGTTTGTAAATTAACAAATTTCAAAACTACGGAGACCACAAACTAAGGATCCACGGACACAATAAAATGTCCTTAGGGTTCCAGGAACAGCCCTCACAAGGGTCCAGGGACACAACAAGTGCCCAACAATCGGTTTCAGCGTTTTTTTTTTTACATTTCTCAGAAAGTGGAAAATACAAACACATGAAATATAAATGCCTACACGAAGAATACATGTATCAAAGAATTCAGAACGGATAATAACAAAAAATATTTTACAATTACAACAACAATGATAAATCCCAGACCGAATTCAAAATCTACAAGCTATTGATACAAATACAGGGGGGAGGGGGAGGAGAGGGGGAGGGGAGGGGAGACAAAGGTATACTAGAATAAACAGTCTATGAGCCAATGAGAACTTCTACTCTACAGGAGATATCTGCCTCAACCTCCCCTCCCTTCCCTTCCCTTCCCGATGCCTACCCGGGCCCAGTTTCTCCCAAATAACTTTCTAATAAGTTCATCTCTTTGTGTAAAACTGGGCCCAGCGGGTTTACAACAAACTGTGGAACCGGACTGAGACCCGGATCCAACACAAAAATGGAAGAGATGTAAAGAATAACCCGTACTTTAACTAACTACAAAGCGGATTGGTTAACTAGTGGTCAGCATTAACCAGTGGTCAGCTGGTCAGCGTTAACCAGTGGTCAGCTGGTCAGCGTTAACCAGTGGTCAGCTGCTCAGCATTAACCAGTGATCAGCTGGTCAGCGTTAACCAGTGGTCAGCTGGTCAGCATTAACCAGTGATCAACATCAATTCAATCAGTTTTTATTCCTATAAGGAGTTTTTTCTACACTATTTGTTTATTTACAAAAAGGTCAAAAGTTCACACAGAATTTTGTTTCTATTATTCATTATTTCAAAACAGCCTCATAGCGTTACAAATAGGAACTTGTTCACCAACAACATCAGAATTTAACTAGAAAATGTTACGTTTTACTAGTCACCCCTGGCCAGGTTTACTAGTCAACCCTGGCCAGGTTTACTAGTCAACCTTGACCAGGTTTACTAGTCACCCCTGGCCAGGTTTACTAGTCACCCCAGCGGTTAAAATCATTTCAAAACTTTTTTTTAAAAACGCAGATAAAAACCACACGGATAGTGATGACACATCTTCAACTCTCTTCATAAGAATGTACGCATAATTCGCACTCATTCATTCCCCTCCTGCCTCCCACTCCTGCCTCCCACTCCTGCCTCTCACTCCTTCCTCCCACTCCTGCCTACCCCTACATATTGAATCACCCCTAGTTATTCTATTCCCTTGTTGTTACTGTAATAGTGAAATACAGCTGCCAGGAATTGGTTTTCAGTTCCAGTGTAATAGATACACATGTGGAATATCCACATTTATTCCACGTTCATTCCACAAACCGTGAAATTGTTCTTTCTTTTTTAAACTCTGAAGTTACAAAAATAAAACTCTGAAATGCAGGTACTCGGTACAGTAGTGCCACCTGGTAGTCTAACCGTGAATTAGACTAGGTTTCGATTGAAGCTCTCTATTGTCACGTCGTAGTTGATGCAGCGGCGCCGTCTGTTGTCGTAGCGTTGCGCTCGTCGATTGTTGCCGCGAGTCCCGACAGACAGTGTATCGTAGCGATACCCGAGTGACTGGTCACTAGTAACCACGTGTACGAGCTGTAGTTCGGATTCCAACATAACTACAAAACAACAATCGTCGTCGTTTAATTCATGAGGGCGATGCGTCGCCGATAGCAACACGCAACAATTAATGAATACATCGAACCGACTGAATTAATAATTTATAGTTTAAAATAATTTATAGTTTAAAACTGAAAATTCTGAATTCTGAATAAATCTTTCGATGAACTGACGTTTGAAACTGACTGTCGTGAACTGATATAAATATCAGTATAGAAAGTAAAACCCGCAGTAGATTTGTAGAAATTGAAGTTTATTTTCTAACTTGGTTAATTCTAACTAGGTTTAATTTCTTTCTAGGTTAATTCTAAACCTCATCTTCAGAGCCTGTTCAGAAACTGTTAGAAAATAAACTCTTTCTACAAATCTACAGTGCGGGTTTGGACAGAAGTTTGGAACTGTTTAACTGACGTCGTACCTGTGTAACTGAAGTAATCGGAGTGTGGTCAACCTGTGAACTGCGTAGATCTGACATCATACTCAATCTCGAATCAGAAACTATATCCTTCTACAAACATATCAACATTACTGTCTATTACTGGCAACATTGAAATACAGTGTGAGAGAGTGAGGGAGAGAGAGAATGAGGAAAGGAGAGGGAGTGAGGGAGAGGGAGATGGAGAGAGGGGAGAGAGAGAATGAGGAAAGGAGAGGGAGTGAGGGAGAGGGAGATGGAGAGAGGGAGGGAGAGTGAGGGGGAGAGGGAGAGAGTGAGGGGGAGAGGGAGTGAGGAAAGGAGAGGGAGTGAGGGAGAGGGAGATGGAGAGAGGGGAGAGAGAGAATGAGGAAAGGAGAGGGAGAGAGGGGAGAGAGAGAATGAGGAAAGGAGAGGGAGTGAGGGAGAGAGGGAGTGAGGGAGAGGGAGAGAAGGGAGAGAATGAGGAAAGGAGAGGGAGTGAGGGAGAGGGAGATGGAGAGAGGGAGGGAGAGGGAGAGGGAGAGAGTGAGGGGGAGAGGGAGGCAGTGAGAGAGAGGTAGGCAGTGAGAGGAGGCAGCAGGATTGAAAACTTACCAAATCAAATTCCTGTAACACCATGTTGAACTCATCGTTTAATTCTGAATTCGTCTTTTCATCAGTTTTTCCATCGTCTGCTGGTTGTTTACCATCGCTACCACCAGGCGGCGTTGATTCCTGAATGCCACCAGATGGCGCATCGCCATCACCACCACCACAACCACCATTATTTTGTTCACCATCGGCATCACCACCATCACCAGGATTCGGTTTACTATTGTTACCATCGATCTCCATAGCGATGACCTTTGGCTGAACCGTCAAGGTTGTCTTCAGGGACTGGGATTTCACGTCATTCTCCGCATTGACCTTGACAACATTTTCTGCGTCGACCTTGCTGATATTCTCCGCGTCGACCTTGCTGACTTTCTCCACGTCGACCTTGCTGACGTTCTTCGCATCGACCTTGCTGACTTTCTCCGCATCGACCTTGCTGACATTCTTCGCATCGAACTTGCTGACGTTCTCCGCATCGACCTTGATGACATTCTCCACATCGACCTTGACAACATTCTCTGCATCGTCGTCAGTTTGAGATAAATCGATGATTTTTCGATGATATTCCAACAATCCGTGACAAACTATTTCATCATCGCTATCGTACAGCGGTTTCATATCCTCCTCCTCCTCGTCGTCCACCTCTTCACCATCAGGTGCTGCCACCTGTTGTTCGACGACGGTACCGATGTTCTCGGCAGACGCAGTTTGTACCGAATTAACACGATCTCGTTCTTCCGCCCATTTCAAACAATCGTTACGAACATCAGCGAATACTTTCTCCAGATCCGCGTTACTTGTGTAAACTGCTGTTGATTGTTTAGACGTAGATGGCGCTGATTGTTGAATCGGTATATCTACACGAACTCGATTCTCCGTCTCATTGAACTCCTCGTCTATCGATACGAGCGTCGCGTAATTCTCTTCCCCGCATTCTTCCAAACATAAAACTTGTATATCTCCGTTATCGACAGCGGTGGCGCCCTCTACTGGCGCGTCTGGACAAACGATCGCGCCGAGATTCGTTTGAATGGTATTATTCGGCGTTGTCGTCACGGCAACACCCGTAGAGCTCGCCATCGTCTTTTTACTCGATTTTCCTTTCGTCGTCGCGGTTACGGATGAAGAATTACGCGGGGCGCGTTTTTTCGCAACGACCTTGACCTTACCCTTGTTACCTTTAGGCGGCATGGTTTTATTCGTGGCTCTATGACTCACTGGTGCAGCTGGTGCACTCATAGCTGGTGCAGACGTAGCTGGTGCAGTGGTAGCTGGTGCAACTGGAATAACAGATTGCTGTATTTGATCAATAGATGGCAGCACTGTGACTGTAGCCGAGTTGAACTGGTTTGGCGTGGAGAGTGATTGTTGGTGATTGTTGCTGCTGCTGCTGCTGTTTTGATGGATTGCACCTGCTGCTGCTGCAGCTGCAGCTGCTGCTGTCTCCTGACGTTGCTGTTGTTTTAACTCGTGTTGATGATGCATGTCCATTAATTCAGCGAGTAAATGCAGATTAGATTGAGATTCCGCGATGGCCGCGATCGCGCTCTGAGTCCAGCTATCGTTACCTAACACGTGATCAACGCTAGAATAACCACCTCCGGTCGTCGTGGCAACACTCGAATATCCTCCTCCAGTTGTCGTGGTAACGGGATAATCCGTGTATTCCTGGTTCACGTTTACCGCTGCTGCTGCTGCTGCTGCTGCTGGCTCCGGGGTATAATTAATGTGTTGTGTAGACACAGATGGCACTGTTGATGGAATTTTCCCACGAACCCCGGCGGCGGCGGCCATGTTGTTGTTGTTATTGTTGTGGCGTGTTTTATTGTCACCGATGACGATCTGATCGACAGACGGAACGCTGTAACAGTTTCTCATCACGTCCGATATCGGAGCCAATTCTTCGTTCGGCGATCGTTTACGTTTCAACGTTAAATCCGTCTGCTCGGATTGTTGCGTTGGCGCCGTGACGACGTCCGTCATATCGAGAACGGTAGTCGGTAACGGAGCAGAGGTCGAGGTCACGAGGTCGGACGGCGAGAGAAGAGCCGAATGCGGCGAGTGATCATATCCGTACCAGTTACCGTAGTAACCGGGTGAATACACGACCGGCGGAGGTAGCGCCCCCTGGTGGTCCGGTGAACTCTCTAACGAACTCCTCAGCGCCGATATCGGGGGTAACGAACCCTGATTGTTTTGTGATTGAATCGTCGCCATCGGTTGCAATAATTCGGCGACGCTCGGCAGACGGAAACCGTGCTCGGTCGTCGTGGCGACGCACGCCGAATTCATAAACACGTCGTAATCCTGCGTCGGGTATCGTCGTTGAGCGGTCGCCGTTGGCGCGGTAACGACCGATTGTTGTTGTTGAAGTCGTTTTACTGTCTGTTTTTGTTTACGCAGTTTACGTTTAAGACGACGTTCGCGGTGGAATTCAATCATTAACGGATCACCTTTGAGATCGCGATTAATCTCCGCCATATTCACCGTTAAACTATCGTCCTTTATAACGCGTTGTAGAACCGCCTCCAGGTGGCGCTTTACGCGATTCTCCGGTAGATTTTTGATAGCTTTCTCCGGGTTACAGACGACGCTGTTTAACACGTGATCGAGCGTCGACCACGGTTTTAATTGCGATGCGTTGTCGGGACGCGTGACGACGGCGACCGGTTTTCCGCCGTTCTGACACCGCGAACATTTATCGGTCATACCGACCCAACGCATGTGGATATTCTCGACCGATTTCGAGCGTTTCAATCGACGCGCGAAATATCGAACTCCGCTCGGTATATCCTCGATAGTTTTAGAACGGTTTTCGCACTTGACGAGATAAACCGTGTCCCACGCTAGTTTATCGTAGTGCCTCGCAGCTTCGACCGCGCGACAAGACTCGCAACTCGCCGACTCCGGTCCGCCGACTGGTCCGACCGGTCGCGAGTCGGGTCCGACTGCGACCGGTTCCAGTCCGGTTTTACGGTTATATTTCATCCAGTTTTCACGATGCCATCGTTTGCGTAAAACTCTCTCGAATATTTTCTCGTCGTTACGAGCGACGGCCGCCGCAACGACGTCCGAAACTACTCCGTCGAAATTCATCCACTTTGTCGCCCTCGACGACGACGACGACGGGATTTCCGGAACGTGTTTATCGTCCTCGAACGTCGAATTTAATTCGTCGTTACGGCGACACAGTTCCATGTATTCAGGCATGTGATTATCGAACGCGTTCGTCGTTCGTGCCGTTAAATTATCGATCGTTTCTTTCTGTTTCATCGTCACTTGAATTACATCCGTTAAATACGAACCTAACGACGACATATACTCGTTATTCGTTACCGCGGATACGTCGTTGTTGAATAATAACGTATCGGAAGCCGTTGTACTACTGCTGCCATCTATAGGCGTACTAGCGACTGACGATAGTTCCGACGAAAGACTGTTTAATGTCGACATGTCGTGTAGTACATAACTTGCCGCAGTAGGTTTCATTCCGGGCTGCAGTTCAATGAGTCTCGGAGCGTGAGTGCCGAAAACTTCATACTCCGGAGTACTGGCTTTCTGGAGCGCTGGAGGTGCAGCCTGAGTACCATAAACTTCATATTCCGGAGTACTGGCTTTCTGGAGCGCTGGAGGAACAGCCTGAGTACTATATACTTCATACTCCGGAGTACTGGCTTTCTGGAGCGCTGGAGGAACAGCGTGAGTACCATATACTTCATACTCTGGAGTACTGGCTTTCTGGAGCGCTGGAGGAACAGCGTGAGTACCATATACTTCATATTCCGGAGTACTCTGGAGCGCTGGAGTAACTACCTCCGCAGGGTGGGTACCGTACATCTCGTACTCCGGAGTACTAACCACTTTCTGGAGCGGAGGCAGTGAAGGTAAGCGTTCCTCCGATTTCAATAAATCAAACTGCTCCTGTTTGGCGATATTTTGAACGTGATATTGAGATTGCGCGGAGGGTATTATTTCGATAGTTTGAGGTCGTTTTGGAATACCGCTATCACCCCCGGTAACCGACGAACCCGTATTCGGAAGAGCTGATATCGTATACGTCGCCGCGGTCGTCGAGTTATTAGTCTCAACACTACTGATCGTTATCGCCCCGACGACCGGAGTCGACGGTAGCGCCACCACGTTATAACCGGGTATAACGTTCATTGTTGCGTTGGATACAGCCGTTCCCGTGGCGACTGCTGCCAGTACGTTTAGATTCGGTAGTAAGTCGCGTTGAACCGGGTCACATGACGCCGATAACGGTTTAATCTCGTATAAATCTAATCCGCAATCGTCTTCTTTCTTCATCAAACACAACGTATCGTCGTTCTTCTGTTGCGTAGCCATGACGACGTTGTTCGGTAATTTCCCATCCGTAGCGACCGAATCTAAATCAACTCCGGACGTTAAATGCGCGACGAGCGTAGCGTAAGGTGTTTTAGTGATATCCACCGTTCCATCTAGCGCGGCGTAAGGTGTTTTAGTGATATCCACCGTTCCATCCAGCGCGGCGTACTGTGTTTTAGTGATATCCACTGTTTGGTCGGTGTTATTTTCGACGTGGAGTACGGATAAATCCAGCGGAGATGTTTGACCTCCGTTAACCATCGGTGAGGACTGCTCCAGTTGTGAGGACTGCTCCATCTGTGAGGACTGCTCCAGCTGTGGTGTCCCCTCTTTCTCGCTCATCTCAACAGCCTTTTCAATTTCATTTGAACTCTCACATTTACGCGATGTCGGACTATTCTTCATAATAGATGGCGCTGATGAGTCTCCGTATAAAATTACGCCGTCGTTCGAATAACAATTAGTCGTCATGACGACAGTCTGCTGGTCTGTTTTGACGTTATTGATTGTTGTTTTTTGTTTTTTCATCTGCTGCTGCTGGAGTTGTGTCAACTGCGCGTCTGTCTGTCGCTGTTGCTGCTTCTGGTGCTCAACTGTCTGACGCTGCTGGTGCTGCTGGTGCGTTGTCACTTCACGGAAAAACCTTAGACTTTTTTTGATGAGTGAATTCTTCATGCGAACATTAGCTCGTAGATTCGAGTTATTGTTGCGTTGTCTCAGTCGTTTCGGCCTCCGATCGTAACCGCATTTACGGAATATCTGATCGACGTTCCACTTGACGACCTGATTGATCGTATCGTCGTCGAGGTGACGCGTTAAATCACGGGTTAACGACGACAGTTCGGCGTCGCTCATCGTCGACACGTTGACACGTTCGCGTACGACGTCGCGCTCCGAGTTGACACGACGTCGCGACGAATGAAGCGCCGTTTCGATCATCTCGTCCAGATAGAGTTTCGACGATTCGTAACCCTCGAACTTGGAACACTCGTGATCGGTTTGATCCATCACCTCGGTGAGGATCGCGTTTAACGAACTCCGACGACTCGACTTCGTCGTCTCGTTATCGCTGAATTCCGCCTCGTGGTGGCGCCGCTTGTTCTGCGCTGGTCGTTTAACCAGTCCGTTATCGGGCTGCTGCTGCTGAGTTGTTTTACGTAACGTTTTCTCGTCAGTAACCGAGACCGGTATAGATGGCGCCGTGTTCTGCGTGTCGATGTAACGAGCTAGCATGAGACTCGGAGCCGACGACGGTCGCGTGTTAACGGTACTGGTTACCACGGTTACGGCGTGCGGGTGATACCTGTTTAAATCGTGTCGCGCTACGACTTCCTGCGTTAACGCTACCGCCGTTTCCTTGACTACCGGTTTATTCTCGTGATTATTGTTGTCTATAACCACGGCGACGGGAGCGTTGTTAACGGTAGCGGGTAGTGTAGGTGGCGCCGGTAGCTCAGAGAGTTCGTCGTTCATGAACGATTCGATGAAACTCGTGTCTAAATTTCCCTCCGACGACTGAAATACAACACTGTCTATGATGTCATCGATCGAGCCGTTGTCATGGGCGTCGTGATGCTGCTGCTGCTGCTGCTGCTGCTGCTGCTGATGCTGAGTCAGGAATTGTTGTTTAGTCGTAAGTAGATCGTTCATATTCTTGGCGAATGTGTCACCGCCGGCGCCACCTGCCGGCGCTACTACTCGCTCGCCAGTGCCTGCTATCTCCGATCGTTGTTTCATGCGTTGTTCCTGTAGATCGTGAAAGTCAATGAGAACGTCTCGTAGTTTCGCGGCGGCCAGCCTCTGACGATGTTTCATATCCTCACGTTCCTCCATCTCGGCGATTATATCGTCCAATCTATCGCGGTTCGAAAAGTGTAAAATCTCGTCCATCAAAATACCGACGTTTTTCAGTTGTCGTTGACGAATCATTTCCAGTTCGACTTCGTTTTTCGCTTCGTGTTCGTCGGGCTGCTCTGTCGGAGCACTCCCACCGCCGCCACCGGATGTCCCTCCGCCTCGACGACGTTTCGGCGGACGTCCACGCGGGCGTACCGGTTTAGCCGGACGTCCGCGACCTGATTTCTTACCTCCCCCAACCGGACCGCCTTCCTTCGGTTTGATCATTTCGAAGATGTCGTTCGGAGCGGCATTTTTCTGCTCCACTAAAAACCGGACGATCCACTGGAATATAATCAATAATCCGACTTTTTAATCGAACTCTTTAACCCTTTCAGTGCGTCTACACCGCAGTGCGGTGTATAAATCAGTGATAGATTTCGCTAGTACACCGCATTGTGGTGTATTGATGTAATTGGTAATTAGTTTTTATCTCTATTGAAAGATGGCAGCACCTGTCAAACATAGTGAAATACTAGTAACTAACGATACACCGCGCCGCAGTGTAGACGCATTATAATGGTATTCCCGTTATTCAACAAACTACGGTGGAATTTCTAAAAATTTTCAAATTATCTATGTTTTCAATGAGGACAACAATTCAAACTTAACCGTTTAAGGCTTAAACTTCTTCGTGAAACTGGGCCCAGCACTATAGGGTATTAATTAGTCAGCACTGAAAGGGTTAAACCTGTTTAACGTTTCTTTCATTTCACGCATCAAAGCAATGAATTCCATGAGTTTTCCAAATTTTTACAAAAATTTCTCAAATTCTCAATATTTTCTAGATTTTTCTAGTGGCTACTCAGATTTCCTAAGCTAGTTTTTTTTTTTACTTTTTCTAGGGCCAAGGTCATACGTCCGAAACACGCAGCGAAAACCCATCCAGAAATCTTTCAGCGGTTAAACGCGGATCAACAATCGAGGGAGTTGAATTTTCAAATTTAAAAGTAAGAACTCACGTAACGAATTCGAGGCATCATTTTCTCCCAACTCGACGGAATAACGAGAGATCGTCCGATCACTTCACCGACCGTATCGCCGCTTACTCCCATATTCAACCAATCAGATTGAGACAAACACTGTTAGAAATACAATAAATACACGTTACTACGGTTACACGTCTTTTGGTCTTTTTTCTTCATCGAAACAAAAAGTTATCGTTAACCGAGGAATAACTTTGACACTGACAATACAAAATGAGGAAGAGATTTAATAAGGATAGAGGTAACGGAGGTAACGGATGAGATATAAAGGATAGAGGTAACGGAGGTAACGGATGAGATTTAAAGGATAGAGGTAACGGAGGTAACGGATGAGATATAAAGGATAGAGGTAACGGAGGTAACGGATGAGATATAAAGGATAGAGGTAACGGAGGTAACGGATGAGATTTAAAGGATAGAGGTAACGGAGGTAACGGATGAGATATAAAGGATAGAGGTAACGGAGGTAACGGATGAGATATAAAGGATAGAGGTAACGGAGGTAACGGATGAGATATAAAGGATAGAGGTAACGGAGGTAACGGATGAGATATAAAGGATAGAGGTAACAGAGGTAACGGATGAGATTTAAAGGATAGAGGTAACGGAGGTAACGGATGAGATTTAAAGGATAGAGGTAACGGAGGTAACGGATGAGATATAAAGGATAGAGGTAACGGAGGTAACGGATGAGATATAAAGGATAGAGGTAACGGAGGTAACGGATGAGATTTAAAGGATAGAGGTAACAGAGGTAACGGATGAGATTTAAAGGATAGAGGTAACGGAGGTAACGGATGAGATTTAAAGGATAGAGGTAACGGATGAGATTTAAAGGATAGAGGTAACGGAGGTAACGTACGAGATTTAAAGGATAGAGGTAACGGAGGTAACGGATGAGATTTAAAGGATAGAGGTAACAGATGAGATTTAAAGGATAGAGGTAACGGAGGTAACGTACGAGATATAAAGGATAGAGGTAACGGAGGTAACGGAGGTAACAGATGAGATTTAAAGGATAGAGGTAACGGAGGTAACGGATGAGATTTAAAGGATAGAGGTAACGGATGAGATTTAAAGGATAGAGGTAACGGAGGTAACGGAGGTAATGTACGTACCCATATGGATGCTTTATGACTGGTGACACGTCTACGATTAGCGCTCACTAGAGACTCGTCTCCTACTGTCGATAACGACAAACAAGTCGAACCGTAACTGTAATAGATACATCAAATACAATCAGCCTATCATTACTGTCTGTAACTGTAATAAATACATCAAATACAATCAGCCTATCGTTATTGTAACTGTAATAAATACATCAAATAGAATTATCTCTGTGAAATCTGTAATCAACGACAATCTTTCACTTTCACTCGTAACTCATTAATGTTAAGTATAAATCATCGTTCTATTCTAAATAACTCAATTACATTTTTAGGAATGTTGCCGTGATTAGTTGTCAGAATGGAATAGTTAGTTATTGATGGGGCAGCACGCCATCTAGTGGAATAACTGGTACTGGTAACACGTACCTGTAACAATCCTGATTAGTGGTTGCTATGTACGAACTGCCGTTACCGCACCATTTAATATCCGATTGATACGTCATTCTCGTAGCTTCCATCGCCGTGGTAACGTTATTCATGTCCCAGACTCGTATGAAATGATCACCGGAACACGTCGCGAAATGAGAGTCCTGCTGTAAACAGAACGACAGTTTCTCCACGGCGAGCAGATGAGCCTGGAACGCGCGATGAGGATACATCGTCAACTCCGGATCGGTCGTCGTTAGCAACGGCGATCTCGACGTTAAATCCCACGTGCAGACGACTCCGTTGTTGTAACCGGCGGCGATGGTTTTATGACCGTTGCTACGCGACCAATCTAAACACGTGCAACTAGCACCACCTGTGAAATGAATAATTCAGTTTTTTTTATGAATTGTGATAAAGCCGTTACTAGGTCGAGATATCATGTGACAGTTTAATTGTTGTCTTACCCTGTTTTTGTTTTTGCCAGTGCGTGAGTTTCAGTTTCGGTGTAACGTGATGAATGGACAGATCAGATTCAGACTCAACAGACGACAGATGAGGAATGCTACAAATACATCGACATAAATCAGTGATTTGGCTGCTGGCTGCTGGCTCCGAGGAATTCTAGTCGGGCCAGTTGATTCTCTATCCCTAGATGTCAGTGGATGTTTTAGCTGCCACTGAACAACTAATTTTATCTTTGTGCAAAATCTGTTTTCATGAGACAACTCTCAGCAAAAGTCATTTATTGGAAATGCGAGTAGAGTAAGGCACGCAGTTGTCTGGGGAATCCCCCCAGTCAGTCAATCGGTAACAGAAAACCCGAATAGTTACCTGTAGATATTAATGTGACCTTCATGACATCCAACAGCGAGTAAACCGAGTCTATTTATAGAACCATCCTAAAACATATCATAACAAAATATAACTATCGAGGGCTTGTGTATCTTTACGGGCTGATCTTATACATCAGTTATTAATAATAATAATTATTATTATTATAATTTACTAAGAGAACATAGAAACATATAAAACTAAAACGAGTTTATTAAAAGCTTTAATGAGCAAATGGCTTAGATTTAAAAACATCGATTGGACTAGATTTAATTTAAATTTAACTGATTTAACTTTTTAGCCAAAACCCTGTTTTTGCAAACACCCCCTTGAACACCTCTTCATGAAACGAACCTGTTTTCCGGTTATATTATTTTCCCAACACCCGCTAGGACACCATTTTAACGTCCAGATTTTCTTAGTTCCGACGTCGATGATGGTTTTAATACGAGGTTCACACGAGTTTAAACTCGTCGGATCCAAAACACCGAAATCCCAGATTTGTAAAGACGGTACGTCCGTGTCGATCGCTTCCTGTCGTCGTTGTACGGCTAACGCAGCGATCTGATTCGCCGATTTTTCAGCCAATGGCGTCGGGCACCAGTCGCTCGCCCAAACTGGTCCACCGACAAAAAACGCGACCAAATTCGCTGAAAAATTTGAATGAAGTTTTAACATTGAGAGGAGCCATCTCCCTCCTTCTCATTCCTTCACCCTCCTCATCTCTCCCTCTCCCTCTCCCTGCTCCCCATACCTCCCTTCCCATCTCTCCTTCCCCTGGGGAGAGATGCGAGTAATATAATGAAACACTTACTAGCAGTAACTGATTGAAACAGCGGTAATGTAATTGATTCAACTGTCGTCTGCTGATCTTTAATCACTCGGAATTGAGGACTGAATTTCGCAACCGGTAAATAATTCTCCCGATCGCTGAAATTATAAACAATCAACAGTTAATATACCTCACCTCCCCCTGACCGCCTCCCCGAACCAACAGCCTCCCCGACCCGCCTTCGTGATATCATCGTCATTACGAACCTGTACGGTATTTCAGACCAATCCGATCGCGACGGTCGCCAACAATCGTAAATCCACGCGTCGTCATGGCGATCGTGATATCGGTAGTTACGTTTGATATATTCGGGGTCGGGTTTAATGCAGAAATTCTGCGAGTTGCGATGAGCGGCTGCCGGACGTTGACGATGTGGTACGTCACGTGACACACGAGCAGACGACGTGTTACCAGCAGCAGACGCCGTTCGTCTCTTAGACGTCGACGAGTGAGATTCTGAAATATCAAAACTCTAACAATGCACGACAGTCGTCACTACGGTAACGAGATTTCTGGTTGCGATTTCGTTAAAATCGACGTTAAATAAAACGAATCTAAATTTTCTCTCGGGAGGATTTTAAACTAAGTAACAATGGGCGCGACGGTTATAATCACTACGGTAACCAACCTCTAACGAATGAATCGTCGTCCGATAAATGATCCGATTCCTCGCTTTCCTCCTCGCTTTCTTCCTCTTCGTTTGAGATTTGAGCCTCGTAGTCGCTGGCATCGCTCGTCTCCTGCAACAATATAAACATCGAAATAAATACCACGGCAACGCTCTAACTGCGGCAAGTGAGCATTATCTAGGTGTCGCTAGTAGTCGTTTAGTGATTCTATTTAGTCTCAACTTTTCCTTTTTTGAATAAATCGATGAAAATGTTGCAAAATATCGAGAGTAGATGAAGTGACGCCCCCTGGTGGTGTACGCCGGTACTCACCCAGTCGTGGTTAGTCGTCACATGATACCTCATTCCCAGTTCGGACGTCGTTTCTTTCTTACACTTTTTACACCGGAACAAACCTTCGAATCCGTTAAAATCACATCGTTGAAAGTGATAGATAGCGGCCTGTACGCTTATCTGTGTCTTACCACAGCCCTGTAAACAAACAACTCATAGATATATCAGTATACCAGGGGGAGGGGGAGGAGTGATAGATAGCGGCCTGTACGCTTATCTGTGTCTTACCACAGCCCTGTAAACAAACAACTCATAGATATATCAGTATACCAGGGGGAGGGGGGAGTGATAGATAGCGGCCTGTACGCTTATCCGTGTCTTACCACAGCCCTGTAAACAAACAACTCATAGATATATCAGTATGCCAGGGGGAGGGGGGAGTGATAGATAGCGGCCTGTACGCTTATCTGTGTCTTACCACAGCCCTGTAAACAAACAACTCATAGATATATCAGTATACCAGGGGGAGGGGAGTGATAGATAGCGGCCTGTACGCTTATCTGTGACTTACCACAGCCCTGTAAACAAACAACTCATAGATATATCAGTATACCAGGGGGAGGGGGAGGAGTGATAGATAGCGGCCTGTACGCTTATCTGTGTCTTACCACAGCCCTGTAAACAAACAACTCATAGATATATCAGTATACCAGGGGGAGGGGGGAGTGATAGATAGCGGCCTGTACGCTTATCTGTGTCTTACCACAGCCCTGTAAACAAACAACTCATAGATATATCAGTATACCAGGGGGAGGGGGAGGGGAGTGATAGATAGCGGCCTGTACGCTTATCTGTGTCTTACCACAGCCCTGTAAACAAACAACTCATAGATATATCAGTATACCAGGGGGAGGGGGGAGTGATAGATAGCGGCCTGTACGCTTATCCGTGTCTTACCACAGCCCTGTAAACAAACAACTCATAGATATATCAGTATACCAGGGGGAGGGGGGAGTGATAGATAGCGGCCTGTACGCTTATCTGTGTCTTACCACAGCCCTGTAAACAAACAACTCATAGATATATCAGTATACCAGGGGGAGGGGGGAGTGATAGATAGCGGCCTGTACGCTTATCTGTGTCTTACCACAGCCCTGTAAACATACAACTCATAGATATATCAGTATACCAGGGGGAGGGGGGAGTGATAGATATCGGCCTGTACGCTTATCTGTGTCTTACCACAGCCCTGTAAACAAACAACTCATAGATATATCAGCATACCAGAGGGAGGGGGGAGTGATAGATAGCGGCCTGTACGCTTATCTGTGTCTTACCACAGCCCTGTAAACAAACAACTCATAGATATATCAGTATACCAGAGGGAGGGGGGAGTGATAGATAGCGGCCTGTACGCTTATCTGTGTCTTACCACAGCCCTGTAAACAAACAACTCATAGATATATCAGTATACCAGGGGGAGGGGAGTGATAGATAGCGGCCTGTACGCTTATCTGTGTCTTACCACAGCCCTGTAAACAAACAACTCATAGATATATCAGTATACCAGGGGGAGGGGGGAGTGATAGATAGCGGCCTGTACGCTTATCTGTGTCTTACCACGGCCCTGTAAACAAACAACTCATAGATATATCAGCATACCAGGGGGAGGGAGGAGTGATAGATAGCGGCCTGAACGCTTATCTGTGTCTTACCACAGCCCTGTAAACAAACAACTCATAGATATATCAGTATACCAGGGGGAGGGGGGAGTGATAGATAGCGGCCTGTACGCTTATCTGTGTCTTACCACAGCCCTGTAAACAAACAACTCATAGATATATCAGTATACCAGAGGGAGGGGGGAGTGATAGATAGCGGCCTGTACGCTTATCTGTGTCTTACCACAGCCCTGTAAACAAACAACTCATAGATATATCAGTATACCAGAGGGAGGGGGGAGGGAGCATCCCTTGCAGGGACGGGGGTCCCAGTAGTTTGTGAAACTCACCTCAAATTGACACTCCAGTTTCTTTCCATCATCCAACAGTTTATTCCACTGGTCGATCAACACGCCCGGCGGACTCGGTAACGGAGGACTTATAAACCGGTTTTTAATGTTACCTCCCGTTCCGCCGGTCTGTTCGAGTTCCTTCGATAAATTCTGAAGACTTTCGACGGCTCTGAAATAGAAACCATCGAAATGGTCAGTCGTCATAGCGACGAATGAAGAGATATCCGGTAGTAACAGCGCCACCTATTGAACTAACCGTCTAGCGGCGCGTCGTTTCGGTCGTCCGCCCTCGACCTGCGGAGTATCGTCGTCGACCTCAAACTGTTTCTTCTCTTGCTCCTCTTTAATGCGTTCCTCTAAAGCTTGTTCCTTGCGATGCTTCCTCGCGTGAACCAACATATACATCCGCTTTATAGTGTTACCGCACACCGTACAAACTTCTGTTTCGTTCTAGAAATTTAAAAAAAGATTTTAAATTCCGTAAATCAAAATTCGGCTTAATTCGTATCCCTTGAGAAGGTGATTTAATCTGATTGACAGATTTAATGAAGTATCTGACTAAGAAGTTTATTTTTCACCATCATTACATACAAAATATATAATAACAAAATAGGTTTAAAGACAATGAGGTGACAGGAGCCTGAGTAGAGGCTGTATATCCGAAAGGATGTTCAGACAAGTTTAGTTACTGCAGGGTAGGATGTTAGAAAAAGGCGACCGGACGCAAGTGTGAAATAATAATAAAGCAATTAAAACAGACATCACTGAATTCACAAAGGTTTAAAATTCTGTATGTACTAAATACACTACACAGTTGAAATATAGTTAGACAGTAGCAAACTGTTAGTTTTCGGGGATGTCAATTATGGAGTAAAAAGTTTCAGTTTATCTTTTATTTGAATAAATTCATTCAAATTCATGTGAAAATCAGTGTTATGACAGTAGAAAATTCAATTCTCATTTTATCCAAATTGAAGAGTTCACTGATTGTTATGTGGATTATATTGTATTACATGTTATATTATAACAGATAATTACAGCATTGAGCAATATGAAACTATTCAGTGAAATGAGGTCACATGATTACACTGTATAAACTACACTATGACTGGTCACTAGTGTGTGTACTAGCACCATTCATTATCACTGATCACATGTTACATGAGCATGTCACATGTAAACACAAGTGACATCATAACTCTAGCCAGCCAATCAAACCCTAACCCTAGGTCAGGTGACCACCAGTGACATCATAACTCTAGCCAGCCAATCAAACCCTAACCCTAGGTCAGGTGCAGTGACATCATGACTCTAGCCAGCCAATCAAACCCTAACCCTAGGTCAGGTGACCACCAGTGACATCATGACTCTAGCCAGCCAGCCAATCAAACCCTAACCCTAGGTCAGGTGACCACCAGTGACATCATGACTCTAGCCAGCCAGCCAATCAAACCCTAACCCTAGGTCACATGACCACCAGTGACATCATGACTCTAGCCAGCCAATCAAACCCTAACCCTAGGTCACATGACCACCAGTGACATCATGACTCTAGCCAGCCAATCAAACCCTAACCCTAGGTCACATGACCACCATTGACATGCTCAATTCACTGACCCAGGCATAACTGATGATGTCAAAGCAATAACCTTGACCTAGATACCCACTGAAATCTGTGTAGCTGACTTATTTTGGAGACTATGAATTAAACATAACTTTTACTAGATGTTGCAGTGGACTATGACATTTCAGACAGACAGATAGAACAGACAGACAGATAAACAAACAGTGGGTAATAAAATGTTTTATTCATGCAAACTTTAAACATGAACACAACATTTTAATATTGTAAAGAGGAGACTAAAACTGTTCTGTTGCTATCATTGTTTACTTTATTTGAACTGATTATAATCACAGCTTCGAGGGACAGAGATCCCCATAACCCAGGACCACCAACAATTTTCTGGGACATCCTAAAATTTCAGCATTCTTAAACTTTATTGGTATGACTGCATTTTAGGTGTCCTTAATGGTTATGAACCTAACCTTACCATAACACTATTCTTTAATAATACTAGCGCCACCCAGTGGATAGGTGACCCAAACTGCAGTTAGACCGCTTTATTAAACTTAAATCAAGCGCTTAACTTGTGCCCAGGTGAATGGAGAGAGCTGTAAAATTCACAGAAATCATCGGGGGCTACAATTGCTGAATAGTTGGCAACTGGCAGATAAATATCATATATTATAACATAGAAGGCGCCCTTAGACCCCAAATTAATGATATTGACTAAATGTGTATAACCCCCGATTCTCATATATAATGAATATAATGTGAAAAGGTAGTTTAAATCATCCGCGATAACAAGAATGCACCTTATGTCTATTTCAACCCGATTTGAGAGCATTCCGGTTGGCCTAGCTCAGACAAACAGACAGATAGACAGACAGTCAACTGAGACTGACAGACAAACAGACAGACAGTCAACTGAGACAGACAGACAGACAGACAGACAGACAGTGAACCGAGACAGACAGACAGTCAGCGGAGACAGACAGGCAAACAGACAGACAGTCAACCGAGACTGACAGACAGACAGTGAACCGAGACAGACAGACAGACAGTGAACCGAGACTGACAGACAGACAGACAGTCAGCGGAGACAGACAGACAGACAGTCAACCGAGACAGACAGACAGACAGACAGCCAGACAGTCAGTCAGACAGACAGACAGACAGTGAACTGAGACAGACAGTCAGACAGACAGACAGACAGACAGTGAACCGAGACAGACAGTCAGACAGACAGTCAGACAAACAGACAGACAGAAAGACAGACAGTCAGACAGAAAGACAGACAGACAGACAGACGGACAGTCAGCGGAGACAGACAGACACAGACAGACAGACAGGATACTAACCTCTCTACCACACCATTCTACGTGGTATTTATACGACTGGAAGTAAGTCCTAATTTCTCGGTTACAACGCGGACAAAGCAGACGACCGACTTTCTGCATGACAACCCTTAACGACGAGTCATCTTTTAAACCTTCCGGTACATCCATACTCCACTGAAATATATGTACAACCAGATTATCAACTCACACCCTCCGCTAGGGGGCGGGGGGGGGGGGGTTAAACCTGCTGACAGACTCACTTACCAGGGCGGAATGAACAGACATGAAGTGGAATTTTAATGACGGCAAAGTTTTGAATTCAGAGTTGCACAATTTACACGTATAATCAGTCTGAAATTATAACAATACATCGTGTAGATGAAGGAGAGGTCACCAGAGAGGAGAGAGAGGTCAGGAGAAAGAGAGGTCAGGAGAGAGGTCAGGAGAGGAGAGAGGTCACGAGAAGAGAGAGGTCAGGAGAGGAGAGGGGCCGGGAGAGAGGTCAGGAGAGGAGAGAGGTCAAGAGAGGAGAGGTCAAGAGAGGAGAGAGGTCAGGAGAGAGGGGCCGGGAGAGAGGTCAAGAGAGGACGGGAGAGAGGTCAGGAGAGGAGAGAGGTCAGGAGGAGAGAGGTCAGGAGAGAGGGGCCAGGAGGGGTCAGGAGAGAGGGGCCGGGAGAGAGGTCAAGAGAGGAAAGAGAGATCAGGAGAGGAGAGAGGTCAGGAGAGGAGTGAGGAGTCAGGAGAGGAGAGAAAGGTCATGGGAGGACAGAGAGGTGAGGAGAGAGGTGAGGAGAGGTGAGGTGAGGAGAGGTGAGGAGAGAGGTGAGGAGAGGTGACGGGAGGACAGAGTGAGATGTATGGTATAGTAAATTACCTCTATACAGTGATTATAATGGTTGATAATGCTATCAATATGTTTTCTATGAACTCCACATAACGGACATTTCGCTGATCCGTTTGTTTTTAGTTGTATCTGTAAATAAATTCAACAATCGCTTATCACTACGGTTACCTCATTATTCAAACCGCTCTAGTTGAAAGTTAACGTACCTTCCAGTTTTTCAGATCGTCCGGCGATATCTCCGATATATCGTTATAATCCCGCCCAGGCGTGTCTCGTTGCGCAGGTGGCGCCGCTGATGTTAGTTTACGTTTTTTCGGCGGTCGCCCACGACGACGAGAAGGAGTTTCTATCGAGGTTTCGCTGTCCTGAGTCGCGGTCGTCAGGTCGGTGCAATCGCTGACGATACTCTCCGTCTCAAACTCATCGAATATCAGCTGGGGCGGCTCCATCAGCTGGGGTGGCTCCATTAACTGGGGCGGCTCCGTCGACTTCTTACCTGTAACAATCAAACTCAAATCATAAAATAGACGCAACGCATGTCGTTATTTTAAACATCAAAATTTCTAACGACGATTGTTACCTCTCAATTGTGTATCCGTGGTAACAGCTGACTGCGTTACTACAGCAACAGACGCCGGAGTAGCGGTCGTCGCGGTAACCGTGCGACGACTATTAGGGTCACGAATGTAACGTTTTTGAGGTGATTTGCGAACAACGCCCCCTTTACGGAAACACTCGCGATAATGAGTTTCCATTGTTGACATTACCGAGCGTTTCGAGTAACAAATCGGACATCGCATCGAACCTTTCTCCTTTTGATGTTGCTAAAACCATAGAATCAACAATTTGTTTGAAATATTTTTACATAAAACTGACCCTTTGGGATTTATGGGGCCGTGCGGGAATGAAGGACTGTTTGGAGTTGTCAGGAACAATTATGAGCAATGTAGCATGTATACCAGGTAATGGACTCTGTGTGGCTATACGAGGCAGTATGGATCAGTGTGGGGCTGTATGGGTCAGTGTGGGGCTGTACTGGGCAGTGTGGGGCTGTGTACGGGGCAGTGTGGGGCTTTACGGGTCAGTGTGGGGCTGTATGGGTCAGTGTGGGGCTTACGAAGCAGTGTGGGGCTGTACAGGTCAGTGTGGGGTTGTACTGGTCAGTGTGGGGCTGTACTGGGCAGTGTGGGGCTGTATGGGGCAGTGTGGGGCTGTACTGGGCAGTGTGGGGCTGTATGGGTCAGTGTGGGGCTGTACTGGGTAGTGTAGGGCTGTGTACGGGGGTTACACTCACCAGCCATGTAGCACGTATACTATCAGATATATCTATTTCAATAGCGTCAGCATCTTCATCATCCGAATTATCATCATCCTGACTTAAACCTAGTTCAACCATCGCTTGATTACCACTACCGCTTAAACCTAGTTTAGTTAAAGCGCACACGGTCTGTTGCTGCTGCTGTTGGATAATAGATGGCAGCACGATCGTAGAACCGACCGGTGGGATGGGTATCACTACAGCGGGCACTGTTTGCTGCGCTCGACCGGCAGAGGTCGACGGACTGGCAGCCGGAATCGAGTCCGCTCTAACTACCTTTACCGGATTCGACGTCGACGCCGTAGTGACAGTCGTCATGGCAGCCGTATCGGAAGGTAGAGATATCACTGAAACGAAAGAAATTTTCAAGTTGAATCGGCAGCAGTTTAGAGCGAGTTCAACTGAATGAATCGTTTATCATTAATTACCTGTATCAGGTTCAACGGCATCGTCATGACGACGCACTTTACACAGCACGTAATGTGATTTCATCGATTCAATTCCACGCCGGACTCGAGAACATAACGGACACCGGATATCACTATTAACCGGTTGCTGCCACGCAGCCAGCAATGAGTCCGGAATAGCGGATATTTGTAGTTTACGGCACGCTATGAAGTGAAGCGCGATCACTTTCAAATTGTGACGATTCTCTTTACAAAACGGACACACCATCGCAGCGCCCTCTTTCAACTGGTCCTGGAATTGAAATCGACGGAAATATGATCTATTTTTCTGTGCGGACGGAGGCGACTCCTGGTGGTGGAATAATAAATACCTTCCATTCCTGTACGATACTCAGAGGTATAGTCTGTTCTCGAACCACCATGTGACTCTCGATGTAGTGATATTTCAATTCTACCGGTGTAGTTACGATAGTCGTACACAGGGGGCACTGTAAACTGTCGTCAGTCGTAGACAATGTCTGAAATATTATCAATGATTTCGAGGTGCATTAGGCCAGGGTTTCCAGTGGTAAGGCCAGAGTAAAAACAAGTACTAAGAAGGACTTTTTCGGCAATTTTAGACCCAAAAGGAGACTCAGAAAGAAGTTATTTCCAGTATAATGAGGGCCCATAAGGGAGCATTTTCGCAATGCCTCTACTAGAATACTAGTCATATAGACCAGTCATATATTTCAGGGTAATTCCATAACACTTTCCTGTATATTCAATCTTACTGATAATTGAATTACCAGGTCTGAGTAAGAAAATACTTCAACAGTCGAATTCACAACAAATCTGCATGAAAATGTATGTGAAAATACATAAAAATCAAATTTTGAAGGACTTTTTTTTTATCAAAAGGAAGGACTTAGAGTCAAAAAGAAGAACAAAGATGTTTGTCCAAACTTTTTCCAAAATAAGGACTAAGAAAGACTTGGAAGGACCGCTGGAAACCCTGATTAGGTTTCTGCGTCAGAGGGCGACAATTGTTTCAGGTACCGAGGGCAACCCATTTCTGGTACCGAGGGTGACCCATTTCTGGTACTGAGAGCAACCCATTTCTGGTACCGAGCGCAACCCATTTCTGGTACGGAGGGCGACCCATATCTGCACTTACCTTTATGTGATTATGCAAAGCGTCTGGTAGTTCCGAATCTTCGACCAAAACATTCTCCTGAAAAAAATGCAAATCATCTTTCACTCTAAAAATTTACACAAATTTCGACTAGAATGGACAACAATCAAACTGTTACCGATGACGACATACCTCGTGGGTCAAGGTCGTATCCATCGGTTCTTCCATTTTCATGGCAGCGACAGACGGATCGTCCTATTGTATGAATAGAAAGGGTATAATACTGTAAATCAGAATTTTAAACTTTTGAAAACGATAAAATTGAAAAAGTAGAGGTAGATGGAGCCACTGTACCAGTGAGGTTAACTGCAGCTCAGCTGAGGCCGTCTGCTCCTCTGTTGAGGCCGTCTGCTCCTCGACTGAGACCGGCGTCTGCTGTTGCTGCTGTTTTGTTTGCTTCGTTCTCGCCGAACAAGACACGTAATGAGATTTTAACGACTGCATTTGTCGCCGTGCCGAACGACATTTCGGGCAATACGCCAAATTCTTCTGTTTGAATGATTCCTAAAATTCAATAATCATTTCAGTGAATGAATATCATTTATTGACTGAAGAGATAAGATAGACTGATAAGAATGATAGGTGCGCACACTGCTGGGCGTGTACCCTAGTAGCGCGCACTGCTGGCATGCACCCTAGTGGCGCGCACACTGCTGGGCATGTGCCCTAGTAGCACGCACACTGCTGGGCGTGTGCCCGTGTGTCTTTACTTACGATCCACTTGTTCAACACGTCTGCAGGTATGGATGGTTGACTCAAACAATCAATAACTTCGTCATCGGTCATACTGCTGTTACCACGACGACAGATAACGTAATGATGGCGTAGACATTCTAAATTACGAGTGGTTAACGGACACAATGGACAGTGCATTTTGGGTAATGCTATATTACCAGATTTATCATTGTACATCTCCTAAATCAAACAATCAAACAATTCAATTCACGTTCACTCAGCAAATTATAAGATATCCTCGGTGAGGGCTGTTTCTTTACAAGAGGTTCCTCGTGTCACTCGTCACCAGCAAGAACAACCGAAAATTCAAATTCCCTGATTAAATTATAAGATACCCTCAGTGAGGGCTGTTTGTTATCAAGAGGTACCTTGTGTCACCAGCAGGAACAACAAGACACCAAAAATTCAAATTCCCTGATTCAATTATAAGATATCCTCAGTGAGGGCTGTTTCTTATCAAGAGGTTCCTCGTGTCACTCGTCACCAGCAAGAACAACAAGACACCAAAAATTCAAATTCCCTGATTAAATTATAAGATATCCTCAGTGAGGGCTGTTTCTTATCAAGAGGTTCCTTGCGTCACTCATCACCAGGGCCCAGTTTCACGAAAAAGTTTGAGCCTAAAACGGTTAAGTTTGAATTGTTGTCCTCATTGTAAACATGAAGTAACCAATGGCGATTACACCAAAAATTTGAGATTAACTTTTTTTGTGAAACCGAACCCAACAGGAACAGCAATTGAAAATGTCTGGATTTGAAGATAAGATTCACCCTGATCCATCAATACGAACTGTGATTGTTGCTAGGTGATGACTTACCGACCAACAATCAATGAGTCGCGCTGGTATCGAGTCTAGTTCAAGTTGTGATGGAAATGACGGATCTGGCGCTCGGCGACACTCATCGGGATGAACTTGTAAATAATGTGTTTTAGCGTAAGAGACGCTCGATAGAGGCTTCACTGAACACATATTACAGAACAATACCTTCACAGTCGACAACTGATCCTAAAAATATCATATTAATCAAATCAGTTTAATATGAATATAGCAGGGCTGCCAAACTCTGAATAGTGCTATCAGTAACTAATTGAATTTTTTTCAGTACTATTTCATTAAAATATGAAAGAAAATGTTCAAATTAATCAGTAATCAACAGTAAGACCCTCAGTAACATCTTTCATATTTCTGTTCAAATTAATCCGTAATCAACAGTAAGACCCTCAATAAAATCTTTCATATTTCTGTTCAAATTAATCAGTAATCAACAGTAAGACCCTCAGTAACATCTTTCATATTTCTGTTCAAATTAATCAGTAATCAACAGTAAGACCCTCAGTAACATCTTTCTTATTTCTGTTCAAATTAATCAGTAATCAACAGTAAGACCCTCAGTAACATGTTTCATATTTCTGTTCAAATTAATCAGTAATCAACAGTAAGACCCTCAATAACATCTTTCATATTTCTGTTCAAATTAATCAGTAATCAACAGTAAGACCCTCAATAAAATCTTTCATATTTCTGTTCAAATTAATCAGTAATCAACAGTAAGACCCTCAATAAAATCTTTCATATTTCTGTACCCATCAATCTAATCTAATCAGTATTTCTCATTATAAAAGAGTAACAAACACTGAAAATCAGGAACAGTTGGTAACTCAGATATAGGGGGAGAGACAGCGAGAGGGAGAGGGGAGTAGAGGGGGTGGGTATAGGGGGTGGGTATAAGGGGAGTGGAGGGGATTAAATTAACACAAACCTCAAACGCTTTTATGAGATCGGGATGAAAATCTGAATCTGAAACCTCTCGTTTAACCATGACCACCGAGTTTTCACCAGGTGGCGTTTTATCATCTGCAAAACGAAATAATTTACGTGAGATTTCGACGCAATTCTCAGATCTTTCCGAGCGACAAATATCGATCTCTTTGATAATTCTATTAATTGAAAATATTCAATAAATAGATTAAAGAAGGGGTCACATTATTGATATTTACCAGAAAGAAGAAATTCCATTTTAATATCAATCTGAGAGGTATCTGCCTGCTGTTGAGAGGTATCCACCTGCTGTTGAGAGGTATCCACCTGCTGTGGAGAGGTATCCGCCTGCTGTGGAGAGGTATCCGCCTGCTGTGGAGAGGTATTCACTGAATACTCTGATAAATCCGTCTGTTGCAGGTGTATCCCAGCATCTGCGTCTGCAGCTGCTGTCGTCTGCTGCAGGTGTATCCCTGCGTCTGCAGCTGCTGTCGTCTGCTGCTCGTCCGATGTTCTCCGACGTAAACTCCATGTTTTAACTGGAGTCGTAAAACGCCTTTTTTTCTGCGATTTTATCGTGGTTGCCGTCGGTGACGATTCATCTACTTCCATTTCTTCGTCGTTGACGGACGTCGGTATCTGCGTATCCGTGGTAACTGGAGTCCAGAATTCGTCGGCAGTATGCGCGGGAACGATGACATCTTCTAAATCACCGCTGTCGACGATGTTTTCAAATTCACTCGTTTCTGGTAGCGATAAAGCTGAATTATCGAGCACAATCGAAGCAGTTGTCGCCGTAGCGACCGTTTCCGATTTTACAACCGGTTGCTGAGAGACGGGACTGATCCGGAAACTGACCTCGTCATCGGCGTACACTAAATCACTGCCACCCGGTTGCGGACTCTGTTGGTGTTTTATCGGTTTTTTACGCTGCTGCTGAGCGGCAGTCGGAGTCTTCTGTTCGGTTGCCGTAGCAACTCGTTTACTGACGCGCGGAGACAGGTCCTCCCATTCGAAATCGTTATCTCGTTTAGGAGTACGTGTGCGCACCGGGCGTGTGCTACGCGGCACACTACTTACAGCCGGCCGTGTGCTACCCGGCACACTGCTCACAGCCGGGCGTGTGCTACCCGGCACACTACTTACAGCTGGCCGTGTGCTACCCGGCACACTACTTACAGCCGGACGTGTGCTACCCGGCACACTGCTCACAGCCGGGCGTGTGCTACCCGGCACACTACTTACAGCCGGACGTGTGCTACCCGGCACACTGCTCACAGCCGGGCGTGTGCTACCCGGCACACTGCTCACAGCCGGGCTTGGACTCTGTGGTTCCCGTTTAACTTGTTTTCTAGGACGGCCGGCTTTCCTCGGTCCGGTGATCGTCTGCTCGGACCCCGCGGCACGAGGTGATTCACGTAACATATCAGGGGGATCCTGCACGGTACGAGGGGGATCTCCAGCGGTCTGCGGAGTATCAGGGGGATCCCCTGTATCAGGGGAGTCACTAGTGTTTTGTGGTGCATCAGGAGAATCCCTGGTATCCTGAGGGTTATCAGAGGATTCCCCAGTGTTTTTTAGGTTATCTGAAGAATCCCCGGCGTCCTGACGGGAATCCCCAGCGTCCCGAGGGGAATCCCCGGCATCCCGCCGAGACCTTCCCCGTCGAGATGTTATCTTCTCGGCTGCTCCGGCAGCTGTTGCCGCGGTTACAGTTGAACTTTTATTAGTTATATTAGATCGACCTCGCGTTGTTACGACGACCGGAGTTGATTCCTCGGTTTTACTCCGAGTTCGAGAACCCGGAGTCCGTGAACTCTGTAACCCCGGAGACGTTTTTTCCGTTGGTTTTATTTTCTCCACTGGAGAACTCTTCGTCCTGTGATGTCGACCCGCGTTGCTAATGGTAACCGATTCACTACAAATTAACGAATGAATTCTGTTTTTAGGGAACGTATTTGTTTTTAGGACGCGTTTCAAGTTCTCAATTATTTCACTAATTACAATACGGCAATTTGATTTGTTAAGATTTCGACTGACCTTTTTTTGCCGCCATTTTGTATAATTTTCCCCGATCGAGTCGTGCGGGTTTCAGAGGTTTGACGTTGCCGCGTCAACCGCGGCGACTGTTTCGCATCTCGCTCCGAGCTGTGAGATCGTCGAGACATTATCGAGTCCCGATTCACGGTTCGTTATATCAACACTCCAAGAGTAAATCAGGAAATAAATTCATCTCCTGAAAATCAATCAGATCAAATTTAATATTTCTAAAAACGCTAGTTTTCTCAGCATCGCCATCAAAATAATGAGATCAAAATTATTTTTCTCGAAGGCAAATGATGAATACAACATCTTAAGCTTGTATCTTCCTTAATCAATGATTTTGTGAGGATATTGGATGGATGATGGTCAGGTAGGTAGGAATCATCATGTCAGTGAATCGGGGCTCCCTACTCTCTAGTCCCTACGGCTACGGCCTCTAGCTGTGGGCGGGGGTGACTAAATTAGCTGGGTTGTAGTCCACTAGCCGGAGTCTGCTGTGTTTAGAGGGGTTGGCGAACTGGAGGCGGCATTTACTCTACGACTACACTGCTGTGCTGGATCTCTGGGGCCCGGGGAAAAAATGGCACCAGCAGATTTCAGATGAATTTTCTCATTTTTCAAATTAATTTATAGATTAATCGCCGGTATTAAAACCGTCTAAAGATCAAAGAGATCAGTGAATCTCGCACAGACCTTGCGTTTATTTCAAATCGACTGAGTTAATCACGTAAAACAGGGTCGAACCTCAACATCCCGCTTTACAGCTATACACCGCCATCAATCTCGCCATTTCTCGCGCGTATTGAACGCGTCCCGCGAGAGTTCACCGTAATTTTTTTTTCACCGATTCAAATTTCAGTTTTTATTCTCCAAAATAAAACAAGTTATTCCTATTATTTCAAACATTAGCCGTAAATATTCTGATTATGATTGATAATTCGAATAATAACGATATTATCAAATATTATCGGATTGGTGGAGTGGGACAGGGGCTGGCTCCGATAATATCATAATCAACAAACCATGTAAGAACCACTAGCTGCGGCAGTCGAGTGTAGGTGGCAGCAGTAGACGGTGATGTCTTTGAATTGAATTGAATATTTTATTAGATCGAGTATTTTGACATGAAGGCGATCCCGTGAGTTGTATTTTGATTAGACTACGATGGGTTTATTGACGGAAGGTTCCCCTTTATCCTGGGCCGAAACTGAAAGTAAAGCGGAACACGTTAGAAAACACGGAATTCAACAGTTCATACATTTATACAACAAACTGAAGGACAGACAGAATGATTATTTGAAATGGGGAGATGAGGTAAGCCCCCGGTGCGGTAGTTAGTTACTGGTTACCTAATCGTTGGTGGTAAGCTTTTTATAATCGGATGGGCGGTAAAAGTGCAGATCTGCACCTCTCGTGATTGACGCAATCTACTTTAGCCTAATGTCTATTTATTAATGGATGAGACCTGTTTTTCTGGGATATTTTGCTTACTTTTTGGGGTACATACCTCATTTATGTCTTAACAGAATGCCAAAAGTCGCGGACAACAACTGAATATCCGATATATTTCCAGTTCTGTACCAATTAGATGGATTGGCAAAAAGACTCCTTAAGTCCAATTGAATGAGAGAGAAAATCCTCCATTTTGTCAAATTTCTTGAATTTTTACATTGTCACCATGCCTACGAAATGAAGTTATTTTTCTTGTGGGGTCTCAACAACTAAATCAGGGTGGCGTAGGCATGGTAACAATGTTCAAATCCAAGAAATTTGACAAAATGGAGGATTTTCTCTCTCATTCAACTGGACTTAAGGAGTCTTTTTGCCAATCCATCTAATTGGTACAGAACTGGAAATATATCGGATATTCAGTTGTTGTCCGCGATTTTTGGCATTCTGTTGAGACATAAATGAGGTATGTACCCCAAAAAGTAAGCAAAATATCCCAGAAAAACAGGTCTCATCAATTAATAAATAGACATTAGGCTATGACAGAATCCAGGCGAAAATCTTTCTAGTGAAGATATCTTAAAACTAGTCAGTAACCTGTCTGTGGTTTAGTTTCACAATCGGATATTTTCACAAACCACAGTCAGGAATGGGAAGGTCATTTTTGTATGAAATCTTCGTCAGCCAATTTGACTGACGAGTAATTTGCCTGGCATTTCATTGTCTCTTAAGATATCCGTCTAATTTTTGTTGTAATCGACGCACAACAGATTCGTAGTTTGTCTGATACCTATAACACCTCACCTGACGATCTTAATCCATGTGCAAATCGGCCGTAAAGTGAGAGTAAATTTCCGTCCAGTCAACAGCTGCCATTTTGAAAATTACTGGAGGTGCTGGCACCTGTGGACTGAGGCCAGGACAACAGCACAAACTAACGAAGCGAAACGACGAAATTGAAAAAAATTAAGAAATCAACACTTATTCACATTTTTCTTTTACCAGAATTTATTATAATATAATTTAATATGGAAAACCTGAAGATTTGAAATATAAGTTGGAAAACCATCAAAAATAAAAATTGTCGTTTCGTCTTGAAAGTTTTATATAAATCCTTGTAGGTCCCCTTGTCTTATCATGCCACATGTGCAATACAGAGAAATGGCGGCCAATGGCGAAATTGGTGGAGAAATTAATTAATTTCTCAAAATAATGTTGATTAACCACTCGAAACATACATAAAATTGGATTATTTCGAAAGGTACCTGTGTTAGATTGTGAATTAAGCCATTAATTGTGGACTGAAGTGAAAAGAAAGTATATTTTTGAAGTGTTACTTTTTTCAACCGTGTTTTGGTCCTTGTCATCCCTAACGTTGGTATAAGCCCATCCGATTATAAAAAGCTTACCACCAACGATTAGGTAACTAACTATCTTAAAACTTAACCAATGGCAATCGCTATTTACTGAATTGCTGATGACATTTTGACTTGAAACAATGATATTTAATGTTATTGATTGAACCGTTTACGCTGTGAGGTGCGGATCTGCACTTTTACCGGATGGGCTTATACCGGCTTATGTGGTTTGTGAAACTATCCGATCGTGAAACTAAACCACAGTCAGGTGACTGACTAAGCCCCCGGTTGACCAGCCCCCTTTTTTGGCGTTTTATTACACATAACTAGGACGTAATTATACTGTTAAGATTTAATTTTATTTTCGTGATGAATGAAAATGCTCATTTTGTCAAATTCGGGAGATACTTCTAAATAACTAAGAGAACAAAGTGTCTACAGTGCCGGAACCTGGTATGATCAGCATCTAATAAGTGCCGGTAAAACAAAATGGTGGCTTTTTCAACACTAGAAAATAAGGGTTTAACGTCTAGAGGTTGCCGTAGTTTTGTTACTAAGAATATTCGAAGTACAGTCGTTCTGTAGAAATGACGATCCGAGCACTTGCCCTGGCATGACGAACAATTAATCATATTTTACTGTGGTTTAAAATTTGTCTACATCGATCTCATTAGAATATAGGAGAGAATTTGATATTCAGTAAATAGCGCGTCACAGAACTACAGACGTTCGGAACTTAATTGAAGTCGGAGTGTGGATTACCGTACGTTCGATTCAACGCACAACGCCTCGTCGAATCTGGATTTGGACGATCGGAAATTATGTCAAAATAGATAAGAGATAATAGGATAAAACCCACTATGTACAATTAACAGAATTTAAAATCGAGAATTTATTTCTAAAATGTAAAAACACGACGTTTCGATCTCACCCTAGAGATCATCGTCAGGTGTGAGATATTGACTAAAAACAGGGGTTTATATACAGAGGAAAACAGATTAATGTTTTACATTTTAGAAATAAATTCTTGTTTTTAAATTCTTTTAATCTGTAGATAGTGGATTTTTATCTTATTATCCGTTCACCACGTTTCAGTGTGGTTATCGTTTTATGACGTATCTCCTATTTGAATGTGATATCCGGAATCCAGTGTGGTTATCGTACAATAGATAAGAGATTTCTTGAATTATTGAAATAAACGAGGTCGAAGATAAAACAATGAAACAAAAAAACTGACTTGAAAGTATTTTTGAATTTTTATATCGATTTGCTCTCTCAAGCCGATTAATCGCATTGTTAATTGTAGCACGGACTCTCAAACGTAAGGGTCCATGGTTGTTGCCGACAAACCTGCCTGAACGTGAAAAGAACTATGACCATTCGCGAATTATTCTCGATTTCTATAGATCTGCCACTGACAAAAAACATCTACCCGACCTGGGGTGGTATCCTAGACAACGGCGGCGACTATAACTGCAACGACCGATCACGTTTTAAATCGCGAATTCTTTATTTAATCGTAATTTCGATTCGGATTTTCGAACGGAAAAGTTTTGATGAAATTTACAATCATTTTTTCATTTGATAGATTTTAATGTTTCTGATTGTCGTTTTTGCAGGTTGAATATTCTTTAGTGAAATTTGATCATGAAAATAGAACGGCACATTTACTGCTGGAAGCGCCTCGATGTATCGAAACACTTCAGATCGATGAACTCAACGCTAAACAGTTCGTTATTATTCATATTATAGTTAATGATATTGATATTCATTAGAAAATTATGTATCATGCACAATTTTTATGAATTTCAATTTATTTAATTTAGAAAGCATTATATAAGAATATTTACAAACAGGACAAAAATAAAATTAAGACGGCTTTCTTATGAGGGCCAAGCAAAAGCGAAAAGGCCGCTATAGCAAGCACCCTTGAAACGGAAAAACAGAAGAGAGAGAGAGAAAAAAAAACAAGAAAAGAATAGAAAAATGAAAATTTTGCCATTATTTAGAACTAACCCGGAAAAATGATAGAATTTTGAAATACTGAGAGTGCTGATTATCGATTAAAATCCACTTCACTAGTCAAAACTGACTTATTTTGGCGTTTAAATGTATTTGTTATTTATATTTGTAGAGATACGAAACTTGAAGCGCTATGGAGGCCTGAATACGCTAGTTATATGGTAGAAGGGACTCCGGGTGAACCCTACGGCGCCCTGACTGCTTGTTTTAATGTCGTAGAAAGCAGCATGAAATCCAGGTACGTTGCAGAAGCTCGTTTAGGGGGACAGGGCTAGAAACTGGTGGAGCAGAGAGACAGGGGCTGTGTATTAAATCTATCAGTACATTTAATTGAATGGTGATTGTGTTGTTTAAGGGGGACAGGGCTAGAAACTGGTGGAGCAGAGAGACAGAAGCTGCATATTAAATCTATCAGTACATTTAATTGAATGGTGATTGTGTTGTTTAAGGGGGAGAGGGCTAGAAACTGGTGGAGCAGAGAGACAGAGGCTGTGTATTAAATCTATCGGTACATTTTGATTGAATGGTGATTGTGTTGTTTTAGGGGGACAGGGCTAGAAACTGGTGGAGCAGAGAGACAGAGGCTGTGTATTAAATCTATCAGTACATTTTGATTGAATGGTGATTGTGTTGTTTAAGGGGGACAGGGCTAGAAACTGGTGGAGCAGAGAGACAGAGGCTGTGTATTAAATCTATCAGTACATTTTGATTGAATGGTGATTGTGTTGTTTAAGGGGGACAGGGCTAGAAACTGGTGGAGCAGAGAGACAGAGGCTATTAAATCTATCAGTACATTATAAGCCTCTCAGTGCGGTGTAAGAATCAGTGATGGATTTTGCTAGTACACCGCACTGCGGTGTATTGATGTAATTAGTTTTTATCTCTATTGAAAGATGGCAGCACCTGTCAAACATGGTGAAATACTAGTAACTAACGATACACCGCACTGCGGTGTAGACACACTATAGTGGTATTCCTGTTATTCAACACACTAGGGTGGAATTTTTCAAAATTTTCAAATTATCTCTTGCACTATAGGGTATTAACTAGTCAGGACTGAAAGGGTTAATTGAATGAAATATGATAGTGTTGTTTTAGGGGGACAGGGGTAGAAACATGTGGCGGGGGAGAGAAGAGGGGTGTGTCCCGTTTGATTGTATGATCACTGTTGTTGCAGGCGTGAAGCTGTGAGTCGTCTGTTGGACTCGGAGACCGGTGAAATAGCGCTGTCACTCACTGCATTTCCAAGGTGCGTTATTCCGTTTAAAAAACCGCAAAACAAAATGTGTTTCGTAGCTGTTTGTTTTTTTACATCGATTCGATGAATTTCGTTTTCAGGATTGGATGTGTTAATTTCACGTATCCTCACTGTCGAGCCACTCCGCAGTCCGGACCGTCACGGTCGTTGTTCTTTCCAACGGAAGCAATTAATATGTCTCATCCAAGATTTCAGTCAGTATTTCAAACAACTGCAGTAGACTCTGCCTTACTCTGTACCGGTCGACTTGGTACTGGTTGGCACAGTACCGGTCGACTTGGTACCGGTTGACTTGGTACCGGTTGGCACAGTACCGGTCGACTTGGTACCGGTTGGCACTACCGGTTGACTTGGTACCGGTTGGCACTACCGGTCGACTTGGTACCGGTTGGCACAGTACCGGTCGACTTGGTACCAGTCGACGCTGTACCAGTCGGCGCAGTACCAGTTGGCGCGGTACCAGTTGGCACTGTACCAGTCGGCGCTGTACCAGTTGATTCTGTTTTTAATGGTGTGATTTTGTTTTTATTTTCTCCAGGACGTTAACTCGAAATATCCGGGAGAGACGTGGAAAAAAAGTAGCTATAAACATTCCCAGTAAGTACTCACTAGCCAGTTCCACAGTTCTACACCCATTTCCGCGGTTCTAGATAATTCAGTTCCACGGTTCTGGACTCAGTTCCACAGTTCTCCGAGTCTCACAGAGTCCTGAACAGTGGAACTGAGTCCAGAATCGTGGAACTGATTCCAGAACTGTGGAACTGGATCCAGAGTGACTGTGGAACTGGATTCAGAACTGTGGAACTGGGTCCTGAATCGTGGAACTGGGTCCAGTAACTGTGGAACTGAGTCCAGAACTGTGGAACTGAGTCCAGAACTGTGGAACTGGGTCCTGAACCGTGGAACTGAGTCCAGAACCGTGGAACTGAGTCCAGATCTGTGGAACTGGATCCAAAGCCCTGGAACTCTGTCTAATAATGTCATTATTCACTGTATATATATATATATATATATTAATGCCTGTAAATTTAATGTTGCAGTTTTTAAAGATAAAAATACACCGTCGCCGTTTGTTGAAGATTTGTCCGTTTACGGGGACACTGACGGATCATCAGCGTCTGCTGCTAAACCTGATCATATATACATGGATGCGATGGGATTCGGGATGGGCTGCTCCTGTTTACAGATGACGTTTCAGGCGTGTAACATCAACGAGGCTCGATTCCTCTACGATCAACTAACTCCACTCTGTCCTATACTGGTACGTATTCACCCTATGACATCACTCTGTCCTATACTGGTACGTATTCACCCTATGACATCACTCTGTCCTATATTAGTACGTATTCACCCTATGACATCACTAGCGAGGTCATCGCGGGATACCGATCTTTTTATAATGAAATATTTATATAATTAAACAGTTAGCTCTGAGCGTCTCCCGTCTATAGAGGATATCTATTTATATAATTAAACAGTTAGCTCTGAGCGCCGCGTCTCCTGTCTATAGAGGATATCTCGCTGATGTCGATTGTCGATGGAACGTCATCGCTTCATCCGTAGATGACAGAACAGACGAGGAATATGGTTTAAAGGTCAGTAATTCAAATCAAATTTTATAAGAGCGTCTTTTCAACCGACGACATTGTTGCGGTTATTATTGTCATTTTTCTTTTTTCAGCCGTTAAAACAGAATCGATTTCGAATAACGAAATCTCGTTACGATTCTATCGATAGTTACCTGTCGCCGTGCGGTGATCGCTATAACGACGTGGAATTAACGTATAATATCGATTATTATAACGATTTACGTTCGGCCGGTGTCGATCATCTTTTAGCTCAACACGTCGCTCATTTATTCATCAGAGATCCGATATCTTTATTCAGCGAAAAACTCAACCTCAACGATGAAATAGACACTGATCATTTCGAGGTAAAATTATAAGGCGAATTTATCACGTCAAATTAAATTTGATTTTAATTAAAATCGTTTTTATCTTGTCATAATCAAATTCGATTTGGCCTGATTTTTTAATTTAACACGGCATCAAATTCAAATCGATTTTTCATATCATCAAATCACCACCGGAGGCGATTTGATACGATTTGAAGATGGTGGACTCACAAATTTGTTTCAAAAACTGATATGTCAAAACTGAAAGAGAAACCTGAAACTTTTTCATAGGAAATAATATTTTAGAAAGTATTTTCTTGTCAGCCGTTTGGAACAAGGTGTCAAATTCATCCTGTTGTGCAAATCTTATTTGATTAGATTACACGTCACTAGCAAATTATGATTAGGAAAATCAAATCTATAGTTTTACGCGATATTTATGTCTTGTTTGTTTTGTTTTATGTCGTTTCTATCTTGGGTGTTTCTGAATACCGAAGAATAAACTTATTGGAAAAAATCATTTGATTGTGACGAGTAACACAAGGAACCTCTTAATAAGAAACAGCCCTCACTGAGGATATCTTATAATTCAATCATGGAATTTGAATTTTTTGTGTCTTGTTGTTCTCGCTGGTGATGAGTGACACGAGGAACCTCTTGATAACAAACAGTCCTCACTGAGGATATCTTATGGTTTAATCAGTGAATTTGAATTTTTGGTGTCTTGTTGTTCTTGCTGGTGACGAGTGACACAAGGAACCTCTTGATAAGAAACAGCCCTCACTGAGGATATCTTATAATTTAATCAGGGAATTTGAATTTTTGGTGTGTTGTTGTTCCTGCTGGTGATGAGTGACACAAGGAACCTCTTGATAAGAAACAGCCCTCACTGAGGATATCTTATAATTTAATCAGTGAATTTGAATTTTTGATGTCTTGTTGTTCTTGCTGGTGACGAGTAACACAAGGAACCTCTTGATAAGAAACAGCCCTCACTGAGGATATCTTATAATTTAATCAGGGAATTTGAATTTTTGGTGTCTTGTTGTTCTTGCTGGTGACGAGTGACACAAGGAACCTCTTGATAAGAAACAGCCCTCACTGAGGATATCTTATAATTTAATCAGGGAATTTGAATTTTTGGTGTGTTGTTGTTCCTGCTGGTGATGAGTGACACAAGGAACCTCTTGATAAGAAACAGCCCTCACTGAGGATATCTTATAATTTAATCAGTGAATTTGAATTTTTGATGTCTTGTTGTTCTTGCTGGTGACGAGTAACACAAGGAACCTCTTGATAAGAAACAGCCCTCACTGAGGATATCTTATAATTTAATCAGGGAATTTGAATTTTTGGTGTCTTGTTGTTCTTGCTGGTGACGAGTGACACAAGGAACCTCTTGATAAGAAACAGCCCTCACTGAGGATATCTTATAATTTAATCAGTGAATTTGAATTTTTGGTTGTTTTTGTTGTACTTGCTAATGACAGTTAATGACAATAGGCCCCACAGGGTCAGGAAATAATCAGAGAATTTTGAATTATGTCGTTAGTCGTTAGTAAGAATCGATGAGAAAATGAGTTAACTGACCACAATACGTATGTTTATTATTTGTAGAATATTCAGTCTACAAACTGGCAGACGATGAGGTTTAAACCGCCACCTCCAGATTCACCGATCGGCTGGAGGGTCGAGTTCCGTCCTACTGAGGTTCGCTTATCATCATCATCCCGAGAGTAATAACGGTTATTAAACCTTGTCTCCAATAGAGGGCTCTAGTAGTGTGGTTTATTTTATAGGTTCAACTGACTGATTTTGAAAACGCAGCTTACGCGACTTTCATCGTTTTATTGACGCGCGTCATTTTATCGTTTAATTTGAATTTTCTGATTCCGATATCGAAGGTACGTTTGACCTCTTTATTTCCATGTTTTCCCTCTGTTTGTCACTCTCCTCCCTCCTACTCTCTCCCACTCTCTCCCTTCCACTCACTCCCACTCTCCTCCCTCCTACTCTCTTCCACTCACTCCCACTCTCCTCCCTCCTACTCTCTCCCTTCCACTCACTCCCATTCTCCTTCTCCCTCCTACTCTCTCCCTTCCACTCACTCCCGATCTCCTTCTCCCTCCTACTCTCTTCCACTCACTCCCACTCACTACCACTCTCCTTCTCCCTCTTACTCTCTCTCTTCCACTCACTCCCACTCTCCTCCCTCCCACTCTCTCCCTTCCACTCACTCCCACTCTCCTCCCTCCCTCTTCCACTCACTCCCATTCTCCTCCCTCCCACTCTCTCCCTTCCACTCACTCCCACTCTCCTCCCTCCTACTCTCTTTCTTCCACTCACTCCCACTCTTCTGCCTCCTACTCTCTCTCTTCCACTTACTCCCACTCTCCTTCTGCCTCCTACTCTCTCCCTTCCACTCACTCCTACTCTCCCCCTCCCACTCTTCTGCCTCCTACTCTCTCCCTTCCCTCCCACTCTCTCCCCCTCCCACTCTCTCCCCCTCCCACTCTCTACCCCTCCCACTCTACCCCTCCCACTCTCTCTCTCCCACTCTCCCCCTCCCACTCTCTACCCCTCTGACTGATATTTGTGTTTATATTGATAGGTAGAAGAGAACATGCAGAAAGCTCAGAGACGAGACGCCGTTAAACAGGAGCGATTTTACTTTCGTAAAGACGTTCAATTCAAATCGATGAGAAACTGTGATTTATTGTCGAACGAGGAGAAAATCAAATGTATCCATTCAACGTATCGGGAGATGAGTATCAACGAAATTATCAACGGACAGGTCAGAATTATATTCACCCTATGACATCATCGAAATACCTACCGATAGTTATATATAAATGTTCGCTTAATCCATAATAACAATGTCTGCCTCCATAAATCCCCCTATGACATCATCAAATTGTCTCCTACTAGTGATTCGATCTATGGACACTTGTAGACAAAGATGTCTGCCTCCATAAATCCCCCTATGACATCATCAAATTGTCTCCTACTAGTGATTTTATCTATAGACACTTCTAGATAAGATGGCTACCCCTATGAATCCCCCTATGACATCATCAAATTGTCTACTAATAATTTGATCTAAAGACACTTCTAGAAAAGATGTCTGCCTCCGCAAATCCCCCTATGACATCATCAAATTGTCTCCTACTAGTGATTTGATACTGACACTACTAGATAAGATGTCTACCCCTATGATTCCCCCTATGACATGTTGCTGTATATTTTAACAGGAGAATGGTTTTCCCGGATTGATACCGTTAATTCGACGATATTTAAACGACCTTGAAGTAGATGTGGACACTCTGTGTACGATTCTACAGTATTTGAAACTGATTTCACAGCGAGCGTCCGGTAAGAGACTCACTCGCATAGAGGCTCGAGACTCACTCGCATAGAGGCTCGAGACTCACTCGCATAGAGGCTCGAGACTCACTCGCATAGAGGCTCGAGACTCACTCGCATAGAGGCTCGAGACTCACTCGCATAGAGGCTCGAGACTCACTCGCATAGAGGCTCGAGACTCACTCGCATAGAGGCTCGAGACTCACTCGCATAGAGGCTCGAGACTCACTCGCATAGAGGCTCGAGACTCACTCGCATAGAGGCTCGAGACTCATTCGCATAGAGGCTCGAGACTCACTCGCATTGAGGCTCGAGACTCACTCGCATAGAGGCTCGAGACTCACTCGCATAGAGGCTCGAGACTCGATCCAGAACTGTGGAACTGGATTCAGAACTGTGGAACTGGGTCCAGAACTGTAGAACTGGGTCCAGGACTGTAGAACTGGGTCCAGGACTGTAGAACTGGGTCCTGTACTGTGGAACTGGGTCCAGAACTGTGGAACTGGGTCCAGAACTGTGGAACTGGGTCCAGAACTGTGGAACTGGGTCCTGTACTGTGGAACTGGGTCCAGAACTGTGGAACTGGGTCCAGAACTGTGGAAATGATTCTAATATTCGTGATTAATATTTCTGCAAGATCGAATACAATTTCATGGAAACTTATAAATATTTGAATAATTATTTCAGGTGAACTGATGACGACAGCTGGTTGGATACGAGATTTTATCGGGAATCACCCCGAATATAAACACGACTCAACCGTCAGCGACCGCGTACAGTATGACCTACTGACCTGCTGCGCGAAGGTCACCGAAGGTCGACTCGTCTGCCCGAAATTACTCGGTAAATTCGCGACAAAAACAAACGGTGAAGTTTCGCAAGCGGTCGCTAAAGCCGAACATACGATTAATAATAAATCAATAACGGCAGACGCTACTCGACCTTGACCTCGACGATGATAATATATATTCCGTAGATGGGTTTTCAATCAGTTCTTTTTTAATTGTCTCAATGTGATATAAATGACTACAGTGGGACCTCATCGCAACGAAACGAACTTCAGGGGTTGGTTCCAAAGTCAGGGCTTAGACTTAAGACCATTCTAGACCAACTTAGTTCTATGGCCAATCTAACACAACTTAAGACCAGTCTTAAGATTTAAGACCGGCAGTTTTAGACTTAAAGTCCCGACTGTGCAACTGGCCCCAGGGGGCTATAAAATCGTTATATCAAGTATGTAAGTACATGTTGATGGTATTGTCGTATCTGACATGAAATTCTAGGTTTGTTAAAATCGATAAATCATTAATTATATCATTCTGAGGTCATTCAGATGAGGTTGCACTGTATATAGACACTTGTCTCTTTGATGTTTATAATCACTGTATAGATTAATGATACATAGTCAGAGTAGCTTCTTTTATCGATCGACAGAATTTATTTTAGACGCACGCGATGTATGAACAAATATTTGTAGTTCAGAGGATGGGGAAAAAGGGTCGCAAAATTAGGATTTAAAACTGTGTAATCTGGTTATTAACAGGAGTGGATACATTTATTACCGGTATCTCAGGGTCCGATCTAAGAAATGAAAGCCATTTGCCCTGAAATTTCGCTTGCCCCCTCCAAAAGCTACTTGCCCTACTACTACACAGGCAGTCGGATTGGTGGCACTATCATCCGTTGTATCGAGTGGGAAAAAAGCTTTGTGACATAAAATTGCACTAGCCCGGGGGACAAATGATAATGATTACCTACTTGCCCCGATGAGAATAAACTTGTCCCGGGCAATCGGACAAGTGTTTAGATCAGACCCTGGTATGTTTGTTGACAATATGAAAGAGGGTATTAAAACAAATTTGATAAATCTGTACGCTTCCCCATATATCATCATGAATCAGCTCCTGATTAGGCTAAACAAAAATGATACCTTGTTTCTCCGCAGCGGCCGGGTCATTTTTGTAAAATATGATAAAATTTATAAACAGTTCATTTCTATAGCGGCCGGGTCTGTTATGGTAAAATTGATCACGATTTTAAAAAAAGTAATGTATAGGGTAGATAGGCGGCTGGCCGGGTCATCATTTAAGCTCAGCAGAGCGGAGAAACAAGGTATCAATTTTTTTTAGCCTTAGTGGCCAGTTTTATCAAAAGCCTATGTATCGAAACAATACGTTCAGAATGGAGTAAGCATATAGGCATAGTGCTCAGAGTACAGTAGTGAGACCCAGTAGAAGTAAGCACTGTATAATCTACTGTACATCACAGTAGAGCCTACTGTACATCACAGTAGAGCCTACTGTACATCACAGTAGAGCCTACTGTACAGCGCAGTAGAGCCTACTGTACAGCGCAGTATAATCTACTGTACATCACAGTAGAGCCTACTGTACATCACAGTAGAGCCTACTGTACATCACAGTAGAGCCTACTGTACAGCGCAGTAGAGCCTACTGTACAGCGCAGTAGAGCCTACTGTACAGCGCAGTAGAGCCTACTGTACAGCGCAGTAGAGCCTACTGTACAGCGCAGTAGAGCCTACTGTACATCGCAGTAGAGCCTACTGTACATCACAGTATAATCTACTGTACATCGCAGTAGAGCCTACTGTACATCGCAGTAGAGCCTACTGTACATCGCAGTAGAGCCTACTGTACATCGCAGTAGAGCCTACTGTACAGCACAGTAGAGCCTACTGTACAGCACAGTAGAGCTTACTGTACAGCGCAGTAGAGCCTACTGTACATCACAGTAGAGCCTACTGTACAGCGCAGTAGAGCCTACTGTACAGCGCGGTAGAGCCTACTGTACAGCACGGTAGAGCCTACTGTACAGCACGGTAGAGCCTACTGTACAGCACAGTAGAGCCTACTGTACAGCACAGTAGAGCCTACTGTGTAGAATCTACTGTACAGTATAACAGTAGGCTTTACTCTGCTTACCTCAGGGAGCGGGGGTGGGGGGCTTGGTTAATAACTGACTGTATAACTTGTCCTCAAACTGTAAAATCATATATGTTCATTAATTATACTATAACACAATGAAGTCTTATTTATTACCGGTACAATGTAACATGTCTGGCACAAAACGGAGAATCATTTCAGATTTTTATGAAATTCTAGGAATTATGTAGAATTAAAAAAAAAACAATGCATAATTCGAAAAAATTATTCTTGGCAGTTTTTCTGTGATTGGTCAGTGTCATACTGTATGTACAGTTGTAGACAGTCAGAGACAAGAGTGGACAGTCTACCTGTAGATCAGAGACAAGAGTGGAGAGCCTACTGTAGATTAGATACAAGAGTGGACAGCCTACTGTAGATCAGAGACAAGAGTGGAGAGCCTACTGTAGATCAGAGACAAGAGTGGACAGCCTACTGTAGATCAGAGACAAGAGTGGACAGTCTACTGTAGATTAGAGACAAGAGTGGACAGCCTACTGTAGATCAGAGACAAGAGTGGACAGTCTACCTGTAGATTAGAGACGAGAGTGGACAGTCTACTGTAGATCAGAGACAAGAGTGGACAGCCTACTGTAGATCAGAGACAAGAGTGGACAGTCTACTGTAGATTAGAGACAAGAGTGGACAGTCTACTGTAGATCAGAGACAAGAGTGGAGAGCCTACTGTAGATTAGAGACAAGAGTGGACAGCCTACTGTAGATCAGAGACAAGAGTGGAGAGCCTACTGTAGATCAGAGACAAGAGTGGACAGCCTACTGTAGATCAGAGACAAGAGTGGACAGCCTACTGTAGATCAGAGACAAGAGTGGACAGCCTACTGTAGATCAGAGACAAGAGTGGACAGCCTACTGTAGATCAGAGACAAGAGTGGAGAGTCTACTGTAGATTAGAGACAGATGTTCAGTTTTTATCTCCTCAACTTGTGGCAAATTTATCCCAAATAAGTTTTAACTCAACCTTTATTTAATCAATAACGTTGTATATATATATTTTCACTTTGATTTAATTCCGATATTTAACAATAGAGGTCGTTACCTTGTCAGGTAATAATCCGAGGAGTTGCTGAATAATAGTTACACGATCATCACATCTACGCAGCAGCAAAGTGAGATAAAACCTAGTGGGTAAATTTGGTACTAAGAGTATACCGATTCCGGGTATATTTGGTACCAAGAGAATACCCAATACCTAACCCCCAGTACCCGGGGGTTAACCCAATACCGGGGATATCCCCAGTACTGGGTATACCACTGGGTACTGGGTATACCACTGGGTACAGGGTATACCACTGGGTACTGGGTATACCCCCAGTACCCAGTGGTATACCACTGGGTACAGGGTGTACCACTGGGTACTGGGTATACCACTGGGTACTGGGTATACCACTGGGTACAGGGTATACCACTGGGTACAGGGTATACCACTGGGTACTGGGTATACCACTGGGTACAGGGTATACCACTGGGTACAGGGTGTACCACCCGGTACGTGTATAAATGTATTGCACATGAAGCCACATTTGAGTGTCTATAAACAATTAACTCATTCAGTGCCAAAACATCACTGACAGACAGACTACCACCCCCACTCACCGCCTGACTGACTGGCTGGCAGTTACAAACTGCTCCCTGACTGACCACCTGACTGGCAGTTACAAACTGCTCCCTGCCCGCCAGGCGCCTGAGTTTTTTTACAAGGATTTACAAGTTTGTTCATTATTCAAACAACAACAATTATTTCACAATAAACTGAATCATCACAAACTCTAGATAACTGACAGACACACTGCACAGTGTCTCTGTCCGTCTGTCAAACACTGTAACGTCTGTCTGTCTGTCTGTCAAACACTGGGTGTGTTATAAATATGTATCGTAATCACCATCGGAAACCAGTTCATTATTACCATGGCAACAGGGTCCATCATCGTCATTGTTATAATTACAATTAGTATCACAATCCTGACACCAGGGGGCGTCTGAGAGACCTTCGTAAAACTCTCTCAGAAAATCTAAACTGTCTCCGACTAAATCATCACTACAATTACAAACTACATCGTCACCATGGCAACTGTGATCAGCGGTACGCGACGCTAAATCATTTTCATCATCATCATCATCGAAAGGAAGAATATCGTAGCAGACATCATCTTCATCAGAGATAAACTCATCATCATCATCATCATTATCATACACCACTGACCCTGCTGCCACCTGGTGATGATCAGTAGAAGCTGCTGCTGCCACCTGGTAGTGATCTGAAGCTGCTGCTGCTGCCACCTGGTAATGATTAGAAGCTGCTGCTGCCACCTGATGGTGATCTGATGCTGCCGCTGCTGCCACCTGATGGTGATCAGTAGTAGCTGTTGCAGCCACCTGGTGGTGATCAGTAGAAGCTGTCGTTGCTGCCACCTGGTGATGGTCAGTAGAAGCAGCAGCGATCTGTTCTAGGTATCGACGTCTGATGATAGATTCCTCGAGCCAGCGATATCTCACGAGTTCCTGGCGACATTGTCGATCCCACTCGGCCAGTTCACGCTCCCGACGTTTCTTCTTACGGTATTTATGTAACCGATAGAAACCGTACGCGGGTCCGAGTAGAACTCCCGTTCCGAGTAACACGGTGGCAGCTGCTGCCCCGAATACGATCGCAGGGGGCGCTGCGAACAGTGCGCTTACTGAAAAATATGTAAATACATTTTTGAATTTTAAATTCGTCGGCTTTCTCTGAACGAACTATAAATAACTTACCAAATATGGAACCTCTTTCTAGCTTGCGTCTGATTGGTTGATTCGGTCGATGTACGTACTTACAGCCGAGGATACTCCATCGACTGTGATGGTTGCCTAGCAACTGAACTGAACGGTAACGCTCGCCGCAACGGTAACAGAAATCGGTGTGGCACTTCGAGCAGGTCATGTGATCACATCCTTCGGATCTCTCGATGTAAAACTGTCAATAGAAATCAGGAATTTAAGATGGCCGCCTCTTTTATTCACCCTATGACATCACAGTTGTCTACTATGTCTATTTCAACTATGTCTGCCTCCATAAATCCCCCTATGACATCATCAAATTGTCTAGTGATTTAATGTGTAAACCCCTTCTAGAAAAGATGTCTGCCTCCATAAATCCCCCTATGACATCATCAAATTGTCTAGTGATTTAATGTGTAAACCCCTTCTAGAAAAGATGTATGCCTCCATAAATCCCCCTATGACATCATCAAATTGTCTAGTGATTTAATGTGTAAACCCCTTCTAGAAAAGATGTCTGCCTCCATAAATCCCCCTATGACATCATCAAATTAACTACTGTATAACTCAAATTACGTACCTTACATTTCGGACATTTTTGGGCGTTAGGGGCCTGATCGTAACCACGGCGATGTTTAGCCCATGATTTCAGCAGACGATCTCCGCGTTGATATTGACGACACGATAAACCGGCGTGACTCGGCGACTGACACTGAAAACACCATCTCAACTGACAAGCCGTACATTCCACTACAAATCCAGTCCGTCGAGTCCCCGGAACCTTTTTACGCACTGTATCTATATCCACCTCGGTGATGTGATTACAATGAGGACACGTTTTCTTATTCGGATCTCGATTCAAATCGATGATAAATCGTTTGTATTTATCTCGCGTAGCGGGAGATTTGAGATATCGATAAACGTATTTATCTGAGATTATCGACTGACAGTGAGTCGAAGGGCAGACGACCGGTACGAGTTTATCATCCACCTGTCCGTTAACGTATCTCATTAAACAATCCTCGCAATACGGCGCTAGGCAACACGATCGATACACGCATTGTTGCACGTCGAAACAGATTTTACACACGACGCTCGACGCCGACGAGGATGGCTCCGACGAGGACAGCTCCGGGGGACGTTCCTCGGCGTAAACTAAACCGATTTCGTGATCGAAACTGATTCCTCCGCTAGAGACCGATGACTCGTCGTCGTCGTCGGTTACCGGTGGCGCCCTCTCGTGGTCGTTACCATTATCGTTAATTAACCACATGACGTGTTCGTTGAGTATCTGTACGAGTTGCCGCGACGACGAAGACATTGTTGTCTCCAGATTTGAGATCACGTCTGTTTCTTTATTGAATTCATTATCATTCATTCGAGTATTACGCAATTCATCTAATGTGAACGACCAATCAGAGACAGCCATTACTCCATACCACTTCCTGTTACTCCGTACCGCTTCCTGTTACTCCATACCACTTCCTGTTACTCCGTACCGTTTCCTGTTACTCCCTACCACTTCCTGTTTACAAGAGAAAATTTAAAGACGGTTTTCATAGATGTGGAAGAAAAATAATCACTGGTTCCTCATTGTTACTATGGTGGTTGTTTCCCAGGATCCAGATCCACAGTTGTGAGTTAGAGTTAACTCTGAGTTAAAGTTAGTTCATTTTCAATGAGTTAACTCGGAGTCAAATCTTAACACAGAACTGTGGAACTGGATCCAGTTCCACAGTTGTGAGTTTGAGTTAACTCTGAACTCAGGATCCAGTTCCACAGTTGTGAGTTAGAGTGAGTTAAATCAGAGTTTAATATTAACTCGGAACTGGAACTGGGTCCTGGTTGAGGATTAATCCCTAGAGATATCTTTGATACACGGCCTACTACGCAACCGGGCCCAGAATTCCCTGTGACTGATGGAGTCTAGTCTCAGTATCGGTCACAAGGTGGTTTCACGATCAGATATGTTTCAAGCCGATCAGTTTGTAAAAGCTTACACCACCAACGATTAGGTGACTAACTAGGAATGAGTCATACTCCTCACTTATTCAACTCCTTACAGATAACAGAATCATGCAATAACCCTTTTTTAAACATTAGATCAGTTTTATTTTGAGGTCAGCTGTACATCTCTAGTAGGAGTAGAACCCTCTCCCTCCACTAAACGGAATTCAACTGAATTAATATCAGTACCGGTGAATCAGTGATTGTGCAATAACTCTTAAAGATTTAAAGATCAGTTTTATTCTGGTCACAAAATCTGTAGAATTCTGAGTGCTATCCCCGCGGCTCCCCCTGCCCGCCCTGTTGGACCTAAAACAGATCTGGGCCCAGCAGAGTTGAATCCTATTTCAACAGACTGAATAATCATATAATCATTGGATTGAGGAATCAATTCGATCTATCATTACCGACACCAGCTACCTACCATCATCACTCACATTCCAATCAATCAACTATAATTTTAATTTTTAATTAAATAAAATATATAAGGAGTAGATGATTAGGTAGGACTGATGATACTCACCACTATTAAGGTTGTGTGTATGTTTTCTGTCTGTCTGTCCAAATGCTGTCAATCCATTCATTCATTTATTTATTTATACGTGATTTTCTTGGGAAACCACCACATTTCTATTTTGACAGCTCTGACGTCATTATGGACACCTGGACCGGACTATTGTCCGGTGCCGGTTATTAGCGATTCGCGGGCGAATATGAATGAGTGAATGAATGTATGAACCGCGGCACGGACTCGCGGCACTCGGATCGTACTGGTGGTGTCTGTCACTCTGCCTGTCCACTGCTGTCAATCCATTTATTTATCTATTTATCTATTTTATACGGATCAGCTCATCTAGCAAAAAACACATGTTAATGGCACGTTGAGGAAGTGACCCGGGACAGGGGCCGCTATTTCAGGAGGGAGTCTGACCCGGGACAGGGCCGCTATTTTATATAGATATGCCGAGGGATTCTGACCCGGGACAGGGGCCGCTATTTCAGTATAGATATGCCGAGGGAGTCTGACCCGGGACAGGGGCCGCTATTTCATATAGATATGCCGAGGGAGTCTGACCCGGGACAGGGGCTGCTATTTCAGTATAGATATGCCGAGGGAGTCTGACCCGGGACAGGGGCCACTATTTCAGTATAGATATGCCGAGGGAGTCTGACCCGGGACAGGGGCTGCTATTTCAGTATAGATATGCCGAGGGATTCTGACCCGGGACAGGCCGGGGCCGCTATTTCAGTATAGATATGCCGAGGGAGTCTGACCCGGGACAGGGGCCGCTATTTCATATAGATATGCCGAGGGATTCTGACCCGGACAGGGGCTGCTATTTTATATAGATATGCCGAGGGAGTCTGACCCGGGACAGGGGCCACTATTTCAGTATAGATATGCCGAGGGAGTCTGACCCGGGACAGGGGCTGCTATTTCAGTATAGATATGCCGAGGGATTCTGACCCGGGACAGGGGCTGCTATTTCAGTATAGATATGCCGAGGGAGTCTGACCCGGGACAGGGGCTGCTATTTCAGTATAGATATGCCGAGGGATTCTGACCCGGGACAGGGGCTGCTATTTCAGTATAGATATGCCGAGGGAGTCTGACCCGGGACAGGGGCCGCTATTTCAGTATAGATATGCCGAGGGGAGTCTGACCCGGGACAGGGGCCGCTATTTCATATAGATATGCCGAGGGTGTCTGACCCGGGACAGGGGCCGCTATTTCATATAGATATGCCGAGGGAGTCTGACCCGGGACAGGGGCCGCTATTTCATATAGATATGCCGAGGGTGTCTGACCCGGGACAGGGGCCGCTATTTCATATAGATATGCCGAGGGGAGTCTGACCCGGGACAGGGACAGCTATTTCATATAGATATGCCGAGGGTGTCTGACCCGGGACAGGGGCCGCTATTTCATATAGATATGCCGAGGGGAGTCTGACCCGGGACAGGGGCCGCTATTTCATATAGATATGCCGAGGGAGTCTGACCCGGGACAGGGGCCGCTATTTCAGTATAGATATGCCGAGGGAGTCTGACCCGGGACAGGGCCGCTATTTCATATAGATATACCGATGGAGTCTGACCCGAGACAGGGGCTGCTATTTCATATACATATGCCGAGGGATTCTGACCCGGGACAGGGGCCGCTATTTCATATAGATATGCCGAGGGGAGTCTGACCCGGGACAGGGGCCGCTATTTCATATAGATATGCCGAGGGAGTCTGACCCGGGACAGGGGCTGCTATTTCAGTATAGATATGCCGAGGGAGTCTGACCCGGGACAGGGCCGCTATTTCATATAGATATACCGATGGAGTCTGACCCGAGACAGGGGCTGCTATTTCATATACATATGCCGAGGGATTCTGACCCGGGACAGGGGCTGCTATTTCATATAGATATACCGAGGGATTCTGACCCGGGACAGGGGCTGCTATTTCATATAGATATGCCGAGGGAGTCTGACCCGGGACAGGGGCTGCTATTTCAGTATAGATATACCGAGGGATTCTGACCCGGGACAGGGGCTGCTATTTCATATAGATATGCCGAGGGAGTCTGACCCGGGACAGGGGCTGCTATTTCAGTATAGATATACCGAGGGATTCTGACCCGGGACAGGGGCTGCTATTTCATATAGATATGCCGAGGGAGTCTGACCCGGGACAGGGGCTGCTATTTCAGTATAGATATACCGAGGGATTCTGACCCGGGACAGGGGCTGCTATTTCATATAGATATGCCGAGGGAGTCTGACCCGGGACAGGGGCTGCTATTTCAGTATAGATATGCCGAGGGAGTCTGACCCGGGACAGGGGCTGCTATTTCAGTATAGATATACCGAGGGATTCTGACCCGGGACAGGGGCTGCTATTTCATATACATATGCCGAGGGATTCTGACCCGGGACAGGGGCTGCTATTTCAGTATAGATATGCCGAGGGGAGTCTGACCCGGGACAGGGGCCACTATTTCAGTATAGATATGCCGAGGGAGTCTGACCCGGGACAGGGGCTGCTATTTCAGTATAGATATGCCGAGGGAGTCTGACCCGGGACAGGGGCCACTATTTCAGTATAGATATGCCGAGGGAGTCTGACCCGGGACAGGGGCTGCTATTTCATATAGATATACCGAGGGAGTCTGACCCGGGACAGGGGCCGCTATTTCATATAGATATGCCGAGGGAGTCTGACCCGGACAGGACTATTTCACAGTTTGTAGTCTGTGATGATGATATGCCAGTATTACATTTATCATGTATCCAGAATAAAACTAGTCCCTCTTTGTCTTGCATTATAATGAATGGACTTTTAAGGACAACTTTCTAATCATTTCCCAAAAGGCAGAGAAAAGAATTAGCAAAATCAGTTTATCAAAAAATCCACTCGATTTTATGCAACCGACCACTATCTAACACATTCACGTGTAGGATCCGAGCCCAGTGGCATTTCATGGCAGTAGGCCGAATCTCATTTTTGAAAATCTTGGCGGGACTGTTCATTGGTCAGCGCGATGACGTCACACGGTCAGTATATAAGCCCAGGTCACCTGATCCTCTTCCCAGACGGCCGTTAAACAGGTAAGCTAACAGTTGATATTGTAAAAATTTTGTCCGTGTTTCTCATAACTAGAAGTATGTCGATTTTGAATATTCTAGGTCTTTTTAAGAACGCGCGTGCAATTTTCATGTTTTGAATTATTGAAGTTAATAACGTTTCTGATTTGAGAATGTTCGTACTAAAAGCAACTGTGCAGAGATATATCTAAGTGTATGTAACATATAATACGTTCACAGCTCAGTTGTCTATTCAACCATGACTTGAATAACCATTGAAACCTTTTCATTCGAATCGCAGTGAACTGATTTTATATCCAGGTCAACGTAGCTACTTTGCATATGTAAGAAGTAGACAGTAGAAGATCTGATGATAAATTTCGATTGAAATCATTTTGATTATCACGAATGGTCTTCAAACTTGCTGATTATTTTTCTAGAACATTCGCTCGAAGAAGTGATTTCTTGATTGATTTTAATCTTATTTTTATCATTTTTTCTTTTATATTGTAGCAGTAACCAGCAGCCAAAACATCAGCAATCAACATGGACTTTTTTTATGCTACATTGAAGGCGGTAAAGGTCGAGGTAGTGACGAACAAGGGCCGCTCCCTCGACCTTTTCTGTAAATTAAGTAAGTTTTTACACTAGTTTTTATCTCAATTAATAAACCTTGAAATATATCGATTCAATTCATTTCAAACAGTCAGTACATCTAGCAAATCTCGCTGAAATTCCATATCAAAATATCACCACATTGAATCATAAATCTTACAAAATCATAATCTTTTTATTCATTAAATATCTTAAGTTTGAATATTTCAAATTTTTCGAGCTATGTTAATCTTAAGTGATTAAGTTTAACCTTTTTTTGTGAAACTGAATCCGGGTCTAACTATATTTCAACTGATCTCAATAACTGATATTTCAAATCTTATATATATATGGATATATATATATATATATATATATATATATGGATATATATATATATATATATATATATATATATATATATATATATATATATATATATATATATATATATATATATATATATATCAATATTCGATTATTCTCGGTCGTATGTCTGTTTGATTACTCCTCATTCATCGTATTAACTATTTAGAATCAATTAATATATCAATTACTCGATTATTCTTAATTGAAATGTAAAAATTTCGTTTAATTCTGAAAATTAACTCTTTGAGATTTGAAAACAATAGATTTCATATGATTAAACCAGATCCAATAGAGACGTCAGCTGAAGTTATATCAATTGGTTTCTTGGTCTCTTGGGGGCGTTTTTGTTTTATCTAATTTATATCAACAAGGTCACCATGTACTACTGAAATATTCGGATATCATTTTGAACTAGAATTTTGTTGCAGTAATGACTAAGACCTACGTTAATGATACAGATTTGGGTTTTATTCGTATTTATAAGTGTCGATCGAACAAAGATTCGAACACCAAATTTTACGGAATAAAAATTGAATTGAATTGAATTGAATGTGGCTGTGACGGATAGGATTTAGACGAGGGTTACTTTCAAAACGAAACCTTAAACATGTGGAAGTTTCGATTGAATAATCGATTCATCATTGCTGCCGTATTTTTATAAGGTAGCCCACAGCTGTTTGGTAGATTGATATAGGCCTACATTTTAAACACTCCTAAAACATCTTTTGATGAATTTGATTTGATTTTCACGTGTTTGCAAATACAAATTTGAATTGTTGATTCACCGTCCAGTTAGGAAGTACAGGGTTAGGGAGCGTGTCTCAATTTGTTGAAAAGCCGCCATGCATGGCCGAACACTAAATGTGTTTATGAATGATCATTAAAATGGTTGGAGTTGAACCAATATAAGAAATAAGGATTAATGCATGCATTGTGTGCGTGTATTGTTAAATGATCTGTTGTCATATGACATGATGATTTGAGACATGACATAAATTAACAAAGACAAATTTCTCCTGAATAAAATTGTTGGTCCTCTTTACAAATTAAGCTGCTCCAGAATTGTTTAATATGGTAACTGTTTTCACACTTGAGATCGACGTTTTATCGTAGAATTTTGACTCATCAGATTCAGTATTTCTCAAAATCTGTTACTTTCCGAAGACTAAAGTTTTCGATTCCTGCTAGATATGTTTTGAATACCTCGGTTTTGACACAGGTAAATACAAAAGAAGTGAAATCCAGTGATTTAGTGATCAATATCTCAACAGGCAGCAGCTGGTCATTTAACAATAAACGTACACAATGGAACAATCTGTAGTTTTAGGTTTGACTCAATTTTAAAGATCGAGTGTAGCCTAAAATAGCTTTTGTTTTCAATAGATAATAATGTGTTACATTAATACATAATAATCATTCTTGAGAGATTTCAGCTGTAATGAGTGATGGATTACTGAAATATAAATGATTGAAAAGTGTAAATTTGAAGCAATTTTCACCTTGCGTAGTTCATCTGATACCTGTGTAGATGGCGCTAATGATGACATAATAGGGGCTACGTGCTAGAATTATTGAAGCAGACGCGAACCTCTAGTTTTATGTTGATATTCGTGGTATTCAAATTAGTTTATCTTATAAGACGTGCTTTTTATACATTGTACGCGTACATTAGTATTAGGTATATGTCTCTTAGAGAAACTCTACTGATAACTGTTAACCCTTTCAGTGCTGACTAATTAATACCCTCGATAGTGCTGGAGATAATTTGAACATTTTGAAAATTTCCACCGTAGTGTGTTGAATAACGGGAATACCACTATAGTGCGTCTACACCGCGGCGCCGTGTATCGTTAGTTACTAATATTTCACTATGTTTGACAAGTGCTGCCATCTTTCAATAAGGTTAAAATCTAGTCTTAGTAGTCGTGTTTACCTCGCCGGTTACGTCTGCACTACTGCACCGAATAAAGGTAAAACACGGTGTCATATCTCGAATATATTTAAATGATTACATGATGAAAATAATGATAATACATTTAATAAATAAGTTTAATCATGAAATCTGCAGTTGGTATTGAGTAGGTACAGCACACACTGTAGCCCTTGTGACGTCACACATATAGCAGATAGCAAGTAGTCGGAGCGAATTCAGAAAATTCATTTCCAAACCGATATACTTACTCAAGTTCAGCGTTTATCGAGAAAATAACATTTCGTTCTGGTTTTATGAGTTAGTTAACTATTGAATGAGACCGTAATGAGAATTTTGATTAATAGGCTACACTCGATCGTTAAAGCTTGGGTAACAAATTTTCTGAGACACCCTGTATATAGACCCAGAGTTAATCGCAATAGATAGTCAGAGATAGGCCTAGGCCTATCGTAATAATTAAGTCATGGTATGCATAACCGTTTATCCATTAAAGGCCTAGCATAGATTTTACCCCAGGCCTAGCAATTATCCAACTCCAGGACTAGCGTTTATCCAGCTCCAGGACTAGCGTTTATCCAACTCCAGGGCTAGCATTTATCCAACTCCAGGACTGGCGTTTATCCAGCTCCAGGACTGGCGTTTATCCAGCTCCAAGGCTAGTTTCTATAGAAACAATGTGATTGTAGAGTTATTCTGGAGCAGTGGCTGCAGTGTGAAATATCCAACAGGATGCAAGGGGTAAGTGACGTACTTTTAGGCTTAGATTCTAAATATTGTTAACTTTTTACTGATGATGATTTTTGAATATGTGTTAATTATATTTTAGAATGAATTTGATTGAAGCCAGACTTGAATTGGTTTAACAATGTGTGACAGCTTCACTTCTCAGTTCAGATACTAGAGGCTGATACCCAGTAGAGTGATGAGAATTGTACCAGGATCGCAGTACCATCAACCGCATCCACCCAGTACCAGTGGATCACAGTACCATCAACCTACATTCACCCAGTACCAGTGGATCGCAGTACCATCAACCCACATCAACCCAGTACCAGTGGATCGCAGTACCATCAACCCACATCCACCCAGTACCAGTGGATCGCAGTACCATCAACCCACATCAACCCAGTACCACTGGATCGCAGTACCATCAACTCACATCCACCCAGTACCAGTGGATCGCAGTACCATCAACCCACATCAACCCAGTACCAGTGGATCGCAGTACCATCCACCCACATCAACCCAGTACCAGTGGATCGCAGTACCATCAACCCACATCAACCCAGTACCAGGTAATCACAGTACCATCCACCTACATCAACCCAGTACCAGTGGATCGCAGTACCATCAACCCACATCAACCCAGTACCAGGTAATCACAGTACCATCCACCAACATCCACCCAGTACCAGTGGATCACAGTACCATCCACCTACATCAACCCAGTACCAGGTAATCACAGTACCATCCACCAACATCCACCCAGTACCAGTGGATCGCAGTTCCATCCACCCACAACCACCCAGTACCAGTGAATTGCAGCACCTTCAACCTGCATCAACCAGGACCAGGTAATGGCAGTACCATCAACTCACATCCACCCAGTACCAGTGGATCGCAGTACCATCAACCCACATCAACCCAGTACCAGTGGATCGCAGTACCATCAACTCACATCCACCCAGTACCAGTGGATCGCAGTACCATCAACTCACATCCACCCAGTACCAGTGGATCGCAGTACCATCAACCCACATCAACCCAGTACCAGTGGATCGCAGTACCATCCACCTACATCAACCCAGTACCAGGTAATCACAGTACCATCCACCAACATCCACCCAGTACCAGTGGATCACAGTACCATCCACCTACATCAACCCAGTACCAGGTAATCGCAGTACCATCCACCCACAACAACCCAGTACCAGTGGATCGCAGTACCTTCAACCCACATCCACCCAATACCAGTGGATCGCAGTACCATCCACCTACATCAACCCAGTACCAGGTAATCACAGTACCATCCACCAACAACCACCCAGTACCAGTGGATCGCAGTACCATCAACCCACATCCACCCAGTACCAGTGGATCGCAGTACCATCAACTCACATCAACCCAGTACCAGTGGATAGCAGTACCATCCACCTACATCCACCCAGTACCAGTGGATGGCAGCACCATCAACCCACATCCACCCAGTACCAGTGGATCGCAGTACCATCAACCCACATCCACCCAGTACCAGTGGATCGCAGTACCATCAACCCACATCCACCCAGTACCAGTGGATCGCAGCAACATCAACTCACATCAACCCAGTACCAGTGGATCGCAGTACCATCAACTCACATCAACCCAGTACCAGTGGATAGCAGTACCATCCACCCACATCAACCCACTACCAGTGGATCGCAGCACCATCCACCTACATCCACCCAGTACCAGTGGATAGCAGTCCCATCCACCCACATCCACCCAGTACCTGCATACCAGTGGATCAATTATCTAAATGTAGAATAAATTTGAATGAAATTCATTTACCATTTTTGTTTTGTCACGAAATTAATTTTGAAAAATGTTTATATTGTTTGCAATTTGCTTCGGGAATATTTCAAATAAAACAATAAAACCTTTTGATAAATCAATTAAATTGTCTCAGAATTCCTTAATATTTTGTAAGTGAATATCATAATAAAGGTTAACATCGGTTCTAAAATGAGTTTGACGATAGTCAATTTTCATGTTTAATTTCTCAATAAAATTTGGTACCGGCACCCACCAGATGGCGTAACATTACACTTAGTTATGCGTACTGAGAATGAGTTACTTTTCAATGAACGTTGAACTGGATTTTAAGGCTCCCAAATGGAAATGTTGTTAAATAAGTCATCACAAGATTGACATTCCCATTGAGTGTATGGTATAGTTTTACCTGTAAATTGATTTGAAAAAAGTTGATTTAAATTTAATCGAATCGTTGAAGAATTTGAAGCGCGGTTACCGAGTAACCACTAGCGACACCTGGTGGATCCTCACCTGCCATATGTGGAATCCTCCGTTGCCACAGTAGCGCTGCCGGTACTCCATCGCTTTTCGTAAAATGGACGAAATCCATTTCAGATGAAAAATGCACCGAAAAATACGCATTAAAACAACGCATTTTATCAGAGAATTGTCTTAGATGTAACACGTGTCATCGCTGGACATTTTTGAACACAACTCCGCGACGACTGAAATAAAAACGCCGGGGACTTTTTCACATTCCCTACAAGTGGCTGCAGCTGTATTTATAGTGAATTATTTCACCGATGGATTTAAGGGGTAAGTAGAGACTCGTTATAATGTATACGTGAAATAGGCCTTCAGTGAGGTGCAGTGGTCCGGTCACTGGTCCGGTCACTGGTCCCTCGTCAACGTCCGGTTTAGAATCCTGGTTTTTCTCTTTGGCCCCTATAACACTTTATCGCGGAATATAATGCAATATGTCTGTGGTTCCGCTTTATATCCAAGAATAAATAAATGAGATGATATTTCTGTTATTCCTGGTCTGTTGTCACTCAATACATTCAGCGAGGTCGACTCAAGAATAGAGGACTCCGCTTTCCCACGGTCAACTCAAGAATAGAGGAGTCCACTTTCCCAAGGTCAACTCAAGAATAGGGGACTCCACTTTCCCACGGTCAACTCAAGAATAGAGGAGTCCACTTTCCCGAGGTCAACTCAAGAATAGAGGACTCCACTTTCCCGAGGTCAACTCGAGAATAGAGGACTCCACTTTCCCACGGTCAACTCAAGAATAGAGGACTCCACTGTTTAATGATAAAGAATAGGCCTCTACCCAGTAACAGTATTGAACCTCGTTGATACTGTGATTCCGTTCCATCACGATGATTTCCAGCAGTGTCAGTCCCAGTTAACATAATCAAATACCAGTTTAATACAACATTTCCTATTTTGCCCTCAAGATTCGAGTATTAACCAGGTTCCACTTTATCCACTGGATTCGTATTAATGAGGTTCCACTTTATCCACTGTATTCGTAATAATGAGGGTCCACTGTGTGATTATTTTTTGCCTGTACAATACAATTCTGTTATTATTTGTAGAATGAATTAGATTGGATGAATCCAGCAGTGAACTGGGGTCGAGATAGTGTGTAGTTGAGGGATAGCTATGGAATCGAGCTCAGGGACCGTATTAACCAAGCACCTGCAAGTTAGATGTGGAACTCTGGCTGCGTGATTGAGCCCAGGGACGCGTGCACCTTTAAGTTAGATGTGGAACTCGTGTTGTGGATAGGTGTGGAACTGAGGCCCAGGGTGTCTGTTATACTTTTGTATTGTGTAAAATTTAAGTTGTTTTTCTGTACATGAATAGATTTATTATCAATACAACCAAAAACTCTGTATTTTTATATGTTTTGTTGTTTTTTCATTTATTATTATCTCTAAAGACCAGTAAATACTGGATAGGGTGTCCCGGGTTCGAACCCGTCAATACCGATTTCCAGTAGTCTCAATACTTCGAGCTGCCACTTTTGAAAGTGAAAATATTAATGAAATTGATGAATTTTGACACGAGCAGAATATGTGAAGTTCAGATTCAGACCCTGCAAGCAAGTCATAGTTTTATGCTTGTATCTCGTATATTTTTGCCTTGTAAATTGAATTTCTGCAATAAAGTCTAACGTCGAGACATTTTGATTTAGTAAAGTCTCGGTCATCTTGAATTTTTTATTAGCGGCTTGAAAAAATTAGAATGGTGAAAATCGTCAATTTAGAATAGAATATATCGATGGAGTCCGGTTGAAATGCGCTCCTCGGGTAGAGAAATAGATCGGTTGGGTTTCTTCGGAAAAGCAAAGTTTTGAGTATCGTTTTCTAAATTGGTCGATGATTGAAAGATGAGATATCCACAGGAAAGTTAATTGCGCTCCATAAACGAGGTGCACAGCACATACTTATCCAATGTAATTACAGCGTAACAATGGTATTCAATTCTTTACTGTAAATCAACATTCAGCATCACATGATGAAAGGTTTTTAGATTTGTATTTCGTGATGATGTTTATAATATATGGATTCGGGAGTCTAAAAATCCAGTTCAAGTTCATTGAAAATAATTTTGACAACGAACAACCTACTGCTCGTCACGCCATCTGGCGGGATAGCTGGTTTTGCGGGTACCCAATTCAATTTACTTAGTCGTCATTTGGATTTATTCCATCTTCCATTACAATGGTGGCGCCCTCTATACATTACATTATGAGCTGTACTTCTATCATTGTCAATACCTAAGACGCCATCTATATGACAAACGCTACAATCACATAACTAAAGTCATCTCTATTTTTCCATAAAATATTTGTGATAATCTATTGTTTTAGTTTACATGAAATTGTTTTTATAAAGTGTATTTTGAATAGATGATTTTGCTGCGCCCTCGCTACCACTCCGGGCTGCACCCTCCCTACCACTCCGGGCTGCGCCCTTGCTACCACTCCGGGCTGTGTCCTCGCTACCACTCCGGGCTGCGCCCTTGCTACCACTCCGGGCTGTGTCCTCGCTACCACTCCGGGCTGCGCCCTCGCTACCACTCCAGGCTGCACCCTCGCTACCACTCCGGGCTGCGTCCTCGCTACCACTCCGGGCTGCGTCCTCGCTACCGCTCCGGGCTGCGCCCTCCCTACCACTCCGGGCTGCGTCCTCGCTACCACTCCGGGCTGCGTCCTCGCTACGACTCCGGGCTGCGCCCTCGCTACCAATCCGGGCTGCGTCCTCGCTACCACTCCGGGCTGCGTCCTCTAAACCACTCCGGGCTGCACCCTTCCTACCACTCCGGGCTGCGTCCTCGCTACTACTCCGGGCTGCGTCCTCGCTACCACTCCGGGCTGCGTCCTCGCTACCACTCCGGGCTGCACCCTCGCTACCGCTCCGGGCTGCGCCCTCCCTACCGCTCCGGGCTGCGTCCTCGCTACCACTCCGGGCTGCGTCCTCGCTACCACTCCGGGCTGCGCCCTCGCTACCACTCCGGGCTGCGCCCTCGCTACCACTCCGGGCTGCGTCATCGCTACCACTCCGGGCTGCGTCATCGCTACCACTCCGGGCTGCGTCCTCGCTACCGCTCCGGGCTGCGTCCTCGCTACCGCTCCGGGCTGCGCCGTCGCTACCGCTCCGGGCTGCGTCCTCGCTACCACTCCGGGCTGCGCCCTCGCTACCACTCCGGGCAGCGTCCTCGCTACCAGTCCGGGCTGCGTCCTCGCTACCACTCCGGGCTGCGTCCTCGCAACCACTCCGGGCTGCGTCCTCGCAACCACTCCGGGCTGCGTCCTCGCTACCACTCCGGGCTGCGTCCTCGCTACCACTCCGGGCTGCGCCCTCGCTACCACTCCGGGCAGCGTCCTCGCTACCAGTCCGGGCTGCGTCCTCGCTACCAGTCCGGGCTGCGTCCTCGCTACCACTCCGGGCTGCGTCCTCGCTACCACTCCGGGTTGCGTCCTCGATACCACTCCGGGCTGCGTCCTCGCTACCACTCCGGGCTGCGTCCTCTAAACCACTCCGGGCTGCGTCCTCGCTACCACTCCGGGCTGCGCCCTCGCTACCACTCCGGGCAGCGTCCTCGCTACCAGTCCGGGCTGCGCCCTCGCTACCACTCCGGGCAGCGTCCTCGCTACCAGTCCGGGCTGCGTCCTCGCTACCACTCCGGGCTGCGTCCTCGCTACCACTCCGGGCTGCGTCATCGCTACCACTCCGGGCTGCGTCATCGCTACCGCTCCGGGCTGCGTCCTCGCAACCACTCCGGGCTGCGCCCTCCCTACCACTCCGGGCTGCGTCATCGCTACCGCTCCGGGCTGCGTCCTCGCAACCACTCCGGGCTGCGTCCTCGCTACCACTCCGGGCTGCGTCCTCGCTACCACTCCGGGCTGCGTCCTCGCTACCACTCCGGGCTGCGTCCTCGCTACCACTCCGGGCTGCGTCCTCGCTACCACTCCGGGCTGCGTCCTCGCTACCGCTCCGGGCTGCGTCATCGCTACCGCTCCGGGCTGCGTCCTCGCTACCGCTCCGGGCTGCGTCCTCGCAACCACTCCGGGCTGCGTCCTCGCTACCGCTCCGGGCTGCGTCCTCGCTACCGCTCCGGGCTGCGTCCTCGCTACCGCTCCGGGCTGCGTCCTCGCTACCGCTCCGGGCTGCGTCCTCGCTACCGCTCCGGGCTGCGTCCTCGCAACCACTCCGGGCTGCGTCCTCGCTACCACTCCGGGCTGCGTCATCGCTACCACTCCGGGCTGCGTCCTCGCTACCGCTCCGGGCTGCGTCCTCGCTACCGCTCCGGGCTGCGTCCTCGCTACCGCTCCGGGCTGCGTCCTCGCTACCACTCCGGGCTGCGTCCTCGATACCACTCCGGGCTGCGTCCTCGCTACCACTCCGGGCTGCGTCCTCGCTACCACTCCAGGCTGCGTCCGGGTAGAAATACTGTCGATTGCGATATTCACATAATGTTTTCTGTTTATTAATTTAAACTATGTTTTGGATCTAAACCTGTACCAAAGTTGCAGGTAATAGTACAAATAAATTCTAACCCTGCGTTCCTAAAACTGTTTTCTACCCCCATTTTCTGTCATTGTCTCAACGAGCCACGACAATGACAGAATGCCCTCTAAATTGTGTTCAGAAGAATACTGTAGATTTTGAAAACATTGATGATTAAGGAATGGATAATCCGATATGTGATTATTGTGTATGACAATGATGTTTATTCCGAATAAATGTCTCATATTCGTGATCCTTAATACTTTTTCTTTTCATTTCAGCTGAAAGTATAGCAATCGAATTTGCGAAGCAACAAGGAGAGTCTGAACAAGGCTACGAGGCAGCTACCCAACTATGGGAATCAGTAATCAGGTGCGCCAAGAAAATAAATCCCACCCCAAAGCTGTCTCAACAGCCTGAGGAGCCAGCTCCACGAACCCCTGAGTTGGCTCCTCCGCAGGTGGTGGACCCTGTTTCGCCGGTGCAGGTGGTTGCGCCCACCGTATCTTCGGATACGGAGGTCGCTCCACCTGTTGCCCCGGAGCAGGAGGTCGCCCCTGCCGTGGTAGCCCCGACAGAGGCGCCACAGGTTCAGGCTCCTGGCCCGCGCAGATCGCCCCGGAAAAATCGGAAGGAGGTTGATTATACCGGAGGTTCGGGGCGATCTACCCCTAAAAAAAGAAAACGTGCGGCTCCTCCCCAACAGCCAGATACATCGGAGGAGTCGAGTGATGAGGAGTTGCCTACAGCTCCTAGAGCCTCACCGCCAGGGTCCTCACCACCAGCGCGACGACCAACACCACCAAAAACAACCGCTCCGGCGGGGGTAGAACCCTCCCCCGACGTAGAGCTCGTCGCGCGTGGCCCTGGCTGGTCAAGGATAATTGAGTTTGACGACCCAATTACCTTGCTCTGCGACGTCGAAGCGGCATTCCACGGGGAATACAAATTTACCAAGCGGAGGAGAACACGTTGATTCTCCTCACCCCTTCACTCGCCGTCACTCCGTGGGCATCAAGATCAGCCCACACAGCACGTCTGCAGACCGACACTCCTTCTCCTTTTTTTTTTATTTACAATTTTCCAATTTGTAACATTCTCTTTAAACGTTTGATATTTAGAATATGGTATCATTTACACTTACTATTTCAAATAGTTAAGATTCGCCTTCAATTAACGTTTGATATTTAGAATATGGTATCATTTACACTTACTATTTCAAATAGTTAAGATTCGCCTTCAATTAACGTTTGATATTTAGAATATGGTATCATTTACACTTGCTATTTCAAATAGTTAAGATTCGCCTTCAATTAAAGTTTGATATTTAGAATATGGTATCATTTACACTTACTATTTCGAATAGTTAAGATTCGCCTTCAATTAACGTTTGATATTTAGGATATGGTATCATTTACACTTACTATTTCAAATAGTTAAAACATTCTCCTTCAATTCATTCAAACAACAGTTGATTTTTATGATAATCAACTTTTTCTATGCTCTTTCGTCGGTCTGCAGTTCGCGCGGGTCCACAAAAAATTTCTGTCCACATCCCCTTGCAATAGGAACCAGTGGGCGTGCAGTCCTGCATTATAAATACTTTTTTATTTAAAAAAAAATTAAAAAAAACAAAAACCAGATCTACTCTGAAAGTCCAGAGTTTTTAACGGGAGTTTTACGGTATCTCGCAAAAAAATTTAAAAAAAAAAAAAAAAAAAAAAAATTCATCATCATTTCATCGACTTGATTAATTTTCTTGGACGAATTCAATTTTGTTCCATCATGTCATCCATCTATATAAATATTCATATATATTCATCTATTTGAATTATTTTCAGTTATTTTTTGACTGTACGTCCCGCTGTGTTCCTACCAAACCTGCCCACACCATTACTTTAGAAACTTTATATGCAACAACTTCAAACTTGCATTTGAAACCTTGTATGCAGCAATGTCAACCTTGCATTTGAATCCTTATATACAGCAGTGTCAACCTTGTATTTGAAACCTTGTATTTGAAACCTTGTATGCAGCAGTGTCAACCTTGTATGCAGCAATGTCAACCTTGTATTTGAAACCTTGTATGCAGCAATGTCAACCTTGCAATAGGAACCAGTGGACGTGCAGTCCTGCGTTATAAATACTTTTTTATTTAAAAAAAATTAAAAAAAACAAAAACCAGATCTACTCTGAAAGTCCAGAGTTTTTAACGGGAGTTTTACGGTATCTCGCAAAAAAATTAAAAAAAAACAAAAACCAGATCTACTCTGAAAGTCCAGAGTTTTTAACGGGAGTTTTACGGTATCTCGCAAAAAAATTTAAAAAAAACAAAAACAAAAAAATTCATCATTTCATCAACTTGATTAATTTTCTTGGACGAATTCAATTTTGTTCCATCATGTCATCCATCTATATAAATATTCATATATATTCATCTGTTTGAATTATTTTCAGTTTTTTTTTGACTGTACGTCCCGCTGTGTTCCTACCAAACCCGCCCACACCATTACTTTTGAAACCTTATATGCAGCAGTGTCAACCTTTCAATAGGAACCAGTGGGCGTGCAGTCCTGCAGCATAAATACTTTTTTATTTTCAAAAAAATTAAAAAAACAAAAACCAGATCTACTCTGAAAGTCCAGAGTTTTTAACGGGAGTTTTACGGTATCTCGCAAAAAAATTAAAAAAAAAAAAAAAAAAAAAATTCATCATCATTTCATCGACTTGATTAATTTTCTTGGACGAATTCAATTTTGTTCCATCATGTCATCCATCTATATAAATATTCATATATATTCATCTGTTTGAATTATTTTCAGTTATTTTCTGACTGTACGTCCCGCTGTGTTCCTACCAAACCCGCCCACACCATTACTTTAGAAACTTTATATACAGCAATGTCAACCTTGTATTTGAAACCTTGTATGCAGCAGTGTCAACCTTGTATTTGAATCCTTATATGCAGCAGTGTCAACCTTGCATTTGAAACCTTGTATGCAGCAGTGTCAACCTTGCATTTGAAACCTTATATGCAGCAGTGTCAACCTTGTATTTGAAACCTTGTATGCAGCAGTGTCAACCTTGTATTTGAAGCCTTGTATGCAGCAGTGTCCTCTATCCATCATTTCCACTTGGCTGGCAGTAATCATGCTTGTCATTTCTCTGCGGTTGTAGCATTATCCAATTGCCGTCATCATTATGACATTTTCAAAATTATTTTCAACACGAAGGAAAGCCATCTCTGGTACATTCCTTCTATGTACTTCGGAAAAAGTCTTTCCGTTCGGTGTCTCTTCAAATAATGGATTTTTCAAATCATAAGGAACAGCTATGATTTACGCATAATGCGATTCCTTATTAAACAACATTGAAATAGATTTTTCAATGTATTCCACGTTGTCCCTCCCCCCACTACGACGTTCATACGTCAAATTTAAAACCATTATATCGTTATTAACATATTTGTTTTTCTAATTACAGAATTAATCAAAGATTAATTTGATTTCACCAGAAAATTTGAAATGTTAAAATGTCTAATGTTCAGCAAGGAACGGAAATCCTTCAAAATGTGACGCGAGGGATTTCAAATGTTTATACGTAATTAGTATTCATGCAAATATCCACGTGAGATTTGGATAAAATGTTGCTCGAGAATGGAATCCACAGCAAAGACCACGGTAATCAATTTAATTATACTTCTAACGTGTGAAATGGAATGTTTCACTTGATCAATACACGAATTTAAGCAGTGTTCATAAATTGAGCGTAGGATAAATGGAATCATATATAAAATTCTGTAAACATTCAGTAAATAAGGATCTTGCACAATGGAAGATAATGATCTCTGATAGGAGAGTTTGTTGTTGTCAAGTCAGTGACGTTGTACTGGCTTATAATGGTCAGAATTTGACCTAATCGTTGAGAATTGAAATATAATTGACAATAAATTGAAAGGAAGATTTGGAATTGAATATTCAATGGTTATCTGTGTCATAGTTGAATAGACAACCGAGCTGGGGACGTATTACATACACTATAACCCACAGCAGGGTTATAGTACCAACACACTTCAATCATTTGAAATTACATATCATTTACGAGTTATGACAAAAGCTTTAGATTGAAAGGCAAAGTTCATGAATAATCATTTATTCATCGATGTAGGCAATAAAAATTAATGTGATTGTTAATTTGTTAACTGGTCCTACATAATAGATAGGACTCCTCCAAGCCTAAAGGCTGTACTGTAAGTTAGGGAGCTGATTCCCTGCATAGAGGATAGGAGTTGGGGAGTTGATTCCCAGCATAGAGGATAGGAGTTGGGGAGTTGATTCCTTGTACCGAGGATAGGAGTTGGGGAGTTGATTCCCTGTACCGAGGATAGGAGTTGGGGAGTTGATTCCCTGTACCGAGGATAGGAGTTGTGGAGTTGATTCCCTGTACTGAGGATAGGAGTTGGGGAGTTGATTCCCAGCATAGAGGATAGGAGTTGGGGAGTTGATTCTTAGCATAGAGGATAGGAGTTGGGGAGTTGATTCCCTGTACCGAGGATAGGGGTTGAGGAGTTGATTCCCAGCATAGAGGATAGGAGTTGGGGAGTTGATTCCCTGTACCGAGGATAGGAGTTGTGGAGTTGATTCCCTGTACTGACGATAGGAGTTGGGGAGTTGATTCCCAGCATAGAGGATAGGAGTTGGAGAGTTGATTCTTAGCATAGAGGATAGGAGTTGGGGAGTTGATTCCCTGTACCGAGGATAGGGGTTGGGGAGTTGATTCCCAGCATAGAGGATAGGGGATGAGGAGTTGATTCCCTGTACCGAGGATAGGAGTTGGGGAGTTGATTCCCAGCATAGAGGATAGGGGATGAGGAGTTGATTCCCTGTAGCGAGGATAGGAGTTAGGGAGTTGATTCCCAGCATAGAGGATAGGAGTTAGGGAGTTGATTCCCTGTACCGAGGATAGGAGTTGAGGAGTTGATTCCCTGTACCGAGGATAGGAGTTGGGGAGTTGATTCCCTGTACCGAGGATAGGAGTTGGGGAGTTGATTCCCTGTACCGAGGATAGGAGTTGGGGAGTTGATTCCCTGTACCGAGGATAGGAGTTGGGGAGTTGATTCCCTGTACCGAGGATAGGAGTTGTGGAGTTGATTCCCTGTACTGAGGATAGGAGTTGGGGAGTTGATTCCCAGCATAGAGGATAGGAGTTGGGGAGTTGATTCTTAGCATAGAGGATAGGAGTTGGGGAGTTGATTCCCTGTACCGAGGATAGGGGTTGGGGAGTTGATTCCCAGCATAGAGGATAGGAGTTGGGGAGTTGATTCCCTGTACCGAGGATAGGGGTTGAGGAATTGATTCCCTGCATAGAGGATAGGAGTTGGGGAGTTGATTCCCTGTACCGAGGATAGGAGTTGGGGAGTTGATTCCTTGTATAGAGGATAGGAGTTGGGGAGTTGATTCCCTGTACCGAGGATAGGAGTTGGGGAGTTGATTCCTTGTATAGAGGATAGGAGTTGGGGAGTTGATTCCCTGTACCGAGGATAGGGGTTGAGGAGTTGATTCCCTGTACCGAGGATAGGAGTTGAGGAGTTGATTCCTTGTATAGAGGATAGGAGTTGGGGAGTTGATTCCCCGTACCGAGGATAGGGGTTGAGGAGTTGATTCCCTGTACTGAGGATAGGGGTTGAGGAGTTGATTCCCTGTACTGAGGATAGGAGTTGAGGAGTTGATTCCCTGTACCGAGGATAGGAGTTGGGGAGTTGATTCCCTGTACCGAGGATAGGAGTTGGGGAGTTGATTCCTTGTATAGAGGATAGGAGTTGGGGAGTTGATTCCCTGTACCGAGGATAGGAGTTGAGGAGTTGATTCCCTGTACCGAGGATAGGAGTTGGGGAGTTGATTCCCTGTACCGAGGATAGGAGTTGGGGAGTTGATTCCTTGTACCGAGGATAGGGGTTGAGGAGTTGATTCCCTGTACTGAGGATAGGAGTTGGGGAGTTGATACCTTGTATGGAGTATAATCAAAAGTTGAAGAGTTTAGAGGATGTATGAGAGTAATGTTCAGTCATCATCATAATAATTTTTATAAATAGGTTAGAAATATTTTAAAAAACCAGCATCATCATCATCACCAATAGCCAGCAAACATTTTAGTTATATTCCAAATATTGAACAGTTAGTTTTATAATTATTACCGTTACAGTTTTTCTACTGATTGATGCGAATTCATTCCATATTTTTCGAAACTTTCATTTATTGCTAAAAATTCCAATTTACTCCAAATTTTGAGTCTTCGAACTAATTTTCCAAAACTTTGAACTTTTCCAATTTCCTTTTGAAGATTATCAGGATTGCAATTTCATTCCTGTGTCTTGTAGTTTCAGAATTAATGATAAGATGGTTGTGTTCAGCAGTTTATGAGTCGTAACAATTTACTGTCATTTTCCTAGTTGATAATTTATGTTCAATTGAATCAAATCAAATATTCAAATTCAAATATTTTTGGAATAATTCTCACAGCTGAGAACCGAAACTAGGTCAAAGTAAATCTAGGTCAAGATTGATTATAGGTGTTTAAGATTAATGTTCAATATTATTTTCAAGCGATCCATATTTGTAAGGAAATCATACCCGGGTCAAACCTATTGCATTCAACAACGTTATACTATTGTCTCATCTCTATTTTAAAAACTATTTTATCTAAATCTTAAAACAATTATTGCATATCTAAAAACTATTTCATCGATACTTTAAAACAACTGAATAGCTAAAAAATGTTAAATCTTAAGATAACTTCAACCATTTTATCTATATTTTAAAACTATTTTGATATAAGTATTTTAAATCGATTTTATTAATACATGCTAAACTATTTTATTTGTATATATTTCAAACTATTTTATCAATATTTTAAAACAACTGAATAGCTAAAAAATCTGAAATCTTAAAACACGAAGAACCATTTTATCTATATTTATCTTAAATCTTTTAATTAGTACATGATAAACTTTTCTATGTGTATATATTTCAAACTGTTTTATTTGTACATATTTCAAATGATTTTTTTAAACATATTTTAAACTTTTTTATTTGCAAATATCTTAAATAATTTTATTTGTACATATTTTTAGAACTACATTTTATTTGTGTTTGATACTAACCTACAGACTACAGATCAATTTGATGAAATATCAATCTTATATTTGACTATCAAATATTCAAAACCGCAGTGATTTTGAAAAAGATGGTAACTGAAGGTCCAGGTTTTATCACCGAATACTCTTTGACACAATTACGTGGTCCACAACACAGATATAAATAGTGGTTACACAAAAAGGCCATATTCATATAATACACGCATAATGGGCTTAGTAGTAACTTTAGTTGATATAGTTGGCTTTGTAAATATAAAATGTGATTGAGAACCTTTTCTAATACTTTCTCTCTATCTTCTTTTCTTGGTTTAACTTGGTTTTTTTAATGAGTTGAATGTATTCACTTTAACCGTGTTAACATAGAATAAATACAAGATGAATAATACTTTATAGGTGTAACTAGTCTATTTGACCTTGGAGTAATCATTTGATTTGACCACTTCTATTGAAGAGTAGCTTCATAATGTGAATCATTCATTCACCCGATGAAACTACTATTCACTAGTCTAATAAACTAGTCACACCTATAAAGTACTACTCATATCTGTTGTGTTAGTTCTAGTTGCTTAAGTTTTCTTGTTTATTTACTTTTTCAGGTCTAGTTATTTTAGTCATATATATATCTAAATATTCAAGTTTGTTTAGTTTATTTAAATCTGATTATTTAAGTTTGTTTAGGTCTAGTTATTTTAGGTTTATCTAAATATTTGAGTTTTTCAGGTCTAGTTATTTTAGTCTATTTAAATGTAATTATTTGAGTTTGTTTAGGTCTAGTTATTTAGGTTTATCTAAATATTTGAGTTTTTTAGGTCTAGTTATTTTAGTCTATTTAAATCTAATCATTTAAGTTTGTTTAGGTCTAGTTATTTAGGTTTATCTAAATATTTGAGTTTTTTAGGTCTAGTTATTTTAGTCTATTTAAATCTAATCATTTAAGTTTGTTTAGTTTATTTAAATCTAATTATTTAAGTTTGTTTAGGTCTAGTTATTTAAGTTTATCTAAATATTTGAGTTTTTTATGTCTAGTTATTTAAGTCTATTTAAATCTAAATATTTAAGTTTGTTTAGGTCTAGTTATTTAGGTTTATCTAAATATTTGAGTTTTTTATGTCTAGTTATTTAAGTCTATTTAAATCTAATTATTTAAGTTTGTTTAGGTCTAGTTATTTAGGTTTATCTAAATATTTGAGTTTTTTATGTCTAGTTATTTTAGTCTATTTAAATCTAATTATTCAAGTTTGTTTAGGTCTAGTTATTTAGGTTTATCTAAATATTTGAGTTTTTTATGTCTAGTTATTTTAGTCTATTTAAATCTAATTATTTAAGTTTGTTTAGGTCTAGTTGTTGTTTCTAGGATTCAGGATAAACAAAATAACTCATTGATAGAATTACTCATGGGTCATCAGTGAAATACATTTAATGATGAAAATTGATCAGATTTTTTTAATCATGATAGAATACTATTAGGTTTTCTATTGTTTGATGAACCGGAGGTAAATTTATCATTGATAGAATTACTCTCGGGATCATCAGTAAAATACATTTTGATATCAATTTATCAGATATTTTCTTCTTAATTTTCAACCATTTGTTTTATTGAATTAAGTAGAAATTAATAGAAATTACTATTTCTTATTGTTTGATGAACTGGGGGTAAATTTGTCATTGATGAAATTACCCTCGGTGTCATCAGTTAAAAACATTCTTAAAACAATCATCAGGTTTTTAGATTTTCATTTAATTGAATCAGATTTTAATGAAATTTTTTTTTTCAAATTTTTGATGAACTGAGGGTAAATTCATCATTGATGAAATTGCTATCGGGATCATCAATAAAATACATTTTTAGTATAATTAATTAGGTTTGTTTTTTTAATATTTTCAACAATTGGTTTTATTGAAACAGATTTTAAGGGTAGATTATTTTCTTAGATTTTTGATGAACGGAGGGTAAATTCATCATTGATGAAATTGCTATCGGGATCATCAATAAAATACATTTTTAGTATAATTAATTAGGTTTGTTTTTTAATATTTTCAACAATTGGTTTTATTGAAACAGATTTTAAGGGTAGATTATTTTCTTAGATTTTTGATGAACGGAGGGTAAATTCATCATTGATGAAATTGCTATCGGGATCATCAGTAAAATACAGTTTTAGAATAATTAATTAGGTTTTTTTTTAAATTTTCAACAATTGGTTTTATTGAAACAGATTTTGTTAGAAATATTTTTTTTTTTTTCATGAACTTGTCATTGATAGAATCACTTTGAAATAATCAGTGAAATAGTACATTCTTAAAACAATTCATCAGGTTTGTTTTATTTTAGATTTTCAACAATTGTTTTATTGAAACAGATTTTAAGGTAGATTATTTTTTTTGAGTTATTGATGAACTGAAGGTAAATTCATCATTGATGAAATTGCTATCGGGATCATCAATAAAATACATTTTTAGTATAATTCATTAGGTTTGTTTTTTTTAACAATTGGTTTTATTGAAACAGATTTTAAGGGTAGATTATTTTCTTAGATTTTTGATGAACTGAGGGTAAATTCATCGTTGATGAAATTGCTATCAGGATCATCAATAAAATACAGTTTTAGAATAATTCATAAGGATTGTTTTTTTTTTAATTTCAACAATTGAAATATTGAAAGAGATTTTAATGAAAATTATTTTTTTCAAATTTTTGATGAACTGAGGGTAAATTTGTCATTGATAGAATTACTCTCAGGATCATCCATTCCAGGCATTTTATCAATTAGATTTTAACTTAATAAAAGGATAGATTTTTCAATAAATTTTTTCTAAAACTTATTCAGGTTTATTGTCAGGAAATACTTTTTCTCTAGATTTTAGGCTTAGTATTTCTGCGTTTTTTCCCAAGTTCTATTTAAGTTTTCTAAGCTTTTCTTTGTATTTTTATTAGTCTTCTTGCACTTGTTAGTTTATTGGGAGTTAATGCATTCACTTTTCGTCCGTTGTCCGTCCGTAGATGGAATCCAGTTATTTTGGGAAGTGTTAAAAATACCTCGATATATTGATATTTGGTTTATGTATGTAACTACCCTAGACACATCTTCAGTCCATAAACCGTCGTGATCAGAATCGACGTGGCTGACTGGTTGCTATCTTTGTTCAGCATTTCGTTCACATCTTTTTAAGTTTACAAGAGACATTTTGAAAGAGGCTTCTGCCGATTATCTCGATGTTTCATAGGTATATGTATGCCCCTGGGGCGCCTGTTTTTAACAGGTTTTAACAGAGTCTTGATATTTGGTAATTAGTAGCACTGTTATTGGACATATCTTCTTACGAGGAATTGGGTTTAGCCAGTTTATTGGTCTCCGGCGATTACAAATTGTTTCTAACGACATGTTTTATGTTTGTGGTGAGTTTAAAGGTCATTGGCTTCTGTATATGTTTACTGGGGGTAATATCGGATTGTCGAGCATTTCAACGAGTTGGTATGGCGTCCATGCATCCCTAGTTTCACCGCTTTCAAGGTTCTCAAACACATTTCATATCTACAGCTATATATTATCGATATTTACTGAATGAAACTCTATTTCTGACCTCGTTTCAGTTTCATATTTCCCCCATAATCTTATATTTCACTTATAGTCGCACAATGTATATTCGTGGCTGTGGTTCTATCACTTTTTTCTCGTATCTTGTCTTGTCTTCGAACTGCAGCTTTTTCATTCAATAAATATCAATAATAAACGCATCACATAAAAAAGCCAAACATAATAGGCGGCGTTATCGTGAACCTGACCTAATATACCGCGCGGTAAAAACCACTCTTTCTGTGGTTGTGTAGTACCAGTAATTGATGATCATCGAGTGAGTGATTGGCCTGGCCCAGTTATTCCATTCCGAAATCACTTGGGTTAAAATTATGATTGACATAAATTTGATATTTCATCAAATTGATTGACACATTTTTCGGTACTAACACTACTTGTACATATTTTAGATTTGTGAATAGTAGACTTTTATTTGTATATATTATGTTTCTTAAGATTTTTAAGTATTTTAATTTCTAATTGTAAATATTTTTTTTACATGTATATTTTTTGATGTTATCTTAAAACCTTTAAAATTTTTAAACTACATATGTAACGTTGATTTAAACTGTTTTAGTCCAATTTTAATATAAAGCTGTGTTCATATTTCCATCAGAACATGCTAAATAATGATAATAATATGTCTCTGATATAGCGTTCAAACCAGTGAAGCTGCTCAGAGCGCTTAACTGATTAATTCAATACGACATAATGAATGCAATGTTGGTTTGATGCCCGATATTACTTTTCACTAGTATTTCATTGATTTTTTTGGTTTTATTCGAAAGTGGATCCGACCTATTGTTTTTAATGTATGCAGATTATTCAAGATGGCCCCCACAGCCATATTTCATATTCTAATTGTCCTGTGGTATGACGTTAAACTGCCTCGATTTTAACCATTTTTATCAATGGATTTTATCTATTTTATATGTTTTTATTCATTTTATCGTTTTATCAAATAAATTGTTTTTAGATTTTTTTTTTAATTCATCCTTTTTTTTCTCACCTCGTCATTCATTCTCTCCTTTTTCTCCTCTTTTATTCTTTCCCCTTCTCTGCCTCTTTCTCTCTCTCCCTCTTTCTCTAACCCACTAACTCTCTCCTTTCCTCTTTCTCTAACCAACTAACTCTCTCTCCCTCTTTCTCTAACCCACTAACTCTCTCCCTCTTTCTCTAACCCACTAACTCTCTCTGCCTCTTTCTCTAACCCACTAACTCTCTCTGCCTCTTTCTCTAACCCACTAACTCTCTCTTTTCCTCTTCCTTCTCTTTTTTTCCTCTTCCTTCTTTTTCACCACTCTCATCCATCTCCTTCATTTCATCCATTCCCTCCTTCATTTCATCCATTTCCTCCTTCATTTCATCCATTTCCTCCTTCATTTCATCTCCCATTTCATCCATCTCCCATTTCATTTCATCTATCAATTTTTACTTTGATTTTATCCGATATACATTTATTGCAACTTTTTAGATTTTTTAAGAGAATGATTTTATTGCAACTTTTTAGATTTTTTAAGATGATGATTTTATTGCAACTTTTTAGATTTCTGATGAACATGATTTTATTGAAACTTTTTAAATCATGAAAGAACATTTTTAGAGAGACTAACAGTAACATTTCTTTTAAAGGAGATTAAGTAGAGTTATATAAAAAGCATAATAGTTTTGATTGAGAGTGATGCGATGTGTTAAGTCTATTAGTTTGCAGTTTACTTAACCCTGACTAGTTTTTGATAGATGATGATGATGATGATGATGATGATGATGATGATGATGATGATGATGATGATGCTGGTAATACAGAATTTATACTGAACAGCAGTAGATGATGATGATGATGATGATGATGATGATGATGATGATGATGATGCTGGTATAGAATTTGTACCGAACAGCAGTCGATGAAGGTTTCCATTTTTCCATAGATCTGTGTTCAACCAGAACATACTTATTTCAATACAACATAATGAATGCATTGAATGTTGGTTTGATGCCCGATATCACTTTTCACTAGTATTTCATTGATTTAATCACATTTTTACCAGTAAGTTTGAAGCATTAACGTCGACTTAATGATTATTGTCTGGTTGTTTCTTGTGTGTCCGGTCGTCGGATCTCGACAATTATAGGTCGAAAGTGGATCCGACCTATTGTTTTTAATGTATGCAGATTATTCAAGATGGCCCCCACAGCCATATTTCATATTCTAATTGTCCTGTGGTATGACGTTAAACTGCCTCGATTTTAACCATTTTTATCAATGGATTTTATCTATTTTATATGTTTTTATTCATTTTATCAAATAAATTGTTTTTAGATTTTTTTTTAATTCATCCTTTTTTTTCTCACCTCGTCATTCATTCTCTCCTTTTTCTCTCCTCTTTTATTCTTTCCCCTTCTCTGCCTCTTTCTCTCTCTGCCTCTTTCTCTAACCCACTAACTCTCTCTGCCTCTTTCTCTAACCCACTAACTCTCTCTGCCTCTTTCTCTAACCCACTTACTCTCTCTTTTCCTCTTCCTTCTCTTTTTTTCCTCTTCCTTCCCTTTTTCACTACTATCTCATCCATCTCCCATTTCATTTCATCTCTCATTTCATTTCATCTATCGATTTTTACTTTGCTTTTAAAGAAAATGATTTTATTGCAACTTTTTAGATTTTTTAAGATGATTTTATTGCAACTTTTTAGATTTTTTAAGATGATTTTATTGCAACTTTTTAGATTTTTTAAGATGATTTTATTGCAACTTTTTAGATTTTTTAAGAGAATGATTTTATTGCAACTTTTTAGATTTTTTAAGATGATGATTTTATTGCAACTTTTTAGATTTCTGATGAAAATGATTTTATTGAAACTTTTTAAATCATGAAAGAACATTTTTAGAGATACTAACAGTAACATTTCTTTTAAAGGGGATTTAGTCGAGTTATATAAAAGCATCCTATCACATCACTCTCTCAAAGTTGAAGACTACTTGTAAAATATGTTCAAAGCTAAGAATACATTCCTTCAATAAAACTGCTTCGCATCAATACTTATCATATAGCAAAAACTAGAAAACTAGAAAATACCAGAGTAGTGGGTTTGATTTGTTTAAATATTCAAATACTGCCCCTGATGAGCAGTTACTCTGTTGTTTATACTTGTGTGTTGACAACTGACTGACAATTGTGTGTTGAAAACTGGGTTACTCCTGAGTGTTGAAAACTGGGTTACTCCTGCGTGTTAAAAACTGGGTTACTCCTGCGTGTTGAAAACTGACTGACACTTGTGTTTTGAAAACTGGGTTACTCCTGAGTGTTGAAAACTGGGTTACTCCTGCGTGTTGAAAACTGGGTTACTCCTGCGTGTTGAAAACTGGGTCACTCCTGCGTGTTGACAACTGGGTTACTCCTGGGTGTTGAAAACTGGGTCACTCCTGCGTGTTGACAACTGGGTTACTCCTGGGTGTTGACAACTGGGTCACTCCTGCGTGTTGAAAACTGGGTTACTCCTGGGTGTTGAAAACTGACTGACACTTGCGTGTTGACAACTGGGTTACTCCTGTATGTTGACAACTGGGTTACTCCTGGGTGTTGAAAACTGGGTTACTCCTGCGTGTTGACAACTGGGTTACTCCTGGGTGTTGAAAACTGGGTCACTCCTGCGTGTTGACAACTGGGTCACTCCTGGGTGTTGAAAACTGGGTTACTCCTGCTTGTTGAAAACTGGGTCACTCCTGCCTGTTGACAACTGGGTGACTCCTGGGTGTTGACTTCTAACTGACACTTGAGTGTTGAAAACTGGGTTACTCCTGGGTGTTGAAAACTGACTGACACTTGTGTGTTGAAAACTGGGTTACTCCTGCGTGTTGAAAACTGGGTTACTCCTGGGTGTTGAAAACTGGGTTACTCCTGGGTGTTGAAAACTTACTGACACTTGTGTGTTGAAAACTGGGTTACTCCTGCCTGTTGAAAACTGGGTTACTCCTGCGTGTTGAAAACTGGGTTACTCCTGCCTGTTGAAAACTGGGTTACTCCTGCGTGTTGACGTCTAACTGACACTTGTGTGTTGAAAACTGGGTTACTCCTGGGTGTTGAAAACTGACTGACACTTGAGTGTTGAAAACTGGGTTACTCCGGCGTGTTGACAACAGACGGACACTTGTGTGTTGAAAACTGGGTTACTCCTGCCTGTTGAAAACTGGGTTACTCCTGGGTGTTGAAAACTGGGTTACTCCTGGGTGTTGAAAACTGACTGACACTTGCGTGTTGACAACTGGGTTACTCCTGCGTGTTGAAAACTGGGTTACTCCTGCGTGTTGAAAACTGGGTTACTCCTGCCTGTTGAAAAATGGGTTACTCCTGCGTGTTGACGTCTAACTGACACTTGTGTGTTGAAAACTGGGTTACTCCTGGGTGTTGAAAACTGACTGACACTTGAGTGTTGAAAACTGGGTTACTCCGGCGTGTTGACAACAGACTGACACTTGTGTGTTGAAAACTGGGTTACTCCTGCCTGTTGAAAACTGGGTTACTCCTGGGTGTTGAAAACTGGGTTACTCCTGGGTGTTGAAAACTGACTGACACTTGCGTGTTGACAACTGGGTTACTCCTGCGTGTTGAAAACTAGGTTACTCCTGAGTGTTGAAAACTAGGTTACTCCTGCGTGTTGAAAACTGGGTAACTCCTGAGTGTTGAAAACTAGGTTACTCACTTGGCCGAATATGTGTCCAAGTTCATGCAGATTTACCATCTTCTTGCAATTCCCCAGCATCAGGTAATCCTACCTTTTAAATGGCTCGTTAGAGAGTCCCTTGCCAAACCTTTTGTTCAGGATGGTCGTTAGTTCGAGGATAGTTTGATTGCCTTCAAAGTTTATCAAAACCAGGCAATTTTATCGGATTCAACCAGTGTTTTTTCGAAGACCAAAACCATCGCTGGCCTCCGTATCCATAACAGTTGCTAATTGAGTCTTAGTGTTTCCCCCTTTGCTTACCATCTTGAAATGACGAGTATAAATATTACATAAACTGATTTATTCTAAGTGATGACACTTGTTTCATTGCTGCTGGTTACTGCTCTATGTTTATTGATTGACTCCGGTGATGTTGAGTCTTTGAGTCTTTGAGTGCTTTCCTTTTCATGCCTTCTTGAAATGACGAGTATAAATATTACATAAACTGATTTATTATTAGTGAAGACACTTGTTTCATTGCTGCTGGTTACTGCTCTATGTTTATTGATTGACTACGCGGATATTGAGTCTTTGAGTCCTTTTCTTTTCATGCCTTCTTGAAATGACGAGTATAAATATTACATAAACTGATTTATTGTAAGTGATGACACTTGTTTCATTGCTGCTGGTTACTGCTCTATGTTTATCGATTGACTCCGGTGATATTGAGTCTTTGAGTGCTTTCCTTTTCATGCCTTCTTGAAATGACGAGTATAAATATTACATATACTGATTTATTGTAAGTGATGACACTTGTTTCATTGCTGCTGGTTACTGCTCTATGTTTATTGATTGACTACAAGGTGATATTGAGTCTTTGAGTGCTTTCCTTTTCATGCCTTCTTGAAATGACGAGTATAAATATTACATAAACTGATTTATTATTAGTGAAGACACTTGTTTCATTGCTGCTGGTTACTGCTCTATGTTTATCGATTGACTCCGGTGATATTGAGTCTTTGAGTGCTTTCCTTTTCATGCCTTCTTGAAATGACGAGTATAAATATTACATAAACTGATTTATTATTAGTGAAGACACTTGTTTCATTGCTGCTGGTTACTGCTCTATGTTTATTGATTGACTACAAGGTGATATTGAGTCTTTGAGTGCTTTCCTTTTCATGCCTTCTTGAAATGACGAGTATAAATATTACATAAACTGATTTATTATTAGTGAAGACACTTGTTTCATTGCTGCTGGTTACTGCTCTATGTTTATTGATTGACTACGGGGATATTGAGTCTTTGAGTGCTTTCCTTTTCATGCCTTCTTGAAATGACGAGTATAAATATTACATAAACTGATTTATTATTAGTGAAGACACTTGTTTCATTGCTGCTGGTTACTGCTCTATGTTTATTGATTGACTACGGTGATATTGAGTCTTTGAGTCCTTTTCTTTTCATGCCTTCTTGAAATGACGAGTATAAATATTACATAAACTGATTTATTGTAAGTGATGACACTTGTTTCATTGCTGCTGGTTACTGCTCTATGTTTATCGATTGACTCCGGTGATATTGAGTCTTTGAGTGCTTTCCTTTTCATGCCTTCTTGAAATGACGAGTATAAATATTACATAAACTGATTTATTATTAGTGAAGACACTTGTTTCATTGCTGCTGGTTACTGCTCTATGTTTATCGATTGACTCCGGTGATATTGAATCTTTGAGTGCTTTCCTTTTCATGCCTTCTTGAAATGACGAGTATAAATATTACATAAACTGATTTATTATTAGTGAAGACACTTGTTTCATTGCTGCTGGTTACTGCTCTATGTTTATTGATTGACTCCGGTGATATTGAGTCTTTTGAGTCCTTTTCTTTTCATGCCTTCTTGAAATGTCGAGTATAAATATTACATAAACTGATTTATTGTAAGTGATGACACTTGTTTCATTGCTGCTGGTTACTGCTCGATGTTTATTGATTGACTCCGGTGATATTGAGTCTTTGAGTGCTTTCCTTTTCATGCCTTCTTGGAATGACGAGTATGAATATTGCATAAACTGATTTATTCTAAGTAAGACACTTGTTTCATTGCTGCTGGTTACTGCTCTATGTTTATCGATTGACTCCGGTGATATTGAGTCTTTGAGTGCTTTCCTTTTCATGCCTTCTTGAAATGACGAGTATGAATATTGCATAAACTGATTTATTCTAAGTGATGACACTTGTTTCATTGCTGCTGGTTACTGCTCTATGTTTATCGATTGACTACGGTGATATTGAGTCTTTGAGTGCTTTCCTTTTCATGCCTTCTTGAAATGACGAGTATGAATATTACATATACTGATTTATTCTAAGTGATGACACTTGTTTCATTGCTGCTGGTTACTGCTCTATGTTTATTGATTGACTACGGTGATATTGAGTCTTTTGAGTCCTTTTCTTTTCATGCCTTCTTGAAATGTTGAGTATAAATATTACATAAACTGATTTATTGTAAGTGATGACACTTGTTTCATTGCTGCTGGTTACTGCTCTATGTTTACTGATTGACTCCAGTGATATTGAGTCTTTGAGTGCTTTCCTTTTCATGCCTTCTTGAAATGACGAGTATGAATATTGCATCAACTGATTTATTCTAAGTAAGACACTTGTTTCATTGCTGCTGGTTACTGCTCTATGTTTATCGATTGACTCCGGTGATATTGAGTCTTTGAGTGCTTTCCTTTTCATGCCTTCTTGAAATGACGAGTATAAATATTACATAAACTGATCTATTGTAAGTGATGACACTTGTTTCATTGCTGCTGGTTACTGCTCTATGTTTATTGATTGACCTCAAGGTGATATTGAGTCTGAGTGCTTTCCTTTTCATGCCTTCTTGAAATGTCGAGTATGAATATTGCATAAACTGATTTCTTAAGTGAAGACACTTGTTTCATTGCTGCTGGTTACTGCTCTATGTTTATTGATTGACTACGGTGATATTGAGTCTTTGCGTGCTTTCCTTTTCATGCCTTCTTGAAATGTCGAGTATGAATATTACATAAACTGATTTATTGTAAGTGATGACACTTGTTTCATTGCTGCTGGTTACTGCTCTATGTTTATTGATTGACTACGTGGATATTGAGTCTTTGAGTGCTTTCCTTTTCATGCCTTCTTGAAATGTCCAGTATAAATATTACATAAACTGATTTTTTAAGTGAAGACACTTGTTTCATTGCTGCTGGTTACTGCTCTATGTTTATTGATTGACTCCGGTGATATTGAGTCTTTGAATTTCCTTTCCTTTTTGTGCCTTCTTAAAATGTCAAGCATTTTCATTGAGGAAAATCTCTGATGCTGATTTCTGTGGTGTTTTTGTGCATATTACTTCACTGCTTGTGGAGTAAAATAGGTTCTATCAGGTCTGACCATGCTGAACCTGAGGTTACAAAGCTTAAAACTATCGAAGTTGATTCTTTCCAGGTTGTATCGCTGTAAAAGAGATGATCGCGATCATCGTGAACGCCGGCGAAAACAATTGACATCTCACTTTACACCTGATGTCTCTCACTAAAGCACTTGCACTTAGCATGCGTCCATACACTAAAGCACTTGCATGAAATGGCACTAAAAACATGAAGACACCCGCGGGTTCATTGAGGTAAAATGTCAGCTGTTTGTGACATTCGTGTTATTATTGTTTGTCATGGAAAAAAACAATTAATTGCAAATGAAAATATAAACAATGTAAACAAGAGCTCAGAGAAAACAATGACATGTAAAGATATCATTGTTGAATACAAGAAAGTCCAGAGAAAAGGAAGTTGGCAGTTTACAGAGATGCTTCCAATTCAAGAGTTTACTATAAGTTCCACCACAACAAGGATCAGTCATACATCTGAATTTGACTATAAATCAGGTATAATTTAAACACAATTTCTGATGAGGAAGGGTCTAAAAATGAAGAAGGTAATCTATATTTCATGTATTGTTGTTGTAGGAAGGCGAAGGGATTTCTGTCATTAGACATGCCTTACCGCAGAAAGTGGAAACGCCTTAACGGAGATATCAATTTAAAGATATCATTGTCGAAACTCCAGAGTAAAGGAAGTTGGCAGTTTACAGAGATGCTTTCAATCCAAGAGCACAGTTTACTATACGTCCTGCCAACAAGGATCAGTCATACATCTGAATTTGACTATAAATCAGGTATAATTGAAACACAATTTCTAAGTAGGAAGGATCTCAAAAATGAAGACGGTAATTTATATTTCATGTTTTATCATTGTAGAAAGGTTTCTGTCGTTACCAGAACAAAGTTACAGAGGACAAAACAAGTCATTCGTCTGAAATGACTCTAAATCAGGTAAATATTAGAATTGTATTCATAATGTTTTCAAGCTTAAAAAATGATGATTTATTCATATTTAACATGAACATTAGTCTGAACTGACTTTGAATCAGGTATAAATTGTAATCGTTAAATAACATGTTAACGATTTATTGACTGTTGAAACTATCCTTAATATTTGATGTTTAATTTGTCTTCTAGGTGAAAATGTTTGAAGTCATGTTGAAATAGTAAGATTCAGATGGCTACATTAGGAGGCTGGAACTTGGAGAATCTATTCGCGTGTTCAGACTACTGAAGAATACATCCGCGTGTTCAGACTTCAGGAGAATACATTCTCGTGTTCGGACTTCAGGAGAATACATTCTCGTGTTCAGACTTCAGGAGAATTCATTCTCGTGTTCAGACTTCTGGGGAATACATTCGCGTGTTTAGACTGAAGATTTGTGAAGTCATGTTGAAATTGTATGATTCAGATGGCTACATTTGGAGGCTGGAACTTGGAGAATCCAGTCGTGTGTTCGGCCTACTGAAGAATACATCCGCGTGTTCTGTCTTCTGGATAATATGTTTGCGTGTTCAGAGTTCTTTGTATATTATATGCAATTCAAGGGCACAGTTTACTATAAGTTCCACCACAACAAGCATCAGTCATACATCTGAATTTGACTATAAATCAGGTATAATTTAAACACAATTTCTAAGTAGGAAGGGTCTAAAAATGAAGAAGGTAATCTATATTTCATGTATTGTTGTTGTAGGAAGGCGAAATGATTTCTGTCATTAGACATGCCTTACCGCAGAAAGTGGAAACGCCTTAACGGAGATATCAATTTAAAGATATCATTGTCGAAAGTCCAGAGAAAAGGAAGTTCACAGTTTACAGAGATGCTTCCAATTCAAGAGCACAGTTTACTATAAGTCCTGCCAACAAGGATCAGTCATACATCTGAATTTGACTATAAATCAGGTATAATTGAAATGAATTTCTAAGTAGGAAGGGTCTCAAAAATGAAGATGGTCATTCATATTTCATGTTTTGTTGTTGTAGAAAGGTTTTCTGTTGTTACCAGAAAATAAAGTCCCGGAATATGAATCAGGTATAAATTGTAATCGATAAATGACATGTTAATGATTTTTCTGCTGTTGAAAATATCCTTAATTTATTTGATGTTTAATTTGTCTTCTAGGTGAAAATGTTTGAAGTCATGTTGAAATAGTAAGATTCAGATGGCTACATTAGGAGGCTGGAACTTGGAGAATCTATTCAAGTGTTCAGACTACTGAAGAATACATCCGCGTGTTCCGTCTCCAGTAGAATACATCCGCGTGTTCAGACTACTGGAGAATTCATTCGCGTGTTCTGTCTTCAGGAGAATACATTTGTGTGTTCGGACTTCTGGAGAATACATTCGCGTGTTCGGACTTCTGGGGAATACATTCGCGTGTTCGGACTACTGGAGAATTCATTCCCGCGTGTCCGCACTTCTAGAGAATTCTTTCTCACATACGGACATCTTGTTTTGGGTGTGTCCTATGTCTGTGTTTGTTTATTACGACTTTGCGTTTTATCGTTTGTAAATAATTTTGTAAATAAATTCCTGCATGTTTGCACTACTTGAGAATTCATTACCGCATATTTGGAATTTTTGGACATCTTGTTTTGGTTGTGTCCTGTTCTTGACTTATGTCTGTGTTTGTTTATTTCGACTTTGCGTTTTATCTTTTGTAAATAAATGTTGAGATGTTGTATTTCACTGTTGAGGATGTAAACTCAGATTTTGACTTCATGCATCGAGGATATTCATAGACTGAGTACTGTTCACTGCTGCAGAGACTCACTCTATCTGTAATCAGTGTCACGACTTCTGGGGAATTCTTTTTTCTGTGACTTGAACAACTTGTATCCGATAATGTTCAATTATATTCTTATTTTTGTTCTAATGAAAATAAAACTGTTTAAATATCTTAGATTGATTTATAAGTGTTGATGATGTTGTTTTGTGATGGAACTGATAATGTGCAGCACTCGGTTCCATGTGTATTGTAACATGTTGTTAAGACTTTGCGTCTTCCCCTTGATTCATTCAATGTTTTGTGTTGCTTTACTCATAGATTTACTTAAGATTCTGTTTGCTCTTGACTTGTTTTGTTTTTTTTTGTTATTGATCAATAAATATATTCCATTTTGGTTGATAATTGGTTATCTTATATATATATAATCTTTAATCTTATCTTGGAGTTGAGAAGACTGAAAATCCTGCATTGTCTAGTCTGACTTAACATACCAACCCCCCAGAATTGACACTGGTTAAAGTAACTGCGTGACTGATATGGCATCTTTTCAGTCTACATCTTGCAATAGACGATGTACAGGGGGTGTCTCAAATTCGAACCCAGTTATTACTGATACCAATTCAGAGTGGGTCCTGATGCTGAATAGAGGATGTACAGGGGGTGTACACAGTTACTGACACTGAATCCAGTAATTACTGATACTGATTCAGAGTGGTCCTGATGCTGAATAGAGGATGTACAGGGGGTGTACACAGTTACTGACACTGAATCCAGTAATTACTGATACTGATTCAGAGTGGTCCTGATGCTGAATGGAGAGTGTACAGGGGGTGTACACAGTTACTGACACTGAATCCAGTAATTACTGACACTGATTCAGAGTGGTCCTGATGCTGAATGGAGGGTGTACAAGGGGTGTACACAGTTACTGACACTGAATCCAGTTATTACTGACACTGATTCAGAGTGGGTCCTGATGCTGAATAGAGGATGTACAGGGGTGTCCCGGTTTCGAATCTAGTAATTACTGACACCGATCCAGAGTGGGATCACTATGAGGATAGAGGATCCAGTTAATGCGAATCCGTGTACAATCCGGCCGTACGGTGCTGCCACTATGCTCATCGTTAGCGGGATTTTCATACACTAATGTTTGTCAACCCTGGCAATCGAAGTGCTGTCCAGTTATACTCCGTGATCCTAGCATGCCAGAGTAGACTTACGTTAGTTTATGAAAATCTCGCTTACAATAACCATAGCGGCAGCACCATACGAACCCAGTAATTACTGACAATGATGCTGAATAGACGATGTACACGGTTATTACTGACACTGAACCCAGTAATTACTGACAATGATGCTGAATAGACGATGTACACGGTTATTACTGACACTGAACCCAGTAATTACTGACAATGATGCTGAATAGACGATGTACACGGTTATTACTGACACTGAACCCAGTTATTACTGACAATGATGCTGAATAGACGATGTACAGGGGCTAGTATCAGAAAAAAATAAAACCGAAAGTGATTTTGAGTTTTGAGGTCTTTTCCAAATTGCCTTCTTTGTATTTCCACTATGCAATTAACCTTGTTTGTATTTGTAAATACGTTATGAATGTTTTGTGTTGCTTTACTCATAGATTTACTTAAGATTCTGTTTGCTCTTGACTTGTTTTGTTTTTTTGTTATTGATCAATAAATATATTCCATTTTGGTTGATAATTGGTTATCTTATATATATATAATCTATAATCTTATCTTGGAGTTGAGAAGACTGAAAATCCTGCATTGTCTAGTCTGACTTAACATGCCAACCCCCCAGAATTGACACTGGTTAAAGTAACTGCGTGACTGATATGGCATCTGTTCAGTCTACATCTTGCAATAGACGATGTACAGGGGGTGTCTCAAGTTCGAACCCAGTTATTACTGATACCGATTCAGAGTGGGTCCTGATACTGAATAGAGGATGTACAGGGGTGTCCCGGGTTGGAACCCAGTTATTACTGTTCAGTGGTCCTGATGCTTGATTGCACGATCGTCTATCAAATAAGAGTACTCGATTTTTGAATGTTGCAGGAATGAGGACTCTACGTTCGACTCTGGGAATCGATGATTCCACTCGTGGCAAGCGAGGATCCACCAGGTTCGCTAGTGTGCATTCAGATAACAACCCGAATTTCTTCTCAGAATCAATTCTTTGAATTGTTATTCGTAAAATTCACCCTATATATGAACCTAAAGATCATCTGAGTTAATGTTTTTAATGAAAAGTTCGCATTGGAGTTACGAACAGGATTGAGATCATTGTGAGTAGTAAAAAAAACCGCGCATTCTGAAAGAAAAAAACCAGAAATGATTTCCTTCATTTTTAATGATTCATTTTCAACATCTCCACTACAATCGCATTCATCTTCAGGAATCACAAAATCCAAAACTAAAGGAATCTTTTCTTTTTTCTGTCTGAATTTGGTATTTTCTACGGCTAAACGCGGACTCAAATAGTGAACGAACGTTTTTTCTAGTTGGCTAGGTTGATAGTGAAGAGAGTTGGCTCTCTTCACCTCACTGTCTTTCTTCCCCTCTTCTCCTCATCTCTCTCCTTCCCTCACGCTCTTCCTCTCTCCCCATGACTCCTCTCTCTCTAGGACGAGGGTTTTGTTTTTGTGTAGTCGAGTGCTTGTAGGTCTACTTTTAAAATATATATATCTATCTATACTAAATAATTCAAATATATGTATTTGATTTCAATGTAACACGAAACGTATAGCGGCAAAATTCATTATTTATTCATGTGAATGTCTAGACTCCATCCGTGTGCTAATAATTCATCGTGTATTGTTGAACACAGTGAAACCTCATTACAACGGAACTTCACTGAGCCAGAGAAAGTATGTTTGTTATAACCGATAGTTCGTTATATTCAGTATGAAATTATAGTGAAATTCTGTTACTTGGGACGAAATTCTGTATTTGTAATATCCGATGAATCGTTGTATTCGAGTTCGTTATAACGAGGTTTCACTATTTGCATATGTGACATGGTAGTTAAGATTCAAATCATTTTGGGTTATCTTAGATATTATTTGCCGTGTGATGGTTTGAAATGGTTGTATCGTTCGACAACCTAGATGAGTTAACTAACTTTCTTGGTGAAGCAGATAAAATCGGCATCATTTTCTTTTTTGATCTGAGATTCCAGCTCGGTATCGCCTGCTGCCGATCACCCGATCATTAATCTCTTGCCGCGTGTCGTCGTACGATCGAAACTGACACGATTCGAAATTCTCGAGAAATTTGATTTATGCCCGTTCGTATTTTAATAATTGATTCTAATAAATGACCGTTTTAAAGACTTTCTCTCAGCGCAGTCGTTACATAATATAAATGACCCTATATATCCAGCTTCCTGAATGCGAGGTTTTAATGGAACTACGAACGAACGAACGCTGTGAAACGCAATATTCTCTTTTTACAGAATGGATTACTTATCATTTTCCAGTAGTCCAAGAACGGACGAGTAAGCATGCATATCCATCAGGTTCGAACCCCTGCCGGGGGAGGATGCCATAGTTTGTAAGGCCAAGCAGCGCAACCCGTTTGAAACTTAACCGTCAAGTGCTGCCTCTATACATCGTAGACGGCGAATACGTGAACTAATTCATTACTCGCATGCCGCAGTAGGAACATTGTGCCATCGAGTTAGTTCCTAAAATTACCGCTAATGTTATATATAGGGGCAGCACCGAACGGGAGCCCCAGTGGAAACTGGGCCCTTGGTTTATCTGTTCAGGTTCGAACCCGCTTATCGTCTATTCAATAGAAGATTCGAGATAATGCCGCATCCGAAATTCTGACCGACTCGTCACAAAGAATGGAAGAAATAGAAAATAAGCACACAAAATAATATCAATTTTCAATTTGTACCTTTATATTTTCTATTTTGCCTAAAAATCTTATCGCATCAAGTACAACAACTGTTTACTGTACAATATATTAATAATTATACGAATAATGATCATGTTTTATTTCAAGTTGCCCGTTGAGGGTAGGAGGGAGGGTGGGATGAATAGAAAATTACAACCTCGGGACTCGTTTATCATTCATCTACAGTTTTAATTCTCGCGTTGTTTCCGTGAATAAGTTACGACACTGAAATTTATAATAAATTCCGATTTTCGATTCTAAATTTCTCGCGTGAAAAAAAAGCTTGAAAACGATGCTGATGCTGAATAGAACATGTACAGGGGTTCGAACCCGGTCTATTGACACTGTTTCCGAGCGGTTATGATGCTGATTAAAGGATGTACACGGGTGTCTTGACCGTACGGTACTGCCGCTTTGCTCATCGTTAGCGGGTTTTTCGTACACTAACTAAAGTCAACTCTGGCAATCGACGTGCTCTCCAGTAATACTCCGTAACCATTGCTTGCCAGAGTTGACTAACGTTAGTGTATGAAAATCCCGCTAACAATGAGCATAGCGGCAGAACCGTACGGGGAAATGTTGATATCTTAATAAAGTTATTACTGACACTGATTCAGAGTGGTCCTGATGCTGAATAGAGGATGTACAGGGGTGTCCCGGGTACGAACCCAGTAATTGAATTAGAATAGACCTGATTTGTCCATAAAAACCTAGGAATTTCGAATATATTTTTAAGATACCAAATTCCTCGTCTAAACTAAACTCGCCCCTAGTTGTTTATGAAGACGACTGACACCTCTTCTTTCTTTCTTTCTTTCTTTCTTTCTTTCTTTCTTTCTTTCTTTGTTTCTTTCTTTCTTTCTTTCTTTCTTGCTTCTTTCTTTCTTTCTGTTTTGAAACTCATCTATATAAAACTGTTTCAAATAACAGATAACTCTTTCGTCTTCGGTATTCGGTATTTCTAATTCATATCATTTTAAAGTGTAAATCATCATTTGGATAAAGTCGTCACATGACTGAAGTCATTTCTATTTTTGAGTCCCAATTTATATTTCTAATACTAAATGTAAATCGTCATTTGTAAAAACAGATTCCTACGACTTTCACTCAAAGAACCGTTTTACTCTTTACATTTGAATAAGTCGATTTTGCTGCAGTCGCCAAGAACCGTCAAAGATCTCACGTGTTTTACTGTAATGAGTCCATTTTTCAGTTTTATAAATTTCAAACATTCACGAATAATCGATAAACTAATGAGCTACGTCATGTACCGGAAGTTGTTATTGTTGACGTCGTCTGCGGCGTACTTGCTCGTCTGTTGGGCGACCGTTGTTGCCGGTGACTACGAGAATCCGATTGCCGACGAAGATGTAAGTGAAAAGAACCATTGTTGAATTTGTTAATTCGAACTCTGCCATGGTAACCGAAAATCCATAAACCACAGGGGCTCGTGTCTGGGTACAGCCTGGATTTAACAGATTACCATGCTTGCAGTAACAGCACCTCTGATACGAGCCCTTGTGATATCAAACAACATTTTCTAATGATTAGAATTGGTTAATTAGTAGGTTCCGAATTTTCTAATTAGCAAAAACGGTGAACTCGACGTTTTCGGATCATATCGCCCTCTGCAGGTAGCAAATCAAAGGAATAGAACTATAACCACACTCAAACGTGGTGAACGGATAATAAGATAAAATCCCACTATTTACAGATTAAAAGAATTTAATTTCAGGACCTGACGATGATCTCTAGGGTGAGATCGAAACGTCGTATCTTTTATATATTTTTGATTGAATAAATAAATTCTGGTTTTTAAATTCTTTTAATCTGTAAATAGTGGGATTTTATCTTAAATCAAAGGAATATTTTAACTACGTACAAGACGCTACTCAGTCAGATTACAAGTGCTACATTTCAAGAAAAGACAAGTGTGTAATAACTAATTAATTATTTGAATACGAACTAATTATTTGTAAATATTTCATTTTCCTCTTTTGTTGCAATAACAACCACGACAGCTGTCTGAACTATCGATCCGATAGATGGCGAACTAGTCGATGAGTGATCTGTGTATCCGTTCTTGTTTCAGTCTCAGTTGAGTGAATGTGATTTGAAGAACTACGTGTGCCGTACATTGATGAGAATCATTGAAACAGATTCAGAAACGAGCGAAGATCAAGAGAATTGTAAATGTGAAATGTGTTCCTCGATTTGGGATGAATCCGACGGCTATTCCTTAACGTGGACCTCCTACGAAAGACGTAAGTTGAAGTCTTAAGATTTCAGAGATAACTCACTTACCAGGGCTTGGGATGGGGATTGTCATTGATTGACTTGACCAGTATCCAGTAAGAAGGGATTAAGAAAAATCCTTAGCCAGTGCCCAGTACATCAAACACCAGAGGCCAGTTCCAAACGTACCCTTAAATCTTAAAACTGGTCTTAAGTTGTTAGATTGGCTATAGAACTAAGTTGGTCTTAGACTGGTCATATAAGTCTTAGACAAAAACCAAAAGTTAGTTCTATAGAAAATCAAACAACTTAAGATCAGTCTTAAAGATTTAAAACCACGGACTTAAGTCACGACTGTGAAACTGGCCCCAGTGACCCATTGCCCAAACATTGATTAAACAATGGATTCTGGAGTCCATGGTCAAAGTTTAGCGGTGGACAGTTCATTAAGTGACAATTGAAATTGAATTGTTACTATTATTGTCGACCCGTTAATTCTAAAACAATGTTTGAACAACTGGCTCCTAAACGACACAAATATATATCGAACAAAACGACTGTTATTGTTATATTCAAATTCTGAGGTCAAGTAAATATGATTCTTTTTCATTTTGTTAGTCTTTGCTTATACAATATAACAATATACAAATACTTGAAAATACTGTGAAAATAGATATATACACACTATATGGTGCTCTGGCAGTCGAGGAATTTCAAAATTCAAACTATATTTTCGTTTATATCAGAGTTCTTGAAATTCATTACATTTCATAAAGTTACATTTATACAACACAACAGCCACTGTAGATTCCTGACCTCTACTACAATGTAGTTATCTTCTGAAGAGTTTCTGATATCTGTGACAAAGTCGTCATCTTATAGAGAGTTTCTGTAACAGTGTAGTCATCTTCTTTAGCATTCCTGACATCTGAGCTTAGTCCATTGTTCCATTATCATCTATATATCATAAAGAAAAGATAAGAAATAAATTCGAGCGTTGAGTTCATAATATAAGCGCGTAAATCCAGGAAAGGTTGCTTATGACAACCTAGGTTAGTATCCGCCCCTGAAACCCAACCTTACTTTTCCCTATACTGAAAACTTTTGAAAGGTTGGGTCCGACCCACACCATCAACCTGTCTCTCTGAACCCATGGCTTACATACATGTAACCGGCAATGTTTATGGGGGACCTCACTTTCTCTTTTGGTACTACATTATTTTTGTGTCGTGCCCTACGCATCTACTAACCTAATTGTGGTCTTATGCCATCTGCAACAACGTAGGTATCTTCTGGAGGGTTCCTGACATCTGGAACAATGTAGGTATCTTCTGGAGTGTTTCTGATATCTGGGACAACATAGGTATCTTCTGGGGGGTTTCTGACACCTGCGACAACGACGTAATCATCTTCTGAAGAGTTTCTTGCATCTGGAACAATGTAGGTATCTTCAGGAGTGTTCCTGACACCTGCGACAACGAAGTAGTCATCTTCTGGAGGATTCCTGACACCTGCGACAACGACGTAGTCATCTTCTGTACAGTTTCTTGCATCTGGAACAATGTAGGTATCTTCAGGGGGATTCCTGACACCTGCGACAACGTAGGTATCTTCTGTAGAGTACCTAACATCTGGGCCAACGTAGTCATCTTCTGGAGAGATCCTGTCGTCAGCTGAAGTAGCTGTTGGCTGAAAATAAATCGGTAAACAATTAGGCCTAATAATATATTCGCAAATAAAAAAATTGAAAACAATAGAAATGTATTATTTATATTGACAAACCTTAAGTGCAACAATGTAGGTATCTTCTGGAGGGTTCCGGACACCTGCGACAATGTAGGTATCTTCTGGAGTGTTCCTGATATTTGGGACAACGACGTAGTCATCTTCTGAAGAGTTTCTTGCATCTGGAACAATGTAGGTATCTTCAGGAGTGTTCCTGACACCCGCGACAACGACATAATCATCTTCTGGAGGATTCCTGACACCTGTGACAATGTAGGTATCTTCTGGAGGGTTCATGACATCTGGGCCAACGTAGTCATCTTCTGGAGGGTTCCGGACACCTGCGACAATGTAGGTATCTTCTGGAGGGTTCATGACATCTGGGCCAACGTAGTCATCTTCTGGAGGGTTTCTGACATCTGCGACAAGGTTGTCATCTACGTCATCATCTGTAGAGTTCCATACATCTACGTCATCATCTGTAGAGTTCCATGCATCTACGTCATCATCTGTAGAGTTCCATGCATCTACGTCATCATCTGTAGCGTTCCTTACATCAACGTCATCATCTGTAGCGTTCCTTACATCTACGTCATCATCTGTAGCGTTCCTTACATCTACGTCATCATCTGTAGCGTTCCTGACATCTACGTCATTCTCTGTAGCGTTCCTGACACCTGCGACAACGACATCTACAATATCTACATCATCGTAGATTTCACCGTCATCTATGTCTTCGTAGATACCGTCCTGTGTTGTGTAGATCCTACCACCAACTCCAGAAGACGAAGGCTAAAAATAAATCGGTTAAACAATTTACAAAATATTCACAAATAAAATAAAATTTAAAAACCAATGTTAATGTATCTATATTAACGAACCTGATAGTACATTGCCCCTGGATCGGTCGTGTTGTTACCTATAAACAATAATAGAATGTTAGATGAAATATTACATGTATTTATTTTTATTCAAAGAACTTCCTGTTCCCGAAATCAAGTCAGATTATATTCTGGAGGACTCAGTTTCATTGTTATCATTTCTAATTTGACGTAAATACCCCAAACACGCTTCCACTCAACCCCGTTTAAAGTAAAATGATAAATAACAAACCTGTATTTCTGTTTCTCACGTTCCTCCGCTGTCTGATCAACACGGCGATAGCTATAGCAGCCACTATTACTATAATCAGAAAACCAATCCCGAAAACAACTGTCAAATAACTGATTCTATCTGTATCTTTGTCTGAAATACAGAATATGAAACTCATCTATATCAAACAGGTTCAAATTATAGACTTAAGTTTACATATTTAAATTTTACTATTTTCATCGTATAGCTACCTTTAATCCGCCATAGAAGTTTAAACCCAGCATCGCTTCCCGAGTTGTCTGATGTAAACTGTATTGTAATATTTCCAGTGTGGGATCGATTATCTGGAGCAGTCGACCCGCAATATTGATTACTCCCTGGTGAAGAAATGAATAATGATAAAACTTTACGAACCATAAAAATAATTCACGTTATGAAGAGTGTTAAGATTTTTACCGGTTTCACTTTTTATCGTCAACGCGTCCCAGCAACGACCTTTACTTGTCTGTATATGAAACTTCGAGTCAAACGATATTTCAACCATCTGCAAAAATAGATTTGAGATACTGAGAAATCAGATGGCACCAGTAAACTTCAACTGCGAAACTTGCAACAGGATAGCTGAACGACACAATTTTTAAAAATAAAATGGCTATTCGAATGCTATTTCAGTAATAACTTGATTCAACCAGAGAAAAGAAAGTGAATTGCGGATATACAGCACAACCACTTTACTTCCCAAATCAAATGTAATTTAAAAGTGAGCAATTGTATTGTCAGCAGAATGTAGGACCCGTTTCAGTAGATCAGTTTTAACTTTAACCCGGAGTTATCAGTTGAACTAAACCCCGGAATAAAGTTAAAACTGATTATAACCCCAATGAACCTCGTGCTCAAAATCTGACGAATTCATTTTTTCCTAACAATTATTTATATATTTACCCTGTTTTCAGGTGCTTGGATTAACCAGCTACAGTCGATATTGTCATTATAGCTGTTCGGGTAGTTAGGGCTGGTTATGACGCCTGATCTACCATTCTGTGTTATAGGTGTTTTACTACATGAATCAACTACAAATAAATATTGAATTGAATTGTTTTATATGTGATTTACTGATTCCATGATAAACTTCTCGTTATGCTCAGCTACCTTTCACAAATTTCCAACAGAGTTTAAACCCTTTGTAGCTACCAGACATGTCTGATGTAAACCGGATGACTACCTCACCGGAATATACACGTGTAGGTGGCGCTGTATTGCCGCAATATACATCACCATTTTCTGCTATAAAAATAAACACACAAATCAATGATATATTTTCTAGCTGGATTTGAAAATAAACATCAGGAGCAGACAAATAAATCTAATAAAACTTTATGAATCATAAAATCATTCACGTTTTGAAGAGTGTTTAGATTTTTACCGGTTCCACTTTTTATCGTCAACGCGTCATAGCAACTATCACCAGTTTTGGCCCCCATACTGAAGTTCGAGTCAAATGATATTTCAACAATCTGTAAAAATATAAGAATTAAGATTAATAATTGTTGATTATAATTCAAAGTGAACCGTCGTATTGTTTGCAGAATGTAGGACCCGTTTATATAGATTAGTTTTAACTTTAATCCAGAGTTATCAGTTCAAAACTAAACCTCGGGTTAAAGTTAATATATGAATAATGTTTAAGTTAAACTGAATTTAGTCCCATTGATTTCCTAGTAGTGCAGAAAATCCGACATCATTTTTCTCATAGACCAAATATTTACCGTGTTTTCAGGTGTTTGGATTAACCATCTACAGTCCAGTCCGCGGTAGTACTTGTTCGGGTAGTTAGGGCTGGATATGACGCCTGATCTACCATTCTGTATTATAGGTGTTTTACTACATGAATCAACTACAAATAAATATTGAATTGAATTGTTTTATATGTGATTTACTGATTCCATGATCAACTTCTCACTAATGACCTACCTTTCAAAAACCGCCAAAAAAGTCTAAACCCTTTGTAGCTATCATAGCTGCCTGATGTAAACCGGATGATTACACGACCGGTATAGTTACGTGTAGGTGGCGCTGTATTGCCACAATATACATTCACTGTAAGAATAAACACACAAATCAATGATATATTTTCTAGCTGGATTTGAAAATAAACATCAGGAGCAGACAAAGAAATCTGATAAAATTTTATGAATCATAAAATCATTCACGTTGTGAATAGTGTTTAGATTTTTACCGGTTCCACTTTTTATCGTCAACGCGTCATGGCAATTATCGCCAGTTTTGGCCCCCATACTGAAATTCGAGTCAAATGATATTTCAACAATCTGTAAAAATATAAGAATTAAGATTAATAATTGTTGATTATAATTCAAAGTGAACCGTCGTATTGTTTGCAGAGTGCAGGACCCGTTTGTATGGATCAGTTTTAACTTTAATCAGTTTAGTTATCAGTTCGAAACTAAACCTCGGGTTAAAGTTAAAACTGAAACCCCCGTTGAGCTCCTACAAGTTCAGTAAACCCGACATCATTTTTCTCATAGACCAAATATTTACCCTGTTTTCAGGTGTTTGGATTAACCATCTACAGTCCAGCCTGCGGTAGTAGTTGCCCGGATGGTTAGGGCTGGATATGACACCTGATGTACCATTCTGTATTATAGGTGTTTTACTACATGAATCAACTACAAATAAATATTGAATTGAATTGTTTTATATGTGATTTACTGATTCCATGATCAACTTCTCATTATGCTCAGCTACCTTTCAAATACCGCCAGAACAGTTTAAACCCTTTGTAGATACCAGAGTTGTCTGATGTAAACTTGATGGTTACACCACCGGAATAGTTACGTGTAGGTGGCGCTGTACTGCCGCAATATACATCACCATTTTCTACTGTAAAAATAAAACAAAACAATGATATATTTTTGGCTGGATTTGAAAACACAAATCTATCAGAAGCAGCCACCCGCAATATTCAATACTCCCCGATGTAGAAATAAATCTGATGAAACTTTACGAACCATAAAAATCATTCACGTTATGAAGAGTGTTTAGATTTTTACCGGTTTCACTTTTTATCGTCAACGCGTCATGGCAACCACCGCTAGTTCTGGGTTGTATATGAAAATTCGAGTTAAATGATATTTCAACCATCTGCAAAAAATATATGAATTCAGAGTTAGATATTAATCAAAAGTGAACAATTTAACTTTAACCCAGAGTAATCAGTTGAACTAAACCCCGGAATAAAGTTAAAACTGATTCTAATCCCATTGAACCCCACATTTTTTGCTAAGACCAACATTTCACAATTCGTTATATATTTACCCTGTTTTCAGGAGTATCAATCAACCATCTGCAGTCCAGGTTGTTGTAGTATTTGCCCGGGTAGTTAGGGCTGGTTATGACGCCTGATGTACCATTCTGTATTATAGGTGTTTTACTACATGAATCAACTACAAATAAATATTGAATTGAATTGTTTTATATGTAATTTACTGATTCTATGATAAACTTCTCATTATGACCTACCTTTCAATAACTGCCAATAAAGTCTAAACCCTTTGTAGATACCAGAGTTGTCTGACTTGATGGTTACAAACTTGATGGTTACACCACCGGAATAGTTACGTGTAGGTGGCGCTGTATTGCCGCAATCATGATTAACATCTGCCGTAAAAATACAAAAACAAATCAATGACATATTTTTAGCTGGATTTGAAATTTGGATTTGATATTTCTTCATTTATTCATTTTAAATTAAATTATTCGATTCTTACAGTTTGGGTCAGTATATATGGATACTTTGTCACGGCAATGACCACTTATCGTTTTGCGTTCCAATTCGAAAATAGGATCAAACGATATTCTTAACACCTAAAAATGGAATTAGTCACGTGGTTATCTAAGGGTTCCACGTAGAATTTTGGATCAAATCAGATTCAACTTTGAACTCTGCAACTCTGAAATAAAATTAATTTGATTGTTCACGATTAATAGAACACTAATATCAGGAACAGCCAAATAAATCTGATACAACTTAATGAATCATAAAAATCATTCACGTTGTGAAGAGTGTTTAGATTTAGATTACCGGTTGCACTTATTATCCACAAGGAGTCCAGACAATAATCGACATGTATGGGCTCTATATGAAAATTCGAGTCAAATGATATTTCAACAATCTGCAAAAATACATGAATTAAGAATTGAATATTATCCAAATGTCAACAATCGCATTGTCTACAGAGTGTGATACCCGTTATATGGATCAATTTTCATTTTTTTTCGGACTCGAATTAGTTGATAATTCGTTTTAAAATTTGGTTAATTCGAGATAGTTAATTCGATGATTAAATCGGTTTCACAAACGCGAATTAGCGAAAAATTAACTAGTTCGATTTATGCGATTTATGTTCGATTATTCGATTTTAAGTAAATTTCGAATTAGTTTCCCATGATGCATTAGTTCCATAACATAAACAAAGTATCATTCATAAAGTTCCTCTGTCGCTAAATCTCTTAAGATGTTTTGGTGGTACGGTGAAATTGAATTGTTCATTTCAAGGTTTAACTTAAAACTGATTTTAGCTCCAACTTGTGCAGTAAACCCGACAAAATTATTTTCATCATAGACCACCAAATATTTACCGTATTTTCAGGAGCTAGAATTAACCATCTACAGTCCAGTCCGTGGTAGTAGTTGTTCGGGTAGTTAGGGCTGGATATGACGCCTGATGTACCATTCTGTATTATAGGTGTTTTACTACATGTCGAATCAACTACAAATAAATATTGAATTGAATTGTTTTATATGTAATTTACTGAATCCATGATAAACTTCTCATTATGAGCTACCTTTGAAATACCGCCAAAACAGTTTAAAGCCTTTGTAGCTAAGAGACATGTCTGATCTAAACTGGATGTATACAAAACCGGAATAGTAACGTGTAGGTGGCGCTGTTTTGTCGCAATATACATCATTATATACTGTGAAAATAAACACACAAATCAATGATAGATTTTTAGCTGGATTTGAAAATCGCTGATATTTCTTCATTTATTCATTTAACATCGAGTTTTAAATTAAATTGTTCGATTCTTACAGGATATTTGGTAATTATATATGGATACATCGTCGTGGCAATAACCACTTGTCGTATTGCGGTCCAATTCGAAAATAGGATCAAACGATATTCTTGACAGCTAAAAATAGAATCAGTCACGTGGTTATCTAAGGGTTTCCCGTAGAATTTAGGATCAAATCAGATTCAACTTTGAACTATGCAACTCTGAAATAAAATTAATTTGATTGTTTTATTATTTCTTAAATATTTTCACTACATTCTAACTGGTAGTAATGATTAAGGGTTACCCCTATTGATAATGCATAACGTGATGTAATAGTTAATCAGTTCAGCAGCCGATTTGGTGCTGGATCCAAGTTCCGTTCTACACTTGTCCAAATATTACTGACAAAAACATTTTTGATTATATTTCTAGTTTTTCTAACCGCGAATATATTTCACAATTTCCTGTGTTTTATATTTACCATGTTTTGAGGTGTATCAATCCGCCATTCACAGCGCAGATTGTCGCCATAGTTACCCGGGTAGTTAGGACTGGTTATGACGCCAGAAGTTCCGCTCTGTTTTCTACCTGGCCACTCGCCGCTACAACCTGAGTCGGTGTCATCTGTCAATACTGTATAGAAAAATACCCGTATCTATGAACTTATAAAGCGGTAGTATAGACCCGAGGGCTAACTCAACTGATTATGAATTTAGTTAGCCTTCGGGTCGAAGTTAATACCAGTCTATAAAAAAGGATTGGTCATCAGTTACCACACCACATTGATCACCAGGACTAGTCACCAGTCACTGGACTTGTCACCAGGTCACCACAGCTGACTAGTCATCAGTCGGCACCACAGCTAAATGCTCAGACACTGACCGGAAAAACTACATCAAACTTTATGGTCTAGTGGTTAGCGTGATCGCCTGGCACAATGGAGGTCCCGGGTTCGAGGCTGAGGATAAACTCCTCCCGCTAGGTGCTGATGATAAGTTCCCGCGATAGAAATATCATTTGATTTTGATTAATTAAATATGTAATTAATCTTTTAAATTCTATATATTGTGGTTTTAAAACCTACTGTCTAGTTTGACCGGTGCTATACTACCAATAGGTAGTTGCTGTTTTGAGAAAATTTATTCCTTTTTTTTAAATAAACAACTGTCCTTGAAACGAGTCCCGGAACAACGCGTCATACTGGCCGTTTAGTGAGGTAATAAAGTGACCTTTTGAGACCATTAGTTTAGAGAGTTCCCCAGATCGGCACCTGCACAGCAGCACTGATCAAACAGTTCTAACCTATGTGACGGCACTGATCTCAATAATTTAACTCTAAAATTCTTAATCAACAAATTTAATCAGTATTAAGTGATATTAATATTATTTGTTCGCTTACCTTGAGAATTCTCGACGAATAAAATTACAGCGACCACAAACAAACTCTTCATCATCAACTCCATATTCAAACAGATACTCGCGATAAATACTAAACAACTGAACTGTGAACTACTACCAAAAAACTGCGCCTTTTCACACAGACCGATATGAACAGCTTTATGAATCAAAAAACTGAGCTGGTCTTTAAATAGTAATTTCATTTCCTTGTTTCAATCTAGAAACGATAAGAATCGCTGTTGTCACTCCGCCAGCATCATCATCATTTATCATCATTCTTTGTTCATGTAAATATCACTATTTAGAGAATTATTGAGGATTAAATTGTCTCTCCATCATCACACTCAGTGTAACACAAATAGATAAAGCCAAAAAACCACATAAACAGGATCTTCCTTATGTACATTTGATAAAATTAGTAGACGATAAATAATAAAAACTTTGAATCAAAGAACTGCATTTTTGATGATAGTTTAATTTCCTTAATTATCTCTCTGATTTATAGTATAATAGGGGTAATTATCTGCTCATCGGGAAACACTGACACTGGTGCTGCGGGATATTTATTTATAAACTGATAAAACTAAAAGACGATGAATAATCAAAACTTTGAACTAAACAAAACTGCATTTTTTATGATAGTTTAATTTTCCTTAATTATCTCTCTGATTTCTGTTCCGGGATATTGATATAAACTGATAAATCAAACTATGAATAAAACTTTTAAATAAAAACCAATATTTCGATGACTTCACTATCAAACGTCGCGTGTCAATCTCACAATAAAAAACCCGAAATAAAACAAGGAAACAAAAGTCTAAATTACTCCGAACATTCAGTTTTACATTAAGGGTTTAACATATATGTTGGTTTTATTTCTATGACACGTAAAGACAATAATTCAGTTTTCTCCTAAATACCATTCAGTCAGTTGTTATAAACACGGTAATTACCGTTTGAAGTTTTTTAGTGCGTGTTCGATATTTCTAAATCTTTCATTGTGTCGTAACATTGTTTTATTCCCATGATAGAACATTAAGATGAAAATAGTTAACTGTTTTATTCTGGATAGTAGGAGTTTTCACGTATAGGACCAACCAACGGACACCTGTTTCCACCTGGCCCGAAACCGTGAAGCATTTTCATTCACCGGTCAAAGGATTCGAACTCACTTTGCAAGCGCCGGCGTTGCCCATGACACCGCGAGTCGTTACCGACCTGAATCCGGTAGTACCAATCACAGCACTTGTAACAAATGACACGTGGTGTCCGACCAATCAGCGCTCGCTTAAGGGTTTGCGAAAGCGAGGATGACCCGTGAAGTGGAAACGGAATCTGTTGTCTACGTAGTCCGAACCCGCAGTTCGCCACCAATACACCGGAACCAGTCCATCTGACATTGGATAGTTTGGACACGGAACCGGAACAAACGATGGCAATAACCTAGGGTTGGGACTTACAGAAAACACGTGCAAACCCTTTTCATCGTGTTCTAAAACCTGTCCAAAGCTAAAACTTGAAACGGGTTTTGTTTGCGATGGAAGAGTGGTTTGAAAGTGTTTAATTGAAATCAGAGTCTGCGGCTGGGAGTCGCAGTGATTGAAACTCACCACGGATCCCGCGATAAACAAACAACACGATAATACATATATTTATTGATGTACATCAAATTGATACAAGAATTTCATCATCTGGTGGAATTATTCCAACAGGTTTAGCAGCATCACAGATTACTACAAATAATACATATATAACATTTATACAAATAAATACAAACTCAGATACAACGATTCGTCGGATTTCAACAAATATATAGAATTTTGTCCCAAGTAAAACAATTTGATTAATTCCACACTTATATCGGTTATAACTAACAGATTTTCTGGGCCCGTGAAATTTGGTTGATTGAGCCTATTGTCCAAAATAACTATCTATAACAACCACCTTTTAACTGTAAAGGTTTAGTTAGGTTAAAGGATAATTAGTACTTATTTATGTTAGGTTTAGAAGAAATCAAAAGGTGGCTGTAATTGATAGGATTGAAGACATGTGGCGGATGATTAAAGACAAGAATACATGAGAAGTTTTGGTTGAGGGGATGAGTTGAGGTGGGGAGGGGGATGAGGTTGAGGTGGGGAGGGGGATGAGTTGAGGTGGGGAGGGGGATCAGTTGAGGTGGGGAGGGGGATCAGTTGAGGTAGGGAGAGGGAGAGGGGATAAATGCAAGATGGTTGAGTCATCACATAAACAAATTGACACAATGGCAGTTTAATAGAATATTCTCATTTCAATGTCATTTGCAGTGTGATACCGATGAGTTCACCAGACAGCTTCTCACAGGGGGTAGATTCTGCAGAGCTTGGAGGATGTTGAGTTCACCAGACAGTGTCTCACTGGGGGTAGATTCTGCAGCACTTGGATGTTGAGTTCACCAGACAGTGTCTCACTGGGGGTAGATTCTGCAGAGCTTGGAGGATGTTGAGTTCACCAGACAGTGTCTCACTGGGGGTAGATTCTGCAGCACTTGGATGTTGAGTTCACCAGACAGTGTCTCACTGGGGGTAGATTCTGCAGCACTTGGATGTTGAGTTCACCAGACAGTGTCTCACTGGGAGTAGATTCTGCAGCACTTGGATGTTGAGTTCACCAGACAGTGTCTCACTGGGGGTAGATTCTGCAGCACTTGGATGTTGAGTTCACCAGACAGTGTCTCACTGGGAGTAGATTCTGCAGCACTTGGATGTTGAGTTCACCAGACAGTGTCTCACTGGGGGTAGATTCTGTAGCACTTGGATGTTGAGTTCACCAGACAGTGTCTCACTGGGAGTAGATTCTGCAGCACTTGGATGTTGAGTTCACCAGACAGCGTCTCACTGGGAGTAGATGATCTCAGCATGAATGATAGAAAAATAATGAAAAGAAATACATGTTAGAATATATTCATACAGTAGACAGAGTAAGGACAAAGGTTTAACTGCTTTGTGGTAAAAACATGTGCTTCAAATCAGGAATTGTCAATGTTCCTGAATCTCTTGTGTCAAATGATACATGTATTTCTAAGTGTGACATTCCAGCTCGCATGTTTTGAGTTCATTCCCATGAAATACATTACATGATGAGGCTGCAATTGAATTAAAATTGAATCACATAAAACACTCAAATATTTCACCAGCTGATTTGTCCATTAAAACCTAGGAATTTCGAATATATTTCTAAGATGCCAAATTCCTCGTCTAAACTAAACTCGCCCCTAGTGGTTTATAAAGACGACCGACACCTCTTCTTTCTTTCTTTCTTTCTTTCTGTTTTATTCTTTTTTTGTGCCCGTGAATTATGCTTAAACATGTTCGAGGTGATTTTTTCAAACTGTTTTAAGGTGCGTCCCCGCAGACAACTGAGGCTAGGATAGAAATACCCGTATCTCATGACGCACATGACTACCCTATCGAGTAATTGACTCTCGGGCCTCGGAGTCCGCGGTTCAGTAAAGGAGCGTCCGATGCCCTCATGCTATCGTCCTCCCCGGGCGGCATTTCGCCATCCCTGTCACCGAGCATATTCACTTTAAGGGCTACCACCCCCCTTACCGCCACCACTATTTTTCTTCCCGCCGTCTCGCAACCACAGAAACGAGTTTAACTCGGAAAAGGAAGAACCCGAATGGATTCAATTGGATTTATACGTGTGGTCAGGTTTGGGTTCGGATCCCGAGGCACCGAGCACAGCGTATTTCAATGTGACCAGTTTGTCACCTTACGTCGCTGATTCAGAATAAATTCTCAAAGTGAGATTAGAAATAAATCAGCGATTTCAAATAATTTAGAAATCAACAAATAAAATATCTGGATTTCATGAATCCAATGAAAACCAATTCTAGACCTCGTGATTGGACAAATGAATTTTGAATTTTGACAGTAATTACATAAGAAAAAGGTTTAGAAATATTGAGCCATTTGACAACCACACATTGAATCATGTATTTAATCAGAAATCACTCAAAACAGTCAAAGGTTCTCATCGACAACTGGTTAAATTGTTGTCTTTACACAGCATATCTTATATCTTTAGCATCTTTAGATTTTCAAAATCAAGGAGAATTCAAACCTCTGAAAAAATTCATATCAGCAATTTTTAGGTGTAATTATTACTCACATTCTGTAGCGCATGGATGTCAAATTTATCAGTTCACCAGACAGCATCTCACTGGGCCCGGGGGTAGATTCTAGGATGTTAAGTTCACCAGACAGTGTCTCACTGGGGGTAGATTCTAGGATGTTGAGTTCACCAGACAGTGTCTCACTGGGGGTAGATTCTGCAGCACTTGGATGTTGAGTTCACCGGACAGTGTCTCACTGGGGGTAGATTCTAGGATGTTGAGTTCACCAGACAGTGTCTCACTGGGGGTAGATTCTGCAGCACTTGGATGTTGAGTTCACCAGACAGTGTCTCACTGGGGGTAGATTCTGCAGCACTTGGATGTTGAGTTCACCAGACAGTGTCTCACTGGGGGTAGATTCTGTAGCACTTGGATGTTGAGTTCACCAGACAGTGTCTCACTGGGGGTAGATTCTGCAGCACTTGGATGTTGAGTTCACCAGACAGTGTCTCACTGGGGGTAGATTCTGCAGCACTTGGATGTTGAGTTCACCAGACAGTGTCTCACTGGGGGTAGATTCTAGGATGTTGAGTTCACCAGACAGCATCTCACTGGGGGTAGATTCTAGGATGTTGAGTTCACCAGACAGTGTCTCACTGGGGGTAGATTCTGTAGCACTTGGATGTTGAGTTCACCAGACAGTGTCTCACTGGGGCTAGATTCTAGGATGTTGAGTTCACCAGACAGCATCTCACTGGGCCCGGGGGTAGATTCTAGGATGTTGAGTTCACCAGACAGTGTCACACTGGGGGTAGATTCTAGGATGTTGAGTTCACCAGACAGTGTCTCACTGGGGGTAGATTCTGCAGCACTTGGATGTTGAGTTCACCAGACAGTGTCTCACTGGGGGTAGATTCTGCAGCACTTGGATGTTGAGTTCACCAGACAGTGTCTCACTGGGGGTAGATTCTGCAGCACTTGGATGTTGAGTTCACCAGACAGTGTCTCACTGGGGGTAGATTCTGCAGCACTTGGATGTTGAGTTCACCAGACAGTGTCTCACTGGGGGTAGATTCTGCAGCACTTGGATGTTGAGTTCACCAGACAGTGTCTCACTGGGGGTAGATTCTGCAGCACTTGGATGTTGAGTTCACCAGACAGTGTCTCACTGGGGGTAGATTCTGCAGCACTTGGATGTTGAGTTCACCAGACAGTGTCTCACTGGGGGTAGATTCTGTAGCACTTGGATGTTGAGTTCACCAGACAGTGTCTCACTGGGGCTAGATTCTAGGATGTTGAGTTCACCAGACAGCATCTCACTGGGCCCGGGGGTAGATTCTAGGATGTTGAGTTCACCAGACAGTGTCACACTGGGGGTAGATTCTAGGATGTTGAGTTCACCAGACAGTGTCTCACTGGGGGTAGATTCTGCAGCACTTGGATGTTGAGTTCACCAGACAGTGTCTCACTGGGGGTAGATTCTGCAGCACTTGGATGTTGAGTTCACCAGACAGTGTCTCACTGGGGGTAGATTCTGCAGCACTTGGATGTTGAGTTCACCAGACAGTGTCTCACTGGGGGTAGATTCTGCAGCACTTGGATGGTGAGTTCACCAGACAGTGTCTCACTGGGGGTAGATTCTGCAGCACTTGGATAGTTTAACCTTGGGCTGAAGGCTGTAAAGGTAAAATTCCACGATTGAAATATCTAGAAAATCTCATGATTTTATCCAATTTCCCTGCATACATACTCACCAGATCTGGAGTCAGCTTATAGGTCTTGGCTGTGGATTAGCGACTAGTTCAGGCAATATCAACCACTGAAATGTGAAAACAGACATTGCTTAAATTCTAATACATGTATTTCTCAAGATTTAAAGATGATTTCTATCCTGCACTCAGCAATCATGCTGCATTAGAAAATATTTTTTGGCTAATGTAAAAATGTTATCTGACACAGTTTGATTTGTGTCAGATTGTAACTGTAGAAGTTTCACTCATTGTTTCAGTCTAATAGAGATATAACTGATGTACATGTAACACTGACTGTGTAACACTGCTGTCATTTGTTCACTTATTCCTCCCCAGTTGGAAGAATGTTTGTTCTCTCATCTTCATTAGCGATAAGAATCATTCTCATCCGTGTAACTACAACATCATAACATTTCTACTTATTCAATCATAGAAGGAATGAGTATTATGGCGTTTGGGTATGGAATGGGGCAGGGTATGGTGTAGTTGACTGTTAGGATAGGATAGGACACTGTGGTAAAAAAAGGTCAGGTTGGATGGTGCAGGGTTATTTGATGTGGTTGTATTAGATGATGAGTTTGATATAGAACTGGTCGAGGTTGATGTATGTGGTAGTGTACGATGTATAGTTAGGGAGGGTGTATGATGATGGATTGAAAGGTTACTGGTAGAGGGCGGTACAGTAGTGACACTGGTTTGGTTTATGTAGGGTAGGGGCTGGTGTACAGGGTTAAGGATAGGTAAGGCATGGTCAGAGTGATGGGAGAGGAAAAGTGTGGGTAATGTGAGGAAGGATATTTTGGTGTTGTTGAGGGTGATTTTGGTAGAATTGTTCAGATATCTGCACAGATGTTGGGGTGGGGCTAGGACAGTTGAGGTACGATGAGTGATAGTAGTGCTTCCCTTTAGACATCTCAATGTCTCTAATCCTTTCAAATCAATCCCTTATTCCTTACAGCTATTCACATTTTGAAATAAGATAATAATTACTGGCTTTCGATTGAAATCAGCCAGATTTTCAAGATTTACCTGAGGATGAAAATATATCGACATCTACTTTGACACATTCCATCATAAACAGCATCATTGAATAGGATTGGATTGTACATTCACGAGTAGTGGAAGGAGCTATGGATGTGACGTCTAAGGCCTATAATGAACTACTAGTTGAAAAGTAGTCGAGGATGTAAATACCACTAGAATCAGATGATCTGGAATAAGCTATGAATGTGATTCATTTGAGATAAAATCTATAGGAACAACAGACAAAAAGAATTATAGACTAAAATCAATCAGATGATCTCAAACTAAAGCTAAAACAAGTAAGATATTTTAGTCCTATCTCTCCATGCCTCCCATTCACTCAAACTACTCCTCCATTCCATGAAATACTAGGAGATGATACCTGGAAGATATTGAATATCAAGACACCCTTAAAACAATGACAAATCAGTAACAATATTTTGATTGTGTGTCACATTTTAACAAGTGAATGATTCACGAAGCAAATGACAACAAATCTTCAGGGATGGGTTTCATAGTTGTGGAACAGTAAAATAATCCCTGGGAAAATTTTTAACCAGGTTTTAACTTTGTCTTCTTAGTCAATAAAACTGAGCCCAAATCTCAGATAGGATAGTTTTTACCCTACTACCAGCTTGGAAACAGCAAACTGTTGAAAAATAAACTCTGAACCCACAATAGTTTGTAAATTCAAGGTTTACCGTAAAATATTTCTTATATTTGTCACTTTACGTCCAGTGGTACTTGAAACTAAGCGCCTCCTATCTATCTCTCACTAGCCATTTTTTGTGAACATTTTTAAGCACATGAGGTAGGTATAGACCACTGCCCGCTTTCTAAGCCAGCAGAGGACTACCCTTCGGACCCCACTTTTGTGCTTGGTGGCTTTAAGCTCACCTTTTCTTGAGTCGAGGTAGGAATAGACCACTGCCTACCCGCTAGGCGGACAGTGGACTAAACCTTCGAATTGCTCTCAGACCCCACTCTTTATATATTCTTTTCTTTTCTTTTCTTTTTGAGTCGAGGTAGTAATAGACCACTGCCTATCCGCTAGGCGGACAGTGGAATAAACCCTCCACTCTTCATGTTCATTCTTTTTCTTATGGCTGTCTCTCCTGGCTATGTATCAGTACCAACCGGCAGTAAGTGTATATATAGGAAATATAGTAATTGAACTGGGTTTAAATCCATCTCAATCAGTGCTTTTAAAACCAGTAGTAGGGCAACAGTTTACTATATACTTAATCAGAATCATATCACTGCTCATTGATAAATCATGTGTGCCATTTGTTCCATGAAACAAGTTTCAATTCCAAAATGAATCGATGAATTCAATCTTCAATTGCATCATTCTCGATGTATCTCATGAAGAGATTTTGGAATAGCTAGCGCGGGAAGGAGGTCGGGAAGGTAAGGCTGGGTACGATACTGAAACCTGGCAGTTACCTAAATAATGTTTTTATTTACCCTCGTATCCTATCCATCTAAGGACATATAACGATTAAGAGGTGACATTGAAATTACGCGCACTCACCGGGAATCGAACCCAGGTCTCGTTCATAGAAAGCAAACGTGCTAACCAGTAGATCAATAGTCCACTTGACCAGTGTTTTTTTTATATCTAATTTGTCTTATACACATAACACGGTTACTTCGAAGCGCAACAGAACTGTAGAATATGCATATATTTTCTAATAAGACCTGTGCAGTCAATAGGACAGGCTGTCTATACGGGCTTAGAAACATTTAAACATCGAAATTTGAAATATGTCAGTAATGTGTGCTAATTAGTTGAGATCAAAATCCTTGTTCAACTAAGAATTTATACAAATACAAGAGAGTATTTTCAGTATACATGTATTTTGAGTGAAACCAATTTCAAAAATGATGGGCTATTCTGCACACGCAATTGTACCGAATAAAATACTTGTGTTACTCCAAATCCAACTCCAACTACTCATGAACTTTAAATAGATGAATCTACAACTATTTATATCAGAAATGTGTCCCTGTAATTTGTCTCAATTTTCTCATCTTTTCCACTAAAGTTCATCTATTCAAAAGTCAGAATCTATTGAAAAGCCAAAAATCGCTTGCTCCAACTTGTGAAATCCCAAATATCTCACTTAGTTTATCAAAAAGGTAACAATAGTTGAAAATGTTACGTGTGATATTTTAAATAATGCATCAAACGACCTGTGATACAACAGCACCAGGCTATAGACTCAACCGCCCCAGGCTATAGACTGAACCGCACCAGGCTATAGACTCGACTGCACCAGGCTATAGACTCAACAGCACCAGGCTATAGACTCAACAGCACCAGGCTATAGACTCAGTATATAAGGACACAGGACCGGGGGAATTGGTCAGACAAACTTCGCTCATTAAGTTCTGTGTTAAAATCAATTTCACAAATTTCCAAAAAAGTTGTAGAAAAAAAAATACTAAAGTGATGAGAAACTATCGTGTTGATAATCAACATAATAAATCTATTCAAGTGGGCTGAAAACCAAAATACCCTTTCCCACATTAAGCACACTTTTCCTCTCCCATTTCTCCGACCATGCCCTACCCTATCCTTAACCCTGTACACAGGCCCTACCCTACATAAACCAAACCAGCATCACTACTGTACCGCCATCTACCAGCAACCTTTCAATCCATTATCATCATACACCCTCCTGAACATACACACCGTACACTACCACATACACCAACCTCGACCAGTTCTACATCAAACTCATCATCTAATACAACCACATCAAACAACCCTGCATCATTCAACCGACCTTACCTCATCACATTACCCTATCCTACCCTAACTGTCAACTACACCATACCCTGCCCCATTCCATACCCAAACCTCATACTACTCATTCCCTCTATGATTAGATAAGTAGAAATGTTATGATGCTATAGTTGGACGGATGGCAATGATTCTTATTGCTAATGAAGATGAGAGAACAAACATTCTTCTAACTGAGGAGGAATAATTGAAGAAATGACTGCAGTGTTACACAGTCAGTGTTACATGTACATCAGTTATATCTCTATTAGACTGAAACAATGAGTGAAACTTCTACAGTTACAATCTGACACAAATCAGATTGTGTCGTAGGCCTAAAACATTTTTACTATAGAAAACATTCAACAGCTTTTCTATTTTCTGTGTTAATACAAATCTACTTATCTTGGTTTTTCTGCTGTGCTTGTGATGCTGCTCTTGCTGCTCCTATAATACTGCTCTTGTTGCTCCTATGATGCTGCATCTGCATTACTCCTATGATGCTGCTCTTGCTGCTCCTATGATGCTGCTCTTGCTGCTCCTATGATGCTGCTCTTGTTACTCCTATGATGCTGCATCTGCATTACTCCTATGATGCTGCTCTTGCTGCTCCTATGATGCTGCTCTTGCTGCTCCTATGATGCTGCTCTTGTACTACTCCTATGATGCTGCATCTGCATTACTCCTATGACGCTGCTCCTAAAAATGCTCCACCATTCCCCGAATAGTATTTCAAGCCGCGATGATAGTACGTGACATGACGCCTGAAACAGAGAATATAATTTGATTTCACATCTGTTGATTGTAGACTCTTCACAGATCACATACATCAGTTATAGACAATTGAATGAATCAGAAGAACCTTGGTTCATTCAGTGGTTCATTCAGTGGTTCATTCAGTGGTTCATTCAGGTTATCATCAATTCAAAAGAAAGAGAATTAGCTAGAATTGTGATACAGGGAACACTCGGATATCAGACATGTTCAACGTGGCATTTGGAAACATTTATGATAACCGCACGTTTCCTGTAACGTTCTCGTGACAGTCCTTCTGCTATACCTAAAATCAATAGTGTTTGATTACTGCCCATTGGAACACTCGGGTATCAGACGTATTTTAATCACAATTCAGGAGGTGAAATTGAAACAACAGACACAGACTACACCCCCTCCATCTATTTGACCTCGCTTCCCCGACCCCTCCTCACTTGCCAGTGTTTGATTGCTGCCCGCTGAAGCTCACGTCAACCCAAACCCAGGCCGCAAACCCTTCATTGGTGTATTGCATTGCCCAAGATTTCAACAGGTTCCCGCTTCACTCAGCGTGGTATTCATAGAGCAAACGTGTCCGTAAAAACAATGCATCTGATTGGCTAGATATAAAGACTGGTGGGCGCTGAGCGTTAACCTGTCAGCCCAAGAAATCGTGTGCGATGCAATTTACTCCAATGAAGGGTTTGTCGACTAGCTACGAAAGTTGGCCCAGGCCGCAAACCCCACATTGGTCTATATCATTGTCCATAATTTCTGTTCAGCACCCACTAGCCAATCAGAAATCATGGGTGATGCAATGAACCAATGAAGGGTTTGTGTTGGCGTGAGCTTCAGCGGGAGGCAATTCACAGGGCCTCGTAAACTGGCTTGGATTCTATTTTCGGGTTGTTGATAATCTGGCGAGAATCGCGCTAAATATGAACAGTAAATAGATTCAAAATATCACAGAAATACCCTGTTTTGATATTGTTTGTTTTAATTAGGTATTTAATTAACAAATAACATCATGAGATACAATCAAACTTGTTCATATCGTTTATCTATAGAGTTACGATAAACAATTGGTCGTTAATGATCAGTATTAGGCGGTCGTGACGCTTACTTTATAAAAAACAAGGGATGAAATGTTTTTGAATGTGACCGTATTGATATTGATTGTAAAGCCGAGATATGGCGTCTCAACACATGGATTTGAATTCATTCAGTGAGGATGCTTCGATTAAAGTTAGGCCAGTTTGCTGATTAAATCTATTTTAGTTTCGCATTTCACATATTTCCTTCATTTTTTATGTATCTCTTGGTGGACAGATCGACTTCCACGATCTTCACACAACAGTCCGTCGGGAGTAAGGGTACGAGAGTTCATATTTGAATTGAATTTGCTCGAATAACACATTTGAACGGCTTTAATTTCTATTTTCGAGTAGATTTGATAAACAAACAGTAACAAATAAATGAGACTTTTTCCACTTACAGTTGCCATTGAGCTAATAAATCTCAAATTGAACTTGAGAAAGCGCTGATTTGGTTCAAAAAGTTGGTTATTTATTTACGATCGATCAATAGCCGCCATCTTGAAAATATATGCAAATGAGCAGAATCGGAATGAGGCATAAAGGCGGATCCGGACGTACACTCGGACGATCTGTCTCCCTCTGGGAAAAAACCTGCAGCAAGTAAAAAGCTTGATTTCTTCTCAAGAATTGTGCCCAAATTATTAAACTTTTTACGATGTGCAATTAAATCATTAATTTTCTGATAAACCACAGAACCCCAGACTGACATCAGAAAACTAGGTTCACCACATCTTCATCCGTCAAGGGATTCGAACTCATTAAGCTAAAGCCCGTTCCCCTGATAGGAAGCGAGTTCGGGAGCGATGCCGGGCCCCTGGCAACCTGGGCCAAATTCGGGTTTCGTAGCTAGTCGACTAATGGTCGGAACCGAATGCGATTAATTTCCGAACGCTTTCCGGACTGTAGTTCCGACTAAGTGACATTCGGTTTCGACTAACGCCGATAACCAAAGTTGGCCCTGGCAAGCGAGGATGACCAATCACAGAATGAGGGTTAGAGAATTATAGAGGTCGTAGATATTGAGTAAAGTAAAAGGAGCGTTTATTAAAAAGCCAACTTAAATTCCTGATATCCCACCGTCATTTAGAAAAAAGATCGATAGTATCAACCTTAATTTCCTCAAATCACTTTTTGTAATCCTCATGAAAAGTGTGTGGTTCATCTGTCAAAGATATTGTGAAGAAAAGGCATGACACAAGGAATGAGTATGTCATCTTACTTAAACTAGAGGACCACTGAGGAACTGTGTGCTGAAATCAAATTCTTAAAATCCAGAACCTGAAAAATCCCTTCATCAAAAACAAAATATTTATGAAATTCAACAATCATTTATTCAAGAACCTTTTACAACATTTTTTCACTCTGAGGTATTGTCACACAAATAAGAATTGAAATTTATCAGAAATGACATTCTTTACAATAAACCATTGTTTTTTATATTTAACATAAATCAATTCAACTTATGCACAGAAACAAATTACTGCTCTGATCAATTGAACATGTCACCTAAAAACAGAAATTCTACCAATTCATGAATTACAACAAATTTAGGAATTACTTAAACCCAAAGTGACCCAGAAGTAAAAACCTATTGATTTAATCTCTGAAACCCAGAGATTAAAACATCAGATTTATACTTGTGAATCACCTTATAACAGTTCTTGTGGATCAAGTTCAACAGTTATGAATTATAACTGCTGAACCTGATCGCGGATTATCATTGGAAAACTTGATCCAGATTATTAATTTGAATCAAGTTTTTCCACCTTTTAATCAGTTTTAACAGAACACAATAGGAACCATTTTTAACTTACCTAAACCTAAAGTGATCCAGAAGTAAAAACCTATTGATTTAATCTCTGAAACCCAGAGATTAAAACATCAGATTTATACTTGTGAATCACCTTATAACAGTTCTTAAAAATCGTGGATTAAGTTCAACAGCTATGAATTATAACTGCCGAACTTGATCGCGGATTATTATTGGAAAACTTGATCCAGATTATTAATTTGAATCAAGTTTTTCCACCCATTAATTAGTTTTAACAGAACTCAATAGCAACAACTTACAACTTGTCAAAACCCAAAAGTGATCCAGAAGTAAAAACCTTCAGATTTAATCTCTGAAACTCAGAGATTAAAACATCAGATTTATACTTGTGAATCACGACCTGAAAACAGTTCTCAATAATCGTGGATTAAGTTCAACAGTTATGAATTATAACTGCCGAACCTGATCAAAAGATTATCATTGGAAAACCTCATTCAAATTATTAAATTTGAATCAAGTTTTTCCACCCTTTAATCAGTCTTAACAGAACAAAATAGGAACCATTTTTAACTTACCTAAACCTAAAGTGATTCAGAAGTAAAACCTTTTGATTTAATATCTGAAACCCAGAAATTAAAACATCAGATTTATACTTGTGAATCACCTTAAATTCTTAAAAATCTCTGACAGAGTTCAACATTAATGAATTATAACTGCCGAACCTGATCAGAGATTTTCTGTAGACGAGTCTAAACACAACATAAAATCCTATAAATTTTGTTAACTTTCTTAACTTCAATATTTTCTATTTTTCATCCATTAATCATAAATTACATGCATCTCATTATTTTCTCATTACAACCTAAACTCAATTCATTTACATTCAATCATTTTTTTAGTCTTTTTTTCTAGTCTTTGTTGATTCTGTTGGATGCGAACGAACGAAAGTCACCAATTATACTTAAACAGTTTCAACACCTTTAAACTCCTTCCACTTGATCCATTACGCGATTACACAACACTATTACAACTTCAGATCATTATGAAATTGCGGTTCTGGACACTGAATTACATTGGTCCGGTTCATCGTTTAATTGCGGTTCTCGACACTGAATTACACTGGTCCGGTTCATCGTTTAATTGCGGTTCTGGACACTGAATTACACTGGTCCGGTTCATCGTTTAATTGCGGTTCTCCACACTGAATTACACTGGTCCGGTTCGTCGTTTAATTGCGGTTCTAGACACTGAATTACACTGGTCCGATTCATCGTTTAACTGCGGTTCTGGACACTGAATTACACTGGTCCGATTCATCGTTTAATTGTGATTCTTGACACTGAATTACACTGGTCCGGTTCATCGTTTAATTGCGGTTCTCGACACTGAATTACACTGGTCCGGTTCATCGTTTAATTGCGGTTCTCGACACTGAATTACACTGGTCCGGTTCATCATTTAATTGCGGTTCTCGACACTGAATTACACTGGTCCGGTTCATCGTTTAATTGCGGTTCTCGACACTGAATTACACTGGTCCGGTTCATCGTTTAATTGCGGTTCTCGACACTGAATTACACAGGTCCGGTTCATTGTTTAATTGCGGTTCTCAACAATGAATTACACTGGTCCGGTTTATCGTTTAATTGCGGTTCTGGACACTGAATTACACTGGTCCGGTTCATTGTTTAATTGCGGTTCTCGGCACTGAATTACGTGAAGTTCAGCCGAGTAATCACTGCGCAATCACTAGAACCAAATTGTTTTGAACGGAACTGCACGGCATTGGTTCACACGGAATTCTACTGGTGTGAACAGAACTGTTTTCAAGGTTTCAATCACATTAGTTCGATCTCAATCACTATCCTATAGATGCAAAGTGTTGGTTCAATGAAATAGCAGACTCTCAATTTCTACTGCATGTGAATCTCAACAAATGACAAACTGAAAAGACAAAAAATAAACAACAAATAAATAAAGATGTCAAAGTCAATTCACTTATTGAAAAAAAAGGCTTTCAAGAATTTCATAGAAAAACATGAGATAATTACCTGATTTGTTTGAGTGATGATTTCTAAGCTGCAACTTGCGAACAATTCGTATCTGGTTATATCAGGAAGTCGCAATGAGATTTTCTTCAATCTACGCCGAATTAAGTCTTCAATATCTTAAGTAACATTGTAACAGTTTCTGACTATAACTGATCACAGCTAATTGAAAACTGAAAAGACAAAAAATAAACAATAAATGAATAAGATTCCAAAGTCATTTAATCGGAAAAACCAACGATAATAAATGATAGGCGATTTCATACAGAAATATAAGATAATTACCTGATTTGCTTGTCAGATGAATTCTATGTTGCCAGTTGTACGGACAATTTGTGAATAAATCTCTTAATATAAAAAAACCGCAATAAGATTTCTAACCGCTGAATAATGTCTGTTATCTTAACTACCGGTACCATTGTAACAGCAAATTGAAAACTGAAAAGACAAAAATAAATGACAAATGAATAAAGATTTCAGAGTAAACTCATTAAATTTTAAAAACAAACGGGTAAAATAAGCGTTTCATACTAAAATATAAGATAATTACCTGATTTGCTCGTGAGATGAACTGCAAGTCACCAGATGTTCTAAGTCTGCTGAAGCTGAGTATGGTTGGTATGTGAGTAGTGGATTTCATTCAGGAGCTGATTAATTATTGATTACTGCTTCCTCTGATGTTGTTGTTGTTGTCGCTGATTCTGTCGTCTTTCTGTCGTCTTGTTGATTTACAATATATTTTTTTTTTACAATATTTTTTTTTCTTACATCATTTTTTTTCTTTCAAACAATAATTATTCTTCCTTTTAAATTTAAACAATACCTTTTTTGATCAAACCATTTTTTTTAAATCGTTATTTTGATTATTTAGAAACAAGGAATTACTAAATTGAGACAATCAAATCTTGACAATTAGAGGTTTGGTTCCTGATATTCAAATCAAAGATTTTCTAATCTTCATAATTAACAGGTTTGGTTCCTGATATTCAAATCAAAGATTTTCTTATCTTCATAATTAACAGGTTTGGTTCCTGATATGCAAATCAAAGATTTTCTAATCTTCATAATTAACAGGTTTGATTCCTGATATTCAAATCAAAGATTTTCTAATCTTCATAATTAACAGGTTTGGTTCCTGATATTCAAATCAAAGATTTTCTAATCTTCATAATTAACAGGTTTGATTCCTGATATTCAAATCATAGATTTTCTAATCTTCATAATTAACAGGTTTGGTTCCTGATATTCAAATCAAAGATTTTCTAATCTTCATAATTAACAGGTTTGATTCCTGATATTCAAATCATAGATTTTCTAATCTTCATAATTAACAGGTTTGATTCCTGATATTCAAATCATAGATTTTCTAATCTTCATAATTAACAGGTTTGATTCCTGATATTCAAATCAAAGATTTTCCAATCTTCATAATTAACAGGTTTGATTCCTGATATTCAAAAAACTTTTCATTCAAAATTCTTTCAATGTTCATAATTAGAAGTTTAGCTCCTGATTTTTTAATCAAGGCATTTAAATCTGACAATTGACAATTGACAGGTTTGATTCCTGATTTTTAACCGACGCAGTTTTCTCAAATGTGTCTTGAGACAAAGTAGATTTAACTGCAGCCTCGAGTCAATGATGAACTTTGGTAAGTTCTTTCAAGTACGTCTTACGATGAACAAAGAACTTTGAGAAGTTCTTTCAAACACGTCTTGCGATGAACCAAGAACTTTGAGAAGTTCTTTCAAATACGTCTTACGATGAACAAAGAACTCTGAGAAGTTCTTTTAAATACGTCTCACGTTGAACAAAGAACTTTGAGAAGTTCTTTTAAATACAGCTCTAGTTGAAGTAGATTAAACTATGGCTTGAGTCATATCAAAACCTTCATACGAATACATCTTATGACGAACAAAGAACTTTGAGAAGTTCATACAAATATGTCTTATGACAAATGAAGAACTTTGAGAAGTTCTTTCGAGTCTGACTTTAGTCAAAGTAGATTTAAATGTGGTGCGAGTCAAATAATGAACTTTGAGATGTTCATTCATGTCTTATGACAAAGAACTTTGAGAAGGTCTATCAAATCGGACTTTAGTCGAAGTAGATTTAAATGCAGGCGCGAGTCAAATAATGAACTTTAAAAAGTTCATTCCACTTTATCTTACAACAACTTTCAGAAGTTCTTTCAAATCCAACTGCAGATCGACTTCAGTAATAAACTTTGAGAAGTTCATTCAAGTATGTTGTGGGAGGCTCGAGTCAAATAAAGAACTTTGAGGTGTTCATCTTTTAAGAATTTCTTCCAAATGCATCAATCAACGAACTAAGAACTTATGCGAGAGTCAAATTTTGACTAAGTTCTTTCCAAATGTAGTCCGAGACAAATTTCTCCCAAGATTTTCAAACACTTGGTTAAATGACTTTTTTTCCTATATGTATGGCTTCAATTAAATGATCCAATAATTTATTTGTGATCAAATATTTCATCTTATATCATATCATCCTCAGGTGGAATAACTGTTGCAAGGTTCCCAAAATCTCATCTACATCTAGATTTTTCAATAAGCAATAACATTTCAATCTACCTGAGAACTCATCTGGAAGTGGCTGACATATGCCAGAAAACACTTCTTAATCTGATAAACACAGCAAGTTAAGCAAAAACATACATGGCTTCCAATAAACTTTTGAGTTTCAGATAAGTTTCAGATTCAACAGATCGATGTTTAAGTTTCAGATTCAACAGATCGATGTTTAAGTTTCAGATTCAACAGCTCGATGTTTAAGTTTCAGATTCAACAGCTCGATGTTTAAGTTTCAGATTCAACAGCTCGATGTTTAAGTTTCAGATTCAACAGCTCGATGTTTAAGTTTCAGATTCAACAGCTCGATGTTTAAGTTTCAGATTCAACAGCTCGATGTTTAAGTTTCAGATTCAACAGCTCGATGTTTAAGTTTCAGATTCAACAGCTCGATGTTTAAGTTTCAGATTCAACAGCTCGATGTTTAAGTTTCAGATTCAACAGATCGATGTTTAAGTTTCAGATTCAACAGCTCGATGTTTAAGTTTCAGATTCAACAGCTCGATGTTTAAGTTTCAGATTCAACAGCTCGATGTTTGAGTTTCAGATTCAACAGATCGATGTTTAAGTTTCAGATTCAACAGCTCGATGATTAAGTTTCAGATTCAACAGCTCGATGTTTAAGTTTCAGATTCAACAGCTCGATGTTTAAGTTTCAGATTCAACAGCTCGATGTTTAAGTTTCAGATTCAACAGCTCGATGTTTAAGTTTCAGATTCAACAGCTCGATGTTTAAGTTTCAGATTCAACAGATCGATGTTTAAGTTTCAGATTCAACAGCTCGATGTTTAAGTTTCAGATTCAACAGCTCGATGTTTAAGTTTCAGATTCAACAGCTCGATGTTTGAGTTTCAGATTCAACAGATCGATGTTTAAGTTTCAGATTCAACAGCTCGATGATTAAGTTTCAGATTCAACAGCTCGATGTTTAAGTTTCAGATTCAACAGATCGATGTTTAAGTTTCAGATTCAACAGCTCGATGTTTAAGTTTCAGATTCAACAGCTCGATGTTTAAGTTTCAGATTCAACAGATCGATGTTTATGTTTCAGATTCAACAGATCGATGTTTAAGTTTCAGATTCAACAGATCGATGTTTAAGTTTCAGATTCAACAGATCGATGTTTAAGTTTCAGATTCAACAGATCGATGTTTAAGTTTCAGATTCAACAGATCGATGTTTAAGTTTCAGATTCAACAGATCGATGTTTAAGTTTCAGATTCAACAGATCGATGTTTAAGTTTCAGATTCAACAGATCGATGTTTAAGTTTCAGATTCAACAGATCGATGTTAAGTTTCAGATTCAACAGATCGATGTTTGAGTTTCAGATTCAACAGCTCGATTTAGAACTGATGTTTAATTAATTTCAAATTTTCAAACAGATGCCAGAATTAATTGATAAAGATGCAGAAGTGGTGAAGTGTGAATGGTGTAGTGCAGGTGCAAGTCGGCGCCTTGTGCAATAAATACGTGAAGTGAAGATGTGCATGAATCAACTTTCTTCTGGCATCTTTCCAACAGCAGTATCTACCAAATTATAGATCACCTAATCAATTGTAAGAGGATGAGCAATTTCTAACACAAAAATCTCTTTCAAGATTTTTAAATCGCTTTTAAACCCTGGAAATTCATAATTACTAATAATCTCTTTATATCAAGGTAACGATAATGAATCCTAAATTTCCTTGCAACAGTTATATTCCTAGAATAATTGAATGGAATTTGATGTATATACCAATAGATATGCAATTGATTCAAGGTGGAAACAATTGATTTCGTTTAACACCAATGGGGTGTAGGTTTTCACCAGCTAAAAGCTGTTTTGTAGCAGCATTTTGAGAGTTGATATTTGGCAGTCTCGTAGCAGCATAAACCAAACCGAGCCTGCGCCACATGGTTATTCTTTGTTGTATGTGACATGTATTTCGATAGTTGCGATTACACACGACGATCTGCGTAAATATAAAACTGAAACGACAAAGAAAATGACAAATGAATAACAATGTCGAAGTAAATTCATTCAATCGTTATAACAAATATGTAAAATAAGTAATTTCATACAGTAACAGCATAATTACCTGATTTGCATTGATTTGATCTGATGAGAAGCTGTTGATGTTCAACAAGGAGCTGTTGATGGATGACAGTGAGGAGCTGTTGACAAGGAGTTGTTGATGTTTAACAAGCTGTAGTATGACAAGGAGCTGTTGATTTCCGATGAGGAGCTGTTGTGTGACGTGGAGCTGTTGAGTGACGAGGAGCTGTTGAGTGACGAGGAGCTGTTGAGTGACGAGGAGCTGCTGCTGATTTTCTAAGAGGAGCTGTTGTCTGACGAGAAGCTGTTGATTTTCGATGCAGAGCTGTTGATTTCCGATGAGGAGCTGTTGTGTGACGAGGAGCTGTTGTGTGACGAAGAGCTGTTGATTTCCGATGAGCAGCTGTTGATTTCCGACGAGGAGTTGTTGTGTGACGAGGAGCTGTTGATTTCCGATGAGGAGCTGTAGTGTGACGAGGAGCTGTTGTGTGACGAAGAGCTGTTGATTTCCGACGAGGAGCTGTTGATTTTCGATGAGGAACTGTTGATTTCCGATGAGGAGCTGTAGTGTGACGAGGAGCTATTGTGTGACGAAGAGCTGTTGATTTCCGATGAGGAGCTGTTGATTTTCGATGAGGAACTGTTGATTTTCGATGAGGAGCTGTTGTGTGACGAGGAGCTGTTGATTTCTGATGAGGAGCTGTTGTAGAGTTCTTCAAAAACATACATAACGGGGACCAATATGTGACCAAAGTTCAATTTGTATAAATCATTATTTATCAATTATTTTATATTTCAATTTTGCAGTACGTTATAATCTTGCCAACTGCATCTTACGACTGTTTGAGAACTTTAACTTTTTTTTTCTTTTTTTTTAGATTCAATACCTCGATGTTTTAGTTCGAGATTCAATACCTCGATGATTCAGTTCGAGATTCAATACCTCGATGTTTCAGTTCGAGATTCAATACCTCGATATTTCAGTTCGAGATTCAATACCTCGATGTTTCAGTTCGAGATTCAATACCTCGATGTTTCAGTTCGAGATTCAATACCTCGATGTTTCAGTTCGAGATTCAATACCTCGATGTTTCAGTTCGAGATTCAATACCTCGATGTTTCAGTTCGAGATTCAATACCTCGATGTTTCAGTTCGAGATTCAATACCTCGATGTTTCAGTTCGAGATTCAATACCTCGATGTTTCAGTTCGAGATTCAATACCTCGATGTTTCAGTTCGAGATTCAATACCTCGATATTTCAGTTCGAGATTCAATACCTCGATGTTTCAGTTCGAGATTCAATACCTCGATGTTTCAGTTCGAGATTCAATACCTCGATATTTCAGTTCGAGATTCAATACCTCGATGTTTCAGTTCAAGATTCAATACCTCAATGTTTCAGTCGCACCCGCAAATAAATAAATTGGATGAAATGAGATTTTTAAAGATTTTATAATTTTTTTCATTTTTGATTTTTTAGATTTTTTTGATGAATGACATGAATGGGTGCGATAGGAATCGCACCCGCAAATAAATTGGATGAAATGAGATGAGATTTTTTAAGATTTTATAATTTTTTTTTCATTTTTGATTTTTTAGATTTTTTTGATGAATGACATGAATGGGTGCGATAGGAATCGCACCCGCAAATAAATCAATTGGATGAAATGAGATGAGATTTTTTAAATTTTTTAACTTTTTTTTGTTTTTAGTTTTTAATTTTTTTTGGATGAATGACATGAATGGGTGCGATAGGAATCGCACCCGCAAATAAATTGGATGAAATGAGATGAGATTTTTTAAGATTTTATAATTTTTTTTTCATTTTTGATTTTTTAGATTTTTTTGATGAATGACATGAATGGGTGCGATAGGAATCGCACCCGCAAATAAATCAATTGGATGAAATGAGATGAGATTTTTTAAATTTTTTAACTTTTTTTTTGTTTTTAGTTTTTAATTTTTTTTGGATGAATGACATGAATGGGTGCGATAGGAATCGCACCCGCAAATAAATTGGATGAAATGAGATGAGATTTTTTAACATTTTTATATATTTTTTTAAATTTTCCATATTCAAAACATGCATAGCCTCTATTGTAAAAAAATATACCAACCCGGGGGTACACCGGCAAGGAAGCAAATGTCACCAGCGCGGTTAATAAGCTAAAGAAAGCAATCAAGGAGGAACCCTAAACTAACCCCAACCCCACCACCATCCCCCCGGCGTTGAACTGGTACAATTCCGGATTTTAGAAAAAATAAAAATCAAAAATAACATATACCACATTGAATAACACAACAACATAAATATTGAGCCAACGCCCAGTAGTGGACGATGAGTCAAGCTGGACGATGACTACGTGGTGATGTACGCAATTTAAAATGAGGGCAGTTTAAAGTCATACCCAGGACAACTTTTAAAAGCGAAGTCGAATTAACCCTTTAAAGACCAGACACTCTAGGAAACTTATCAAAGGTGAGTGTGTGATGGCACCTTTCCCATCACCTGCCTTTGATAAGCTCCCAGAGCGAGCACCTTTAGGAGCCAACGCCCAGTATGCTGGGCGGGAAACAGAAACGGGAAGGAAACAGGCCCAATTCCCGACCACCTTCATACTGGACGTTGAGTCAAAAAGGTGCTTTGGGCTTTAAAGAGTTAAATCGACACGCCTTTAAAATGAGGGCAGTTTAACGTCATACCCAGGACAAATTCACCTGTGGAACTGGTCTAAGAGTTGAAACTTTATACAAGTAAAACTATGTACATCTAAGACTATGTACAGTTTACAATGAGCGCAGTCATCCCCAGGACAACTTGAAAGGAAAAGTCAAAGTCCAAGTAACCCTTTAAAGACCAGACACTCTAGGAAACTTATCAAAGGTGAGTGTGTGATGGCACCTTTCCCATCACCTGCCTTTGATAAGCTCCCAGAGCGAGCACCTTTAGGAGCCAACGCCCAGTATGCTGGGCGGGAAACATAAACGGGAAGGAAACAGGCCCAATTCCCGGCCACCTTCATACTGGACGTTGAGTCAAAAAGGTGCTTTGGGCTGAAAAGAGTTAAATCGACGCACCTGAACCATTAAAATGAGGGCAGTTTAACGTCATACCCAGGACAAATTAACCTGTGGAACTGATCTAAGAGTTGAAACTTTATACAACTAAAACTATGTACATCTAAGACTATGTACAGTTTACAATGAGCGCAGTCATCCCCAGGACAACTTGAAGGGAAAAATCAAAGTCGAATTAACCCTTTAAAGACCAGACACTCTAGGAAACTTATCAAAGGTGAGTGTGTGATGGCACCTTTCCCATCACCTGCCTTTGATAAGCTCCCAGAGCGAGCACCTTTAGGAGCCAACGCCCAGTATGCTGGGCGGGAAACATAAAGGGAAGGAAACAGGCCCAATTCCCGGCCACCTTCATACTGGACGTTGAGTCAAAAAGGTGCTTTGGGCTTTAAAGAGTTAAATCGACACACCTGTGGGTCAAGAGTCTAATCAAACCCAAACAACCATTAAATATTCACCTGTGGAACTGGTCCAAACTATATACAACTAAACTATACTATGTACAATTAAAACTATGTACAGTTAAAACTATGTACAGTTAAAACTATATACAGTTGAAACTATGTACAATTAAAACTATGTACAGTTAAAACTATATACAGTTGAAACTATGTACAATTAAAACTATATACAATTAAAACGATATACATAGAATTAAAACTATGTACAGTTAAAACGATATACATAGAATTAAAACTATATACAGTTAAAACTATATAGAATTAAAACTATATACAGTTAAAACTATGTACAGTTGAAACTATATACAGTTAAAACTATGTACAGTTAAAACTATGTACAGTTAAAACTATATACAATTCGAACTATATACAATTATTTAAACCCACGCAACTGTGGAACTTATTCCCGACTAAAACCGAACCTTCCCTAAACCTGCTTGAGCTTTGGTTCCACTTACAACAGGTGGTCACCCAAGGTCACGAGGGCTCACCAGCTTATGGTATGGATAAGTCCATTCAAGTAGATAACATATCGATCGAGACAGAAAATAGGTGTACCTATGTGGTTCTCATAGTTCTGTCAAATTCTATAAATAAAAACTTTTAATGTGCTTAAAATGTTGACTGTTCTGAAATTACCCAATTAAATCCACAACTGTGGAACTGGGTTCAGCATCTAACTAAACCCAGTGCTAAATCAAATCCACACAACTGTGGAACTGGATGCAGAGTCGGATTTAATCCACACAACTGTGGAACTGAGTCCAGGTATAATTAAACGCACCGAACTGTGGAACTGAGTCCAGGTGTAATTAAACGCACCGAACTGTGGATCTGAGTCCAGGTATAATTAAACGCATCGAACTGTGGAACTGAGTCCAGGTGTAATTAAACGCACCGAACTGTGGAACTGAGTCCAGGTGTAATTAAACGCATCGAACTGTGGAACTGAGTCCAGGTGTAATTAAATGCATCGAACTGTGGAACTGAGTCCAGGTATAATTAAACGCACCGAACTGTGGAACTGAGTCCAGGTGTAATTAAACGCACCGAACTGTGGATCTGAGTCCAGGTATAATTAAACGCACCGAACTGTGGATCTGAGTCCAGGTATAATTAAACGCACCGAACTGTGGAACTGATTCCAGGTGTAATTAAACGCACCGAACTGTGGATCTGAGTCCAGGTGTAATTAAACGCACCGAACTGTGGAACTGGGTTCAGCATCTACCTAAACCCAGTGCTAAATCAAATCCACACAACTGTGGAATTGGATGCAGAATCGGATTTAATCCACACAACTGTGGAACTGTGTCCAGCATATAATTATACCAAAACGACTGTGGATCAGAGATAAAATGCCGATTCACCGATGAAAATATCTGGATTAAAAACTGTAGACTGTATATCTGGAACAGAGTCCAGAATGCCGACTTCATACGATGCGGCTGCGGTCGATTCATTTAAGACCGCTACTGTGCAAAGTGCCCGTTCACACCAAGTGATGTAGTCGTCCGCGCGTTGATTCACGCTGTATGATATCGATAAAATCTCGTATAAAATCTCATATTCTATCATCATCCCACAAATATAACGTCATAGTTGCTGGATCTATTTTTGCAGCATATTTGACCTTATTTATCGATCTTTCGTTGAGTCAATCATCCGTTCGCGGTTACTATACACAACGCGATAGTAAAAGCTCTCTCACTACTCGAGAGCTAAAAAAGGAAACTGTTGTGTGTTATTCATTTGGGTATATGTTATAATTGATTTTTTTTTTTCAGTGAAGGCATATTAGGTGCACATGAACGTCTCATGCGTTCAAGGCACCTAATATCCCTTCACTGAAAGAATATTTTTCAAATCCGTCAACAAATCCGGAATTGTCCCAGATCGCAGCCGCTCCTCCCACATTCCATCCGTATGCCGGGCCACCACCTCTACCTCTCGGGCCACTCGTTCACTCGCCAGCTTTTTGGCGAGTGAACGAGTGACCGCCCGAGATACGGATGGAGGAGCAGGAGGAGCAGGACCCGCACCATCCCCAGCCCCACCACCATCCCTCCTCGGCCTCTTCCCCCTATCTACCCTTGCCCCGTCCTCCTGATTACCTTCAATAGGCTCATCAACCACGGGGGCAACTCTTGCTTCCCCTCCCTGGGGAGCCACGACGACCGGAGCTTTCCTTTTTCGCTTGGTTTTCTTTTTAGGAGGTGGTCGTGTCTGTAAAGAGAAAAAATGAAAAATTTTGTTTAGCATAAAATACAAAAATCAGAATTATAAAATCTGGAATCCAACAATTAACACCTTTAAGTAATGAGGATATCTCGTCATTTCCGGCAGCAAAACTAAGAGTTCAGCATTTATAAAAACCAACAGTTTTTACTGATTTGCTTTTTTGAAAAAGTACATTTCAATCAATGAAAAAGTGTCGGTTAGAACAGGGACATGGTACTTCTGGGACCAATTGATTACAGTTTCCGTTTGACGAGATTTAACTCATCTTATACACGATTGTTCTGAACGAATCATTTGTTAAAGTATAAACTTATGTTATTCAAAAAAATATCAAACATGATATTTGGAGAATAAAAATGGCTGGAAACATCACAAGCACACCTGCATTTATATCTGATGCAGTAGAATCAGCTTGGACCACTATACAAATACAGATATCAGTGGTCAACAGCACAACTTGTAAAGGCCAGCAAATGCCAAGATTTCAATATCCTGACAAGTTACAAAAAGAAACGAAATTGTTAATATGGACTTTTCTAAATTACATGAGTGTATGTTTAATCAGCATCAAAATTAAACATTGGTACGGTTCTCTAAATTAGAGATTATAAGCAGAACAAATGAAAAAAAAGTGAAAACTATTGGATTGAATTCAAATGATGGAAGAAAACTGACTTTTTACAGGTAATTAGATCGAAAATTTCTTTTTTTTTTCAAGGTGAATGGAATCGCATAACTATCCCCGGCATGAAGTTTTTGGCAGAATTTCGGAGAATCCGCGCTACAAGTAATCAAAAAAGCCTAAGATATCCACCCCTTGATTGAATCCAGAAGTTTCTATGAAAATCTGTCTACGATCTGCGTGAATTGACACTATATACATGTGATAATCAGCACAACTGCATAATGATTCATAATCAATGTACATGGTTAGTGGGTTTTCGCCACTGACTCAAATAGACATTCCACGTTCATAGTGTGATGATATCATTTTTCATAGCTGTTTACGAAGTTTGTTGGACAATCTATTTTCGTAAATTTAACAATTTCCAAGTTCCCAATTTTACAGCCCTTCTATAAAATTCACTGCTTTGCACCCTGCTTTGAACCCTGGCGGTTGTATCATTTGCAGTTTCCAAGAAAACTTTGGGCCACACGCGAGGCGCATTATTATTCCCAAACAAAATTTAGTTCCAACAACAAATAAATAACTAACGGATTCCGATGAAATTCAATAGGGTTCGAGATTTTATAACTGCATTGAATGTTTTGAAACTTCCGAAGAGAAACTAAGCCTCGTTCGGAAGTTATTTTGCATGAAAGTTTCATATGCGATAACAAAATGGACTTTTCAAAAGCTTAAGTCCATAATAAAATTGTATGTTGTCTAGAAATATCTGAAATATTTAGATGATAGGGGTTTGACGATATCGTATCACTCACTAACTACCTATTGATGGCAAGATCCTATCCATCGATTCTGCTGCCCTCTATATATAATGAAATATACTAATATAGATACTAATACAGGGTCAGAAAACGCCTCAAGAGGGTGAGTAGAGGGTCCAGAGGGTTCCGTTTTCCCCGTAGGGTTAGGATTAGGGTAAGGTGAGGCTATATGTAGTTAAAACAATCGGTGGGATTTCGTCGAGCTCCGTGGTCTAGCGAGGAGACGTGACGCTAGCGATCTATTGACCCGGGTTCGCGTCTCACTCTTTCCACTCAATTTTCTCTTAATCAACTTTCGACTTTGGTTGAATTTTCTAAGTCGTACACCTCCGTGCGCATGCGTTAGAGCCACTGAATTGGAATTAGACCTAAGCCCCCATTAGCCCAAAAAAGGTGGTTGTGAGTGATATGATATAGACACACCCGATATTTGGATGACCTGTTCACAAACGAGTTCTTCAGCCAATCACGGACCAGGCCATGTGACCTCGAAGATCATGCTCATAATGAACCCATTAGCACTCGAGCCGCCCGTATCCGCCCTGCCTATTGCTCCTCAAGCCGCCCGTATCCGCCCTGCCTATTACTCCTCAAGCTGCCCGTATCCGCCCTGCCTATTACTCCTCAAGCCGCCCGTATCCGCCCGGCACTTTTTTCGTATAAAGCACAAAAACGGTTATAGTGGGATTCGAACCCGATAGCTTATAACAATCTACACACCTAAGTCCTCGAAATATCGAACAGAAATCAACATCCTCCTATCTCAATTTCTCGAGTATTTAGAGTATGAACATGACACATCTGAGCGCTCACTTCAAATCCGAGGAAGTTTGGATGAATTTCGGGGGGGCCAAAAGGACACGATTTTGGTGGCCCACCTCATCAAATCTTATATCAGATGAAAGCCTCGACTATTTACTACAAAACTTTTATCTTGAATTTTGTGAGGAGTAATTGACACTACATAGTGAAATTGCTGAGTGCTAATGGGTTAACCCTTTCAGTGCGTCTACAGCGCAGTGCGGTGTATGAATCAGTGATGGATATTGCTAGTACACCGCTAGTACACCGCACTGCGGTGTATTGATTTAATTAGTAATTACTCATTATCTCCCTTCAAAGATGGCAGCACCTGTCAAACATGGTGAAATACTAGTAACTAACGATACACCGCACCGCGGTGTAGACGCACTATAGTGCTATTCCCGTTATTCAAAACATTACTAACAAAATTATCTTCAGCACTATAGGGTATTAATTAGCCAGCACTGAAAGGGTTAAACATACACGATCGACTTTCAGCAAACGTTTATTCATACTTCGAATCAAATCGTTTTTGCTAAATTAGTCACAAACTAGACGTATAAATAGAATGTTTGCTGAAAATCAACCGATATAAACTGTAGAATGACACACAAATTCAAATCATAGAATTCAATTCATCTTTCTGTTTAATGAAATACAAAGAAAAATTTAAATTCTTACCTCCGCCAGTTCTCCCTCAAACGACCGCCCCATCAATCTAGTGGAATGACGTTTTGCTCCAGGGGGCGGCTGTCTGAGGGGCCGCTGCTGAGGCGAATTACCCTGTACTGGATGGGGAGGGGCAGCAGCGGGTGGAGTAGCCGGTGGTGGGATGCCTTGTGGTACGAAAGTTCGAAGGAAATCCTGAATTTTGTTCCTGTGTTCACACTCCATCATGATATTAGTTACTGTAAATTTAAAAAAAATACATTAAAACATAAAATGAATAAACTTCCCTCGCTCCAAACAGTGAGGTTAAAGGTCAAGTGTCCTCTAATTCCTACTTATAGAGATACTTAAGTATATAAAATAACGATCTGGGATCAGCCTTGCAGAAAAAAAATCACTTATTTGTCTTAAATCAGTAAAATTAAATAACTGGATCATTGACCGATATAGCGTAAGCACCTCGGCCGCAGCCGCGTGTCAGCACCACATTCATGCGTCATTTTTGCCAAACAAACATACACGTGTGTGAACTCAGTACTCATTGTCTATATATAAAATCTATACATCATTTCTTCACTATATTCACAGCTCTACTGCTGGCTATACATTGTATGTTTGTTGTGTTATGTGTAACAGTATCAACAGTATCATCAGAAAGCATTTAGGAATCTTAAACAACTTCTAAAAGGATTAAATATGCTATGAATGGTGATTATGTGGTGCGCGATTAGAGACTGGAAACTACTGTCTGTCACACATGCTCTTCGTGCGACGTTTTGGTCCGTAATTTCGTTAATAATCGGTTGATCTGTAAATATTATGCATCAATTTGTTCAGTAAGGAATTTGCATTCAGAAATAAATCATGAACTGGCAGAAATTTGTTTGTGTTTTCTTCTATCAGCGATAGTTTACCTAGCATACGCTCGCGGAATGCTGAAAAACGACTTTTATGGCCCGTCACGTGGCGCCACCTACTGTATTTTGATATGCTAATGAGCAGGTGATGACGTCACTGTAACGTTTCCGAGCGTCCGCGGAGCTGATTTTTCAGCATTACGCGAGCGTATGCTGAGTAAACTATCGCTCATAAATGAAAACAAAAACAACTTAAGTGAAAATTGTTGTTTATTTCTGAATGCAAATTCCTCACTGAACAAATTGATGCTTAATAAAGGTAGATAAACCGATTATTAACGAAATTACGGACCAAAACGTCGCACGGAGAGCATGTGTAACAGACAGTAGTGGATTATTTCAGATTTACACTGCTTATTTCACTGAGGGTTGTTTTAAAATCTATATAATAAAACTAAGTTCATTGTTTTAAATCGAATCTAGTATTAGTTTGCCATAGCATTCATATAGCGCATCAAAAGTTTGTTATTCTTCAATGGTACGACGTGTGTGGAAATGTGTGTTTGACTACAACGACATCAGCAATCTTGGGTTTTTCACAGTAAACGCGGGAAGCTGGTGAAAATAGCCGACTTTAAGTCTTATTTCTCAGTAATGGCTTTACTAAAATCCAAATTAGCAACACACTTATCATTTACACACATATAAAATTTAAAGAAAGAATAAGTATTCTATTTAGAGGGCACTTGACCTTTTATGACTTTTTGATAGGATCACAGGATATGGTATGAAAATAGTTACTACCAACTTACGTTGAGGCAGAAATATGTCCAGAAACTCCTCATCATCTATCTCTCGCGCTAACAAAGTGTTGATAGCTGTAAAGAAAAAAATACAATTAATTATCACATACAACATTTCCAAAACTAGTTTTGATCAAGAGCTGACCCAAATGTGGATTTGTGTTTTTCTAAAACTTTTAAGTTTGAGACGACTGTTTCTATTCCGAAGAAATTTGGAATGCAGACACTTCATGGTATTTCAGGCCATTCTAATGAAATTAATGTTGCTTGTAATTGAGATAATCGCTCATAGGTAGCACGTCTAATACTAAGAATCTATTATAAATGTGCAGTGCCGAATTCAGTTAAATAATGGAATTTTTCGCATGGAACTAATTTTAGCGAAAATATACCGAACGTTGATTTCTAATTTAAAGTCTTAAATAGCACTAATCGCACAGAGCATTTTATATGCAAAAGGCAAATTTTGATTCACAGCATTTTGTGAGCAAGTTATTCCCGCACACAACAAAGTCAAAAATAACCATAAAGCGCCGCATAAGAGATGAATGATAATATTTCACATCTTCTTTTACTGACCCTGTCTGTATAAAAACAGGTCGCGACTATCAGATGAAAATAGATTGAACCAGATTGAATTTGTAAACTGAACTTACTTCGAGCACGAGTTTCGGCCGATTGCCGGTGCAGCGGTACCCCCTGGGTCTGGAAGTTCTGTAAATAACAATGAAATATGAATGAATGGAACATAAAATGCAATCATGACTCAGTAGTTCACAGTAGTTTTCAAATGAATGTGTAGATCTGGCATGCTAAATACCAATTAAGATTACCAATATTTTTTAAATTTTGAAACTAAAATTTGTATTTCCGAGGTACCCTTTTATATGTTTGTTTTTTTAATATGCTCTGAATTTAGAATCATTACCAATGATTTTTCGAACCGACCCCTGGCACTGTGTAATTGCATTTAGCCACAGTAATACGCGCCATCTAATTTCACTAAAGCAGTCACACAATACCGCTAAGCGGGGCAGGAGGGCGGGACTGCCACCAAATTTTTGTTCCAAAAATTGTGATATTTCCTTCGAGTACTTCACCCTTTCCTATGTCCTTAATTAACGATGAGACCCAGCGAGCCTCAGAGTCTCGAGAAATGTCACCTTTCAGGTGATCGAGTGGATAAATGAAAAACCGATCGAGTTAGCCCCTCTGGGGGGGGGGGGGGGCGAACCCGTCCGGGACGCCAAGCGATCCAAATAGAAACATAAAGCCTGCACTGGGCACAAAGTCCTTTCTGGAAGACCCAGTTCTACTCGGTGCTTAAAAGCTTTGACTCACTGAACCTGAATGTTGATAAAAGCTGCATTGCAAGATGAAGCATAACGAATTCCTCAGGGATGAAAACAGAGGCGTTTAAAAAACACAGAAATATTAAAAGTCAACTTGTTGCGAGCGCAAACAGTACGAAGCCCCTTACAGGGGGTTTTCGGCCCCACGCAAGGAAATTATGAAATTGGCGCATCTGAGGCCCATTTTCCTGCTAATGACTAATAACAAATAAGACCTTTGCTGCCGCGCGGTTGAATGTTCGTTTTTATGTCTTGAATCAATGAAAAGGATGGCTCTGACAATATCAAATCTATAATCTTCCTATCTATCACTTGAGACAAGCACATTGTGCCTGAATTAAAAACAATGACTTATTTCAGTGTTGTTCATGGTTCCCACAGTTATATGAATTAGAAATTCCCAGGTTTTTCCCAAGAATTTCATGGGTGATTTTTCAATTTTCCCAAATGGAAATCAACACATATCGTCATGCTACAGTCAACACTTTAGCGGTGACTGGTTGATAAAACTGATTCTTAAGGAAAATTGCTGAAGAAAATAACACTTGACAAATGCAAAATACGTGAAATGTGAATGAATTTCCCAAATATTTCCCTGACTTGAAGAATATTTTTCAAATTCCAAAATATCCAAACTGGGAATTATTATTTCAAAATGCCAAGTTTTTCCCAATTTCCCTGTTATGTGGTAACCATGTTTGTTGGATGAACTGAAGCGCGATCACAGATTCTAAATATAGATTTCCCGTGCAGCACTATTAAAACTATATTGATGATTAGTTGAACATGGGGGGGGGGGTGTAGACGATACCAACGTTTCGCAATGATGAAGATGTTGTAAAAAATGAGATCCTTGCGCTGGTTTTATAAAATGCTTATACTGTCTAATCATTGAGTGTGCTACAATTTCAATTCTCAACTTTTCCCCAAGACCCTAACCCCCTCCCATCATTTTCTTAACGGATTTATATCGATCTCAAGAAAGCACAACAGCCAAGAACAGTAAGAACACAGTCTTTTTGGACAATTCCGCAAAAGACACGACAATAACAAGTTCAAATGGAGTTTCCTTTCCATCAACATCTTTAAGACAGATCCCATGGGGTAACTATTGTCAGCGTACAAGGGCGCAAAGCAGTGACCTTAAATTGTTATAACTTGCAGGCCTTTCACTATGAAAAATGTAGGATCTTTCTAAGTTCAGCGGAAACTGAAGCGTGCCAAGGAGACGAGACCTGGGAGACGGACTTTAGACTCAGTGTCCATAATCGACTGATGATAGCTTATTACTATTCAGAAAAAGTGGTCATGACTTTCATTCTATTACTCTTTTAATTATACAAATCTTTTTCGCCTAATGCCCTGGGCAGCACTACGGTGAGACTGGATGCCCTAGACAGAAGGCAGGAACAAATCCGTCAGATCGATTTTTTTTTTGGCCTAATAGAGTCAGGTTATAGTTCAAAAAGATCGACATATACTCGACGGCCTTCCGGAGACTTTTCATGACCATAATGTGTATCACTTTCAAAGACTTTTTAATAATAAATAGACCGATAATAACTTAGATAAAATTTTTTTTTCAAATTTCTGCGCCTGCCCGATTAAAACGAACTTGCTATTAGAAAAAAAATATAAGTTTATTTTCTTTGCAGCCATTGTACAAAAAAAGTTCATAACATTATAGAAAAAATAAAAGTTTGCGTATGTTTCATGTCGATGGTTCTCGGTACTTAGTACAACACTCAAGATGGCGGCGCCTACTCCGCCAGTGGCGTGATTTTTGTAAATCGCCAAAAAGAGATCTCGTGAGACCGAATGGCGATTAGCGAAGCTTTCACTTAATCTTCCGATATCGCAGGTTCCGTCAATGATATGTGGCGAGGAGGAGGAGTTGCTAAAAATTGAGATTGTATGGTCTGCCTGGCGGAAAGTCTGAATACCAGTCGTTTTTACGGGTTCCCTACAAAGGCTAGGTACTAGACTACCTGGAGGACGGTCTGCCAGTTGTCGGCCGTGGAAAAAAAAAGTCTGATTCTGAGTCTGATTTCTGAAAATGATTTATTTACGGTACCGACCCTTGGTGCAAGGTGCCCGTTCACACCAAGTGATGTAGTCATCCGTATATTAATTCAGCTTGTAAAACAAATTTATTTGAACGAATTATCATATAAGAGTTAACAGTGTAATAAATTCTGAGTACTACCAAAGACTATGGACAACCAACTGAAAAGTTAGATTATTAAAGTAAAGATATTTTGCGCAATTAGTAAAGATATTTTGTATCCACGATGAGTCAACTTCTAAATCACTCGACCACTCACTCGTTAGATTTCAAAGAATTTTTTTGGCGTAAATTATTTCTATCATTTTCCATCTATTTGTTAGTTTCAAAACTAATGTACGATTCCCCCTTCGAAATGAGACCAAAAATTCGAAATGAGAACCAAGCATCATATTTCTGTGTATATATTTAAGTGAACTTGGCTGTTCTTTCCACATTTCATCGCATTAAACCAAAATCCAGTGTTTTCAATAAGAGCCAGGTCCCAAACCCATCTGTCGTTTGTAAAGGACCCACCTGTTTTTTTCAAACCAGCTTTTGTTTCAGGGACCGTGACATATTATGGGACCCTCCTGTTTTTTAAAGGGACCTGGCTTGTTAATTTCTTATTGAAAACACTAAAATCAGCTTCTCTTACGACACTTCCAATGAAATTCCTAGTAATACTACTTACTCTAGCACTTGCTTGGTCGAAAACATGCACATATTTTTCGTTCATATCTATATTCATTTTGTTATTCCTACCTAAATAATGTGTACCTTTTTCAATTTTTCATTCCTCGTAGCACTTGGATAACTACTGAATTTAATAGCCAAATTTTACTTCTTACTGATCAGTTAACTCAGGGTAATTTAACACTATTCCCGAAAGCCATCATAGACCTATAGATATGTTCTTTGACGGCCTATTACATAATATAGAGAGGCCAAATTGTGAATATTTTTGTAACGTGAATATCTTATCTTGAAGAGGGCGATTTTTCACTTTTCCACTTAAATACATCAGTGCCCAGTTTTTTATAGACTGGTATCATCTTTAACCCGGGGGTTAACTCGAAAATGAATTGAGTTAGCCCCCGGGGTTAAAGTTAATACCAGTTTGTAAAACCTTCCCCTGGAGCTTGAATAATAAACTTTGATAATCGAAAAGTGTATTTACATTCTATTGATCATCCTTTCAAAATTTCGGGTCTGACTGAAACCTGGACTATAAACAAGCGAATGACAACAATGCTATGTACAACTAAACTTATATTAAGCCATTACTAACAATAGAGTTCAATCTCATGAAACCTAATTTTGAAAGCCTTGTTTACATTACCGGATAGTAGATCTAAATGCTTTGTAGGCACTGTATACCGCCCTCCAGGGCAAAGTATCAACGATTTTAATGCTGAAATTGAATCATCCTAGATCTAAGTCAGGTAAAAAGTGTTTTATAATGGGAGACTAATATTAACATCTCAAATACCTACTGGTAACTTCATATCTTTGATGCTATCAAAAGGTTTTCAGACTCTAATTGATCAAGCTACTCGAGTTACAGAATCGTCCTCTACCAAATCAAAAATCTCTCTAAGAAATAACCTAGTTCAATGAAATTGTATGCGTAATAATAACTTTGATAACAGTTTCCTCCTTTTTCCTACGGACGAAATGAAGTTTATAACATCATTTCATTTCTAGATTGTAAAACTTCATGTGTGGGCATGAAAATATCAACAATATTATATTAAAAGCTATCATTGCTAAACCGTTGGCTTAAATCGTTAACAATTCCTTTCAAAATGGTGTAATGCCCGATGTACTGAAAACCTCCAAAGTTATCCATCTATACTAGAAAGGCGATAAAAAATATTCTCGCACTATCGCCCTATATCACTGTTCAATCAGTTAAGTTACTGAAAAGCTAGTTTATAACCGATTATAACAGCTAGATTCAGCGTTTATCAAGTACCGAATTCACCAAAATACGGCGCTTACAACAGCCAGTTACGTTCACACTACGAGTCGGGATTCAGCACTTAGCAAGCCCTGTATAGTAGTCACCCAGTGTGCCAATAGAGGGCAGTGTAATCAGTGTAGAGAATATGAAGCCAGAAGACAACAAGGCAAGGTGCTCTATGTTTGTGTAAATCAATGTGAAAACTCAATCTACCAATTGATTTACAATTAAAACTATTTGATGCGACAGTTCTACCCGTAATGTTATACGAATAACCACGCCATCAGCAATCGTCGGCTAGGCCACTACCCGATCGACTCGTAAACAACTAAACACCAAGATCAGCACAATACTCCATAAAATCTTATGCGCCAAAATCAATTCTAAACGTTGAGAATCAGCGCAGACTTGGGTATGTGTGGCTTGGCCAGCAACCAGTCAATACAGAAGTGACATAGTCAATGGTTCATACGTTATTGTGTGACCAGTATAAACAAACATGGAATAGTGCAATCGATCATGATGATGAACGGCTTTTAAATAATAGACTGATTAAGCGCGATCTTAGTCTCAGAGTACCTGACAATCCTACCGTATCGGGACCGGATACTGTTTACCAAATTCAGGACAAGTAATCATAAACTACCTGTTGAATCTGAATGCTTCAAATCACCGAAAATGTAACTGTGACCTGGACGAAATTGGAGACGAGTTCCATTGTATTTTTATGTGTAAAAAGTATAAACGTAATACTAAAGAATTACTACCAGAAAGATAATGGAAACCCTCCACTCAAATATAGTGAACTTTTGAATATCAATAACTTGACTACCTTGAGAAGACTAGCTAATGTGATATATAATTGAAATTTATCACCTTAAATATATTATATATGATTATTGATAATTAATGTTGTTAGTATATACTTGAAATTAAAGTGCAAAATAAATATATTCAATATTCAATATATTCTAATTAAAGATTTACTTTCGTCAGCTCATAAGCAGTGATAATTCATATACATGTTTGATTAAAAATTTATTATCACTATTGTTATCAACTGTTTATACTAATAGATCGCCTAAACCAAGAAATATTGCTTCAACAAAATCTAAATATTTGGAGTCTTAACAATGTACTTATACACCTGGGGCTAGTTGCATAGTCATGACTAGGGTTAGACCAGTTTAAGACCAACTTAGTTCTAGAGCCAATCTAACAACTTAAGACCAGTCTTAAGATTTAAGACCACTTTCGGACTTAAGTCAGGACTGTGCAACCGGCCCCTGTGGGACTAGTTGCTCAAAAGTTGGTTAGAGTTAACCAGTGGATAGTTGACATAGTGACAATTAAATGGTCATTGTTACTATGATATTTATCTGCCGGTTATCTTTAACCAACTTTTCAGCAACTGGCTCCTGGACACAAGTGGATTGACCGCAGTAAACAAAATCACAATCGACGCCATTGTCATGGTTTATTAATTAATCAACCTAACGCCTTTCATATGTTTAAGAGTTAAACCTACATAGCCTGATTTCAACATTAGAAATCTATTTTGATCAAGAATGAACCGGAATGACAGTCTATAAATACGCATAGAACTGTCTCACTTCTATGTAATGTTTATAAGGTCTGTAAACTCTGGAAAGTTGCCTCCGCTTTGATTTCAGGATAGCAAGCTCAGTTTATTTGCCCGTAGTGGTAACTGGAAAGTTGCCTCTGGACATCGGTCTCAATGAAATAGAAACTACCGAGAACCTAACTGTGACACATGATTAACTGGGCTTGATTGTTGACTCACAGTCTTTCATAGTGCATAGAATTATCAGTCAATTATCGGAAAGGTGTGTTCTCTTCATCAAAACTGTGATCGAGACCCAATATTGCCAATATTGCCATATTATATATATATATATATATATATATATATATATATATATATATATATATAATTATATATATATATATATATATATTATATATATATATATATTATATATATATATAAGTTTTTCAGTGTGTCAGTTTTTGACCACGGGCCTAACCATGCACTGTATATGTTAGAAACACAAAACTGCTCCTGTGTTTAACTTCTACTTTTAGGCAACGTCAGCACCAGATGTGAAGTACCAACTGCACCCGTTGACGGAGAAACCCATCCCCATAGGAGCTGTAACGTGACTACACTTCAGACACCAGGAGCAGGACCGTACTATCAGCTGGATAATTTGTGTTTTCGACATGTGCTTCTATTTAGTCAAGTCAACACGCGGGACAATCAACTTAGAAGACTTATACATCAACATATATCCGAGGAAAATAAACTACAATAAACTTTCGGACTATTTACTCACAGAAAACGACCAAAAATTACAAAAATGAACAAATGATCTTTAATCCTTGTAATATAGTTACTTCTCGATGTATTAATTAGGCAGCCAACGAAATGAACTCCAATCAGTTGCTTGCTGGTTCAGACTGCTTGGATGATTGTTTGAGTAGCGGAACCGAATTTCCAATTATGTGCTTGGATTTAAACAAAAAATTCTGTTAATTCGACCGCCAATCACACAACTATATCTGTACTTCGATTTCCGATTTCAAAATCCAACCCCCTGTTTTGCCCCCGGCAGGTGCGGTGGTTTTGTCAGGGACACTCAATCAAAAAATTAAACGAAATTTACCGACCAAATAAATAACAGGATCAATCCCTATTTTAAGATAAAAAAAACTCCTTATACTATCGTTTTTAGTCATGCAGACGAATAAAGTTATCTTATCTTAAAATTGTACTATGGATACGCGGCTAGCTAAGCGTTGAATCTGCGTTCACACTACGGAAAATACACGTCCAGCTCAGCGCCGTATTGAGATCGGGTTTTCGGCGCTTAATAAGCCGCGTATTTCAGTACGGAACTTAATAAGCCGCGAATAAGCATCGAATAATTTCCAAGTGTGAACGTGCTGAAATCCTAGTGTGAACGCAGCTAGTATTTCATTCTAACAGATGGTGCGTCGGTTGATAAATGGTCAGAAAAAATTAGAAAGTTTTATGGTAAAACAAAAGACAAAATGGCGCCTAAAATGAGTATAGTAGTTTTCAGTGAAGCGATTAGATGATATACAATTGAATTGAAATATTATGCTCTGATATGGACTACCGGAGAGGGATAATTTTTCTGCCCAACGATTTAGCCTACACTATTTGTATTGTTAAAGCTCATTAATGCGATTTTGGTAAAGACTAAACTAGTTTATTCTGATGTTTTCCATCATGTCCCAGCCATGATATTTATATCAATCACGATTTGTATACAAATACAACAATTTCGGCACTTTCACCTACAAAAGGTTAGTATTCAACGTACAACACTAAGGGTAAGGCCAAATAAAAAAAAATAAGTTCATCGTCCTTTTTTTTCAGAAAACTTGGTTAGGGCGGGAGGTTTTTTTTTAAATTTTTTATTTTAAATCGATATACGATTGATAAAATAAAGCAGGTTTTCGATCGAAACAATTTCTAATTTAACTCTTCATAATTCCAACTGTGGTAAGCAGACCAGACTAACTGATTATCACGGGCGCAACTGGATGTGTGGCGCCACAAACAATACATACAATTCAATACATAGAACTGTATTGACTCCGTAACCGAATCAGTGATTGGACTTTGTCGATCGAAAAATCGTTTTGCTTACGGCTACTGTCCTACCATCAACACAACAGTGCAGCTATGGCAATTATTTCTGATTGGCACCAAAATAGAACGCAATTAAAGAAAAACAAATAACCAAAATAGGGTCGGGTATTTTTCTGCCGAATGCGTATGGGGCTGCTACTGCCTCGTGAGGGCACAGGAGGCCGGCAGGGCTCTTTAAGTGAAAACTTATCTTCGGAAAATAGCCGAACCACTGAAATCAAAACCAATCAATCCTGGCTTTCAATGGACACTACCGATAGTGTGGCTAGAAAAATGGTTCTCAGAGTACTACGGCCCCCTGAATTTATTTTAATCATGAAGCCACCTAAGTTTCAGCAGTTCTTAACCCGTTTTTTCATACTTCCAATAAAACTGTCAGTCAACTGATTGATGATACACATGGTTATTCATTTTCCTCTAATAAACATCTCTGGTAAAATTGAACAAGAAACGAAATTGTTAATATGGACTTTTCTAAATTACATGAGTGTATGTTTAATCAGCATCAAAATTAAACATTGGTACGGTTCTCTAAATTAGAGATTATAAGCAGAACAAATGAAAAAAAAGTGAAAACTATTGGATTGAATTCAAATGATGGAAGAAAACTGACTTTTTACAGGTAATTAGATCGAAAATGTCTTTTTTTTTCAAGGTGAATGGAATCGCATAACTATCTCCGGCATGAAGTTTTTGGCAGAATTTCAGAGAATCCGCGCTACAAGTAATCAAAAAAGCCTAAGATATCCCCCCTAATTGAATCAAGAAGTTTTCATGAAAATCTGTCTATCGCGATAACAATTTCAGTTCGATCAAAGACATTCGAATGAATTTGACTTGCAGATACATAGGCTTCAATCTGTTCACAACGAAAAGTAAGGCAGTTTCAACAATTCAAAATCTAATGGCGAACCAAAGCGTTCGATGGTCGCGGCTACATATCTGTTCATCGGACAAAAGCGGAAGCCCGCTCTCCTCATAGATACTGCACTACCGGCAATGTACCTAATACGGGAGCCCGGAAGTCCACGCTATCTTATCATCCTAGATCCTTAGCAGTATGACATCGTGCAAAGAGGTAAACAGGACAAAACCCACAGAAAGGCAGGTAAGTCACATTGCGGGTAAGTCACAACTCCGATCGAATTCGTCTATATTCTACACAATATGGGTCCACAAATGGTGTTTTAATGCTGTTTAAAATTCATCGATACAAAGGTTTTTATCGTCAAGATAATCCCGGGCGTATGCATAATAAATTTTAGTTCAAATATTTTCAAACTAATCTTTTTCTACTAATTATCTTTAAACTAAAGATAAACGGCTTCGTTGATTTTGGTGAGCTTCACGTGTTACTAAAACGAGGACGCTATCATCACAGCTCCGCAGTAAACATTGCAAACTACGAAAACTATAAAAATATTGGAACAAATTTCGCATCAACATGGAATTTTCAGCACGGTACAAGATGCTTATCAATCTTTCTCAGAATTTCAGTTTGAGTAAATCGGATGACGACAATTAATTTCATTTAGTTTTTAACTTTTGAAGTGACGATCGGAAAACTGAGTTAGTCAAGTGAAACATGATGAAGTGGAACACAAAACTTAGCTGCTTACACGCATGAGAAATGCTGGTTTAATGTCCTTGCCCAGGCCTCATATCATAACCAAATACACGTTGTTAATTAAAATTTCATAAAAAAATGTTTATTAGGCCTACGATATACAATACAATAAGTAGCGGCACACCTCAACGAGTATGAGTTACTTTTTTTTAGAAAGGCCGATCACCACAGCCATATCGGTGCACAAAGTCAAGGGATAATCCGATATGACATCAGGCGGGAAAAAAATAATTATTTTTGCAACTAATAGACTGAGAATGACTGAGGAAGTAACAAAGCTCGGTAAAACAGAATGGTTGGCAGGCCTGGGAGTCCCATAAAGGTCGATTTTGGGGCCAATTTAATTTCTACTGTATTATGTTTGCCGATGATACTAATGAGTTTGCCAGCCATGATAATTTTTATACTCTGACTGAAATTTTTAATTCTGAATCATCTATGACATAGGCGTCCCGAAGGGGGGCGCGAGGTTAGCGGACGCGACCCCTTTTCGAGATAGCTAACTTCACAAGTTACTATGTAATCAATGTTCAAAATTTTTCTAGCCAATTTGACTAGTCTTTTAACTCTAAATGATTCATTTAGAGTCTGGAAAATGTCTCTAGCTAAAGCCTCCAATTTTCACAAAGTTTTTTGGGGATGGCCCACAATTACACCCAACATTGTGGATAGGCCTACTGGATTGATGTTTAATTGTATTTAGCAGAAACGTTGCGCAACTAATATATAATACTCTTCTATTCAAGTTTCTCATTTTGGCTGAACTTATTGTGGGATTTCTCTCGTTCCGAATCACCTAAATTAGATATCTGGTTTTGCGCAAATAGCCTATCACTCAATTTAACAAAAGCACACTATATACGTAATCAGCCGTGCTAAGCTCAAGGATTCTGCCAATATATTCATCAATGAAATTATAATCAGCCAAGTTGTTGATACTAAATTCCTCGGTATTCAGATAGATAGCAGCTTAAACTGGAAATCCCACACCAAACTTATCACCACAAAATACCGTAAGCAAGATTCATTGGTAAACTAAAGTCTTGTCTCAAAATGTACTATCCGTTTATCTTATGTCACCCGAGCTATTGTAACATTATCTGGGGTAACACATATGATGTCATTTACACCAGACCAGCCTAAAGCCTGGCGCAAACCTTTGCGATTGATCCTATGATGGCTTCATCGGATGGTTTTATCGCGTCGTCGTAAAGGTATGCCGTGGCATCCGGAGCCGATTACATCGCATCATCGCAACAAATCAAACATGTTCGATATTTTCGCATGCGATTTTTCCGTGCGATAAAAATCGTAAAGGTCTGCGGGCTACGCTGCCGATTTTCCGAACGAAAATTTTTAGTAGCCAATCAGAGTTAAGTATGAAGCAATCACGTAATGTTCAAAATGGCGAAGAGAAAGATACCCATGGAGGATCCGTCGTCCTGATTTCATGCCCCATTCCGGAGGGGAAATGAAAACATTCCGAGGTGAGTTTCATCCAATCACTCTAAATCTAACCGAGTCCACTCTCTTCGAGACTGTGGATGATTTGCACAAAACAATGAGCTTTGTACGAGTTGCCCATTGTTTTATGAAAAAGCTTGTTTATCATTGCTGAGTTAGAATTGAACGGGATGCAGATACAGGATGCCAAACCGTGTTACGATTAAAAGACCCCGCTGTAGAGGGCAACACAATAACGGTTGAGGCTGGAATCTCTGAACTCCAGCAACCAGAATCTGAAGTCTGGATAACAGAATGAGCGGGAGAATTTCTACCTGCCCTATCAACAATAGGCCTACCTGTAGTCCCAGTAGTTTGTGCCGCAGAATGACACCGATAAAATATTCAAAATGTTACATTCAAATATGTGGAAGTCTTTCCGAGTTTGAAACTTCTCAGAATTGTGATTACCCTGGTGACTTTTGGTACAGTCCTTTGAACGGGAATGCAATAGTACTAGCGCTATTGAAACTATCAGTTTTTCTAGTCAGGTCGACAACCCCGTGAGAGAGAGCAAATGAAAACAGTGACATCAGGGCACTCGGCCAAAACCGACGTTATGTTTTCGGGATTTCATGTCTTGCAAGCGTTATCCTGTACAAAAAATGCCCGACTTTGCCCTACAAGACGAACACAGAACGTGACCGTTCCGGGCCCTGAACAGATTGCCGCATACCTCGACCACATCGATGCTGGCATTTAGGGAGCGGCATTATCGCATTCAAAAAGTACAAAATAAATTAAAACAATTAAATATTCTATTGATAATATAAACATAATATATATTATTTGAAATTCTCTGTATATAGAAAACCGACGAATGCTGAAGCTTATCTTCATTTTTTCTCATTCACTCCTTTAAACATTAAATCGGGATAGCCCAAGGATTATTTCTTCGAGCTCTTCGTATTTGTCATCAAATGTTTTTAGATAATGAAATCAAACATATTAAGACTGCTCTTACCCAGAAAGGATTTTGAACATAGCATATTTTAAAGCCAGGACTTCTCACTTCGGATGTACAGATTTGACCACAAAATGCAGAGCTCAAAAGAATATTATGATCCCGGATTTACCCACTTTGGAACGCTTCAAATCGACATTAAGCACCATTGACTCTAGATTAGGCTTTCAATATCATAATAAGTAATCATCATAATCATAATAATCATCATAATAATCTTGTTTTAACTAAAAACAAACTGAATAGTAAGCTCATCGAGTCTGGGGTCTATCAGATACCCTGTAACGATTGTAACATGATGTACATCGGTGAAACAGGTCGCAATCTTAAGTCAACGTGTTAAGGAACATGGAGTAGATATCCATAATCAAATGCCTGAGAGTGGGGACAGCAAATCATGTTTTTACGACCAACCACCAATTTGAGTTTCAGAATTCGAAACTCTCATTTATCCTTGTAAAGACATCCATAAGAGACACAGTGGAATCAGCCCTTATTTGTAAACTTTCGAAATCCAACTCATCTACCATCTCCAGCCACATAATCAATTACTATCTAGACATATCAACTCTCTATTAGATTTTGGTTAATGTCACTATAGCCGCGATCGCACGAGCATTTTTGGCCAACGGTTCACACTGGTGCCCGAGCCTTTTTGGCCCGACCAAAAATGTCGGACCAGGTCAGAACAAATTTTAGCACCAGACAAACGATTGCGTTTGAATAGCAACTCGCACCGGAAATGATCCACTTCCCTTTGTTTCAGCGTTGTTTAGTATCGAGTGAGTGGTTTACGTGTAAACGCGCTCTCTAATTAGGCACGGGCCAAATTTGGCCCGTGCCTAATCCCTACCAATTTGGCCCGGGCCAAATCATCTCTGTGTGATCGCGGCTTATGTGCCACACTGCTATCCCCATCACCTTCTACTCCACTCAGTTACATAATTTGTATTCATCCTAACTGTTTATAGAATTCTGTGGTTTCTACGGTACCCCTGGGGCCAGTTGCACAGTCGTGACTTAAGTCCAAAAGTGGTCTTAAATCTTAAGACTGGTCTTAAGTTGTTAGATTAGCTATAGAACTAAGTTGGTCTTAGACTGTCTTAAGTCTAAGCCATGACTATGCAACCGGCCCCTGGTTGTTTTCATTTGTCACTTGTTCTGTTTACATTTATTCTGACACGTTGCTTTTTTTTTTACTCCCTGTAAGTTTATATGTTACGTTACTTCTGTTTTCTGGTCAATGCATCTGATGATGTAAGTACCGAAGCTAAGCATCAATACCATTAACTAAGTATAACAAGTCGTATCGCACTAACTCATTACAGAAGGCAAAACTCCTAAATCCCAAATTAAGAATGTACGATCCAAATTGCGTTCGACTCAAGAACGCAGAGAGACAAAAGATGTCAGACATTGCCAGCGGCTAAATGCAATACCACAGTGCCAACGGTTGTAAGAAAAATCATTGGCGTTCAATTCAAAATTCAGAGAATATTCGCAAAAACTATCAATGCAGTACTCGAAGGAAACATTTCTTATTTTCGTGAACTATCATCAAACTAGAATTATAACTTACCACTTGAACGGGCGACCGCTGCACCGGAATGTTGTCATGATTCTAGAAAAAATAAAAGGATTTCATATTAATGAAAAATATAGAAATCGCACTTTGAAATTCAAGACGAGTATAACATATTTTATCAATTACTGATACTGTCCTAACACGCACAGAAAAACATCAAACTAGAATTATTAACTTACAGGTCCGATATCTGGCGTCGGATCTACGATATCCATGCTTTGATTCTAGAAAAAATTAAACGATTTCATATTAATTAAGAATATACAAATTCTTAAACACAATTTTAATCACATTACACGCTGCATTTTTAGTGTGAGAAACTGCATTCATCAATTCTATCTAACTTTTCAGTTTTTATTTATTATTATTGTTATTTTTTTCCTTCAATTTAAAAATGCCTATCATAGAAAATAAACAGATAATTTTTTCCCCTCGCCCTCCAAATTTCTTGAAAAAATCGACGAAAGAAACTTTAAAAAAGGACGTTCATTTGTGAAATGTATGTAGACCTGGACACCTGTCACATTGATTGGAAAATTAAGGTTCATCTTACTAGTGTAATTCAAAAATTATTCTTTGATATTAAAAAATTGAGGAATCAACGATAAATCCAAATGGCATAAAATGCCCCTTTTGCTCCTATATATGCTGGGCCCAAAATAAGCCCACAACTGTTGCCCTGTTGCAGCCCTTACAAGCAGAATCTGCCCCCTTCATAATGAGCGCCCAGTCCAATTTTCAGGTCAACCCCTTCAAATATGAAACGATATCGGGCGACAGAAAATTGCTCACCGATCGCTCGGGAGTTGCCCGTGTGCCGTAGCTGGAGATGCCGAGCAACTCATCAACTAGCCAATGAATGAGTGGATAATTATCATGTGATACTTCCAATTTGGCGGGAAAGCTAATTGCCTCTCCATCTCTAGTGATAGCACACAGGAAATGCCAAGCGATCAATTGCTTAGTGGTTGCTTGAAAAACAACAGATGGAAATCGCAAGAATTATTGGCTGTAATGAGGTGTCAGGTGATGGCGCACGACGGATACAGAGTGAAAGGTTATCTGAGTTAGTCGACTAAAAAGTAGAATTAAATGAAACCGAATGTCCGTTAGTAGGAACTCTGGTCTGGAAATGATTCGGAAATTAAGCGCATTCGGTTATTAGTTCTGACCATCAGTCGACTAGATACGAAAACCCAAGGCCACCTTCGGTTATCGGAGTCAGTCGACTATAGTCGAACTAAGTGAAACCGAATGTCCGTTAGTCGGAATTATAGTCCGGTAAGGTCGACCACGCGATTGAGCACGGTCGCTACAGTTCGGACCTAGGTTCTAGATGGCCGACACTGTGACATACGTTACGACCGAACTACAGTGTGTTCGGTTATTAGTTCCGACCACTAGACGACTAGCAACGAAAACCGAAGTTCGACCTGAGTTTCTACCTGGGAGATATAATTCACTGATAATCGTTTAGATCCAATAAAACACAAAATATCAGAGTATAATTATAACTTACGGGTCTTATCGGCGGAGACGGTGTGACATGTAGGTTGTAAGATATCTGGAGAAAACAAAATAAATACAAATTAATGAAAAATATTCATCGTTATCACAATTTGAAATTCACGTATAATCAGTTACTGATACTGGTTTAGACCCATTAGACGCAGTGACTTCATATATAATTTCCAGAATAACAAACGCTTAATTAGCCGATTGAATTTGCACATAAAGATTAAGCAGAGATGCAGTATGAAAACTACTGAAAATGATGCTTTACAACCATTGGTTATTTTGAAGATAATTATACAGGCTTTTTATTGCTGTATAGATTTGGTCAATCATTGGTCAAAAGTTTGAACTCTGACCCCCTCAAACTATGTGGCGCTATAGTACAGCGGAGATAAAAATCAAACGTTGAGGGACGTTCTGCTGTCTATTGGGTCAATACTTAAAACATCAAACTGGAATTAGTACTTACGTCATGTGTCGGTGACGGCAACTCTTGTTTGATTGTATTCTAGAAAAAATAAAATGATTTCATATTTCACACTTTGAAATTCAAGGAACTACAATTTTAATATGAGATTTTCAGTATGAAAAACTCAAACCGATATTGATCGGTTTAACATCTATTATCAGTTAGATAATTCACCCCAACACAAACTGTACTGAAAATCATCAAACTAGAATTATTTTAACTTACCATTGCAAACACCGGGGCCGGAGCCGGAGGAGTGTTGTTTTGATTCTAGAAAAAATAAAATGATTTGAAAAATTAATCAAATGTGACTAGTTTTCTTACAGAAATCCATAATTTAAGGTGCCCCTTTGTGAAACATACGTTTTTCTCGATTTTTCCTAACTAATTTGGGAGATTGACCAGAGAAAAGAACATTTGATCAAGAAACTCCGCGGCCATGATTGAAAAAAGCGGCAACTAGCTGCTTAAACACTTGGCCACTGTACCTCACTTGCATAGAGAATTTGTCTTAGAATTGCTTTAATCAATTCTGCAGTTTGGTCAGAATTTATCCTTTTTCGAAAGATTTCTATACCAGCTAGACGCGTTCACACTACATAACTTAGACAGGTCTAAATTTGGTCCGGTCCAATTTAGACCGGACCAAGCATTCACACAGGCAAAGAGTTCTTACCAAATTACTCCAGTCCATTTTAGACCAGTCTAATTTGAACCGACCTAGATTTTAAAAAGCAAACCAGGTCCAGATTTTGGACCAGACTAAATGTGTGCCATTCTAAATTGTACTATGCAGTATAGATTCAATTGTATTAAACTCATCACTTATTCGTCATCGAGCTGATTTATATAGTTTTAAGATTTCCAAGAATTTATATTTTGCGTAAAAATTAACGAATTATCATTTAGAGATTTCAGGGAAAAATACTTATGGCAAGTCCAGTCATAACAGTTTAGCAACGGGTGCGTGAATGCAAATTCAGACTAAGTCCAAATTTGGAAGGGACCTGGTGCAGACCCATTTAGACCAGTCTAACTCATTGTATATAGATGGCTATCGACAATAAAACCATTGTTTATAACCATTGCTGTTGGGTAGTTCATTAATATTATATTTCTTCCAATAACTCGATATTTTCCATAAGTTACGAAAAAGGTATAAATAGCACAAACTAACTAGGAGTCCAGGGACACTAGGCCCACAAACAGAAAAACCACAATATAGATCTACAACAACAGCTTTTTTTTTCCTTATCTTTCGGGGGGGGGGGATAATCCCACTTCCATTCATCTTCAGAGTTCATTTGAAATTTCAAACAAATTTCAATTTCTAATAAACTCTAAAGAAAGGTTCCACCCAAAACAAGGTATTTCTCTTCATGACCGAAAGTAGTCATCATCATTTCCTTTACAATTTCAGTTACATATTAATTAAAATCATCGAAGTTAATTTTCAGGATGCTAACGTGTGTCTCAAATGGAAGCCATCCTGTCATTAGTGTATTCATTGATGAGACCATAGTTATAGACGTTGTATGCTATAGCCCCCAAACGTGCGACGTTTTTGAGCAATTCTTGAGCAACCGCCTGAGTTGTCAAAAGGATTTGTTCCTTGTCACCCGATATGAAACAATATCGGGCGACAGAAAATTGCTCACCGATCGCTCGGGAGTTGCCCGTGTGCCGTAGCTGGAGATGCCAAGCGACGAGCAACTCATCAACTAGCCAATGAATGAGTGGATAATTATCATGTGATACTTCCAATTTGGCGGGAAAGCTAATTGCCTCTCCATCTCTAGTGATAGCACACAGGAAATGCCAAGCGATCAATTGCTTGGTGGTTGCTTGAAAAACAACAGATGGAAATCGCATCGTGTGCGCCAGGCTTAAGAAATTAAAGATGGCCACCCTGGCGGCCATATTTGTGATGGCCGATGACCTCCATTTTTGATATGGGTAAACAACTGATATTCTCACACCAAGTTCTTTAGTAATCCATCAAGAATTATAGGCTGTATCGCGCAGATGACCACCCTAGACGCCATATTTGATGACCTCTATTTTCAATAGGGTTGCACATCTTACCCGTCCCAATTCTCCAATGACATTTCATCATGAATTGTCCGCTGTATCGGGGTATACAACAAATTCAAGATGGCTGCCCTGGCATAATCAATTACTATCTAGACATATCAACTCTCTATTAGATTTTGGTTAATGTCACTATAGCCGCGATCGCACGAGCATTTTTGGCCAACGGTTCACACTGGTGCCCGAGCCCGAGCCTTTTTGGCCCGACCAAAAATGTCGGACCAGGTCAGAGCCAAATTTTAGCACCAGACAAACGATTGCGTTTGAATAGCAACTCGCACCGGAAATGATCCACTTCCCTTTGTTTAAGCGTTGTTTAGTATCGAGTGAATGGTTTGCGTGTGAACGCGCTCTCTAATTAGGCACGGGCCAAATTTGGCCCGAGCCTGATCGGTGCCAATTTGGCCCGGGCCAAATCGTCTCTGTGTGATCGCGGCTTATGTGCCACACTGCTATCCCCATCCACTTCTACTCCACTCAGTTACATAATTTGTATTCATCCTAACTGTTTATAGAATTCTGTGGTTTCTACGGTACCCCTGGGGCCAGTTGCACAGTCGTGACTTAAGTCCAAAAGTGGTCTTAAATCTTAAGACTGGTCTTAAGTTGTTAGATTAGCTATAGAACTAAGTTGGTCTTAGAACGGTCTTAAGTCTAAGCCATGACTATGCAACCGGCCCCTGGTTGTTCTCATTTGTCACTTGTTCTGTTTACATTTATTCTGACACGTTGCTTTTTTTTTTACTCCCTGTAAGTTTATATGTTACGTTACTTCTGTTTTCTGGTCAATGCATCTGATGATGTAAGTACCGAAGCTAAGCATCAATACCATTAACTAAGTATAACAAGTCGTATCGTACTAACTCATTACAGAAGGCAAAACTCCTAAATCCCAAATTAAGAATGTACGATCCAAATTGTGTTCGACTCAAGATCGCAGAGAGACAAAAGGATCGCAGAAAGACAAAAGATGTTAGACATTGCCAGCGGCTAAATGCAATACCACAGTGCCAACGGTTGTAAGAAAAATCATTGGCGTTCAATTCAAAATTCAGAGAATATTCGCAAAAACTATCAATGCAGTACTCGAAGGAAACATTTCTTATTTTCGTGAACTATCATCAAACTAGAATTATAACTTACCACTTGAACGGGCGACCGCTGCACCGGAATGTTGTTATGATTCTAGAAAAAATAAAAGGATTTCATATTAATGAAAAATATAGAAATCGCACTTTGAAATTCAAGACGAGTATAACATATTTTATCAATTACTGATACTGTCCTAACACGCACAGAAAAACATCAAACTAGAATTATTAACTTACAGGTCCGATATCTGGCGTCGGATCTACGATATCCATGCTTTGATTCTAGAAAAAATTAAACGATTTCATATTAATTAAGAATATACAAATTCTTAAACACAATTTCAATCACATTACACGCTGCATTTTTAGTGTGAGAAACTGCATTCATCAATTCTATCTAACTTTTCAGTTTTTATTTATTATTATTGTTATTTTTTTCCTTCAATTTAAAAATGCCTATCATAAAAAATAAACAGATAATTTTTTCCCCTCGCCCTCCAAATTTCTTGAAAAAATCGACGAAAGAAACTTTAAAAAAGGACGTTCATTTGTGAAATGTATGTAGACCTGGACACCTGTCACATTGATTGGAAAATTAAGGTTCATCTTACTGGTGTAATTCAAAAATTATTCTTTGATATTAAAAAATTGAGGAATCAACGATAAATCCAAATGGCATAAAATGCCCCTTTTGCTCCTATATATGCTGGGCCCAAAATAAGCCCACAACTGTTGCCCTGTTGCAGCCCTCACAAGCAGAATCTGCCCCCTTCATAATGAGCGCCCAGTCCAATTTTCAGGTCAACCCCTTCAAATATGAAACGATATCGGGCGACAGAAAATTGCTCACCGATCGCTCGGGAGTTGCCCGTGTGCCGTAGCTGGAGATGCCAAGCGACGAGCAACTCATCAACTAGCCAATGAATGAGTGGATAATTATCATGTGATACTTCCAATTTGGCGGGAAAGCTAATTGCCTCTCCATCTCTAGTGATAGCACACAGGAAATGCCAAGCGATCAATTGCTTGGTGGTTGCTTGAAAAACAACAGATGGAAATCGCAAGAATTATTGGCTGTAATGAGGTGTCAGGTGATGGCGCACGACGGATACAGAGTGAAAGGTTATCTGAGTTAGTCGACTAAAAAGTAGAATTAAATGAAACCGAATGTCCGTTAGTAGGAACTCTGGTCTGGAAATGATTCGGAAATTAAGCGCATTCGGTTATTAGTTCTGACCATCAGTCGACTAGATACAAACACCCAAGGCCACCTTCGGTTATCGGAGTCAGTCGACTATAGTCGAACTAAGTGAAACCGAATGTCCGTTAGTCGGAATTATAGTCCGGTAATGGTCGACCACGCGATTGAGCACGGTCGCTACAGTTCGGACCTAGGTTCAAGATGGCCGGCACTGTGAAATACGTTACGACCGAACTATAGTGTGTTCGGTTATTAGTTCCGACCACTAGTCGACTAGCAACGAAAACCGAAGTTCGACCTGAGTTTCTACCTGGGAGATATAATTCACTGATAATCTTTTAGATCCAATAAAACACAAAATATCAGAGTATAATTATAACTTACGGGTCTCATCGGCGGAGATGGCGTCACATGTAGGTTGTAAGAAATCTGGAGAAAATAAAATAAATACAAATTAATGAAAAATATTCATTGTTATCACAATTTGAAATTCATAGAACACAATTTGAAGCTAGATTACAGGGCGAATTCCCAGTGCAAAAAATTGAATTCCGATTTTCTTCTCGCAAATTTCTGTAAAATTTGTAACCTTCATTTGTGCGGGAAATCAAAAACCTCAAAAATCACAATTCAGAAGCCCAATTAGTCCACAATTCAGGAGCCCAATTAGTCCACAATTCAGGAGCCCAATTAGTTTACAATTTTCAATGCAGTTCTTTGATTGGATCATTTTGCCTCTTATTAATCAGATGCAAGGAGGAAAGGTGCTTGGTATCTATACTTACAGAACTGATGACAGGCGTCTGTCCGGAAGGATATTGTTCAATCTACAAATGAAAACAACATAAATATATTAGTCAAATCATGAGTTGAATTGTTATAAACCATATAAACATTGATATATATATATATATATATATATATATATATATATATATATATATATATATATATATATATATACATACGTCGTGCACATGGCCATATTGCTGACACCAGTGTACTTAAAGTTATCACCGAGCCGAAGTTAACAAAAATTTATTCGTTATTTTGAACCCAAATTTGTATGCGCCTTGAGTATCAGTAATTGCGCCAGAAATTATGAATATCAACCGATTCTATCATGCCACCATTTTGTTTAATACACATGCGCTGGAGGGAGGTCAAACAGGGTCAACACAAATTATATAGAACCAGAAATTTCGAGAAAACCCCTAGAAACTGAACAAGACGTCAGATTTCGACACAAGTAAGCTTACTTCTAATAACAAATAATATTGAATGTTCACATGTGTAATTTTGGACAGTTAAAGATGCAGCATAAATAAAACATGATAAAATACATAAAATTCTTTACCATTTTTGGTAAAATTCCCAAAATATATGAAACCCAAGGCTTTCAACTTTCAACTTTGGCACCATAAAGAAAAACAAATTAAGAAAGAAAGGTATTTTTGCTTAATCCGTTCAATTTGCCCATTAGTAGTGAAATTACAGGCTTCTGAAATTGCATTTGAGTGTGCTAAAAAATGCTTTTTCGGCGTAGTTTATTAAGCATAATACGTCAAAGTCGAAACTTGGTGAAGCGCACAGCCAGATTTAAGTTTTGATAAACCTGTGTTCGGCGTGGCCAAAGAAAATCAACCAAAATATCCAAGGTTGGGCGAAGGTCATCCGTGATCAAATGTAGAAATTCATTTTCAGCGAAAAAATGCTTTGCGAACCTTTCTTTAGAGTTGATTATAAATTGAAAGCCTATCGTTTTATCGATCAGAAAAAATTTACTGTAATAAAAAATTGTCTCACGGCTTCAATAGTTTTATGTTTTACACTAGAAATTTGTTTTGGATTCTTCTAGAAATCTAATCCGTAGAGAGAGTCAGTCAGTGAACAACATCAAACTAGAATTGTAACTTACTGCTCCAAAGGTCGTCGGAAAGGACGGTATGTCAAATCCTGAAGTCTGAAAAAGATAAAATAAGTTCAAATTAATGAAGAATATACAAATTCACAGAAGACAATTTTAATCTACACATTACACGCTGCATTATTGCATTATTAGTACGAAGAAACTGACATCTATTAACCCTTTCAGGGCTGACTAATTAATACCCTATAGTGCTGGAGAAAATTTGAAAATTTTTAGAAATTCCACCCTAGTGCGTCTACACCGCAGTGCGGTGTATCGTTAGGTACTAGTATTTCACTATGTTTGAAACTTGCTGCCATTTTTCAATAGAGATAATTACAAATTACTAATTACATCAATACACCGCAGTGCGGTGTACTAGCAAAATCCATCAGATTTATACACCGCACTGCGGTGTAGACGAACTGAAAGGGTTAAACTGAGATAAGATTGATGATTTATCTATCTAATACCACCCCCCGGCCCTAACCCCTCCCCCCCCCCGGACACTAGGGAAATTGGAGGACATCATGATCTCGCACAATTTGATGCAGTTCTCCGGTTTATGGCGTGATGCTACATGTTGAAATTAAATATTTCTATTGGTTCAACAAAATTCTTCCTAACGCGGAACCTTTTCATAATTAAGCTACAGCTTGATGTTATTAGCTATATAGAAAGATAAAAAGTTTCGCATGTTCAGGAGCTTTACTGATATTTATACTTACAGCTGAAATTGGCGGTGATACCGACACCGACAACATCGACATCGAACTCTAGAAAAGACAACAATATAAACACATCAGTCAAATTTATTAAGAATTGAATTTCTAAATATTTCTATTCCGAGGTTAGTTAGTTCAACGTGCTGGTTTTCATTGAAGAGAGAAGTATCCTGGGCAATCCGTAGTTTGAGTTCAGAGGGTTCAAAAACTTAGTACCGTTCATTTTTAATTCAAAACTCTACACGTATGTCATCTGGAAACATAGAGCAAGACCTTGTCGATATTATTAATCTCTTGTTGGGTATTGCTACCCGAAATTCTAATCGGGTTCAATATTTTCCACTGACTGAAATTCGCGAATTTTTAACTGGCTGGTATTGATGGGTATTCATCTCATCTTTAAAGATGGCGCCACTTGTGAACAAATAGAATATCTACAGACGGCACCGCTCACGTTTTAGTGGGAGTGTAAATAAAATCCAAATGCTGATCTGAGTAGCACATCTCAACCAAGTTTTGATAGAAGACACAATGTTTAAAGTTTCAAGACTTTGATAAGCATGTACTCTTTGATTGTGTCAAAATTAACCGAAATAAAAACATGCAAAGATATACGTGTACATGAGAGAAATCCCACAATAATCTAAAGATGTAAAAATTCTTGATTAGAAATGTAAACATGTATATGTATTTCTGCTACACTATATTAGCCAATGTCGAAATGTCGAAATGTCAGGCGTACTGATGAAAGCTTTGTTCAATGGGATTTCACTCATATATTTTCCAAAAAATCCCGGGATTCTGGATCTTAAACATGACCCGGTACGCAACGAGGTTAAAATTTTGTTTCCTAACTTCAATTTTTCACTTGCCAAACAATTGATTTTCAACAATAGATTCAGATGAATATTCAAAGCAAGAAATCACTTTTTTTATTATTTGATTAAGTATGTAGTATGGTGAAATGGCAAATTTCTAGCCGAAGCAGCTAAAATGATAATGATGTTGTAAAATTAAAAGAAATTGAATTGACCATTATTATTGTCAGGTTTTCATTAAAGCACTGTCAATCAGTATATTCTATCAAATACAAATATTAATGTATCATCAAAATATCAACATTGAAATTGCATGAATTAGTTTTAATTGCAAGATGTTAAATTGCAAGATAAATGTTTAAACTCTTACGTCGGTTTTATCAATTGGTGTTATGTCCTGTAAAGATAAAATAAAACAAAATATTAGATGGATATTCATGAATGCATGTATCATAGATTCTTCATTAAAACTGTTTAACGAACAATTAGTAAATTTTGTAGCAAATTCTGACATTTGTACAAAACCAGTAATTATGATAGAGGTTTTTGGACTATAAAGCAAATTAAGAAGTTGATTTAGTTACCAATTAGACTATATAACCAGCTTAAGTTCTACGTATAACCAATCTAACAACTTGAGACCAGTCTAAGCTCATTTTAATTCTAAAACCATTCTATCAACTTGAGACCAGTCTAAACTCATTTTAGTTCTATAACCAATCTTACAACTTAAAACCAGTCTCAGCTCATTTCAGTTCTATAGCCAATCTAACAACTTAAGACCAGTCTAAGCTTATTCTGGTTCTATAACCAATCTTACAACTTAAGACCAGTCTAAGCTCATTTTAGTTCTATAGCCAATCTAACAGCTTAAGACCAATCTAAGCTCATTTTAATTCTAAAACTATTCTATCAACTTGAGACCAGTCTAAGCTCATTTTAGTTCTATAACCAATCTAACAACTTAAGACCAGTCTAAACTCATTTTAGTTCTATAAACAATCTAACAACTTAAGACCAATCTAAGCTCATTTTATTTCTAAAACTATTCCATCAACTTGAGACCAGTCTAAGCTCATTTTAGTTCTATAACCAATCTAACAACTTAAGACCAGTCTAAACTCATTTTAGTTCTATAACCAATCTAACAACTTAAGACCAGTGTAAACTCATTTTAGTTCTATAACCAATCTAACAACTTAAGACCAGTCTAAACTAATTTGGTTCAATACCCAATCAAACAACTTAAGACCAGTCTAAACTCATTCTGGTTTAATAACCAATCTAACAACTTAAGACCAGTCTAAGCTCATTCTAGTTCAATAACCAATCTAACAACTTAAGACCAGTCTAAGCTCATTCTGGTTCTATAACCAATCTAACAACTTAAGACCAGTCTAAGCTCATTTTAGTTCTATAAATAATCTAACAACTTGAGACCAATCTAAGCTCATTTTAATTCTAAAACTATTCTATCAACTTGAGACCAGTCTAAGCTCATTTTAGTTCTATAACCAATCTAACAACTTAAGACCAGTCTAAACTCATTTTAGTTCTATAGCCAATCTAACAACTTGAGACCAGTCTAAGCTCATTTTAGTTCTATAACCAATCTAACAACTTAAGACCAGTCTAAACTCATTCTGGTTCTATAACCAATCTAACAACTTAAGACCAGTCTAAACTCATTCTGGTTCTATAACCAATCTAACAACTTAAGACCAGTCTAAACTCATTCTGGTTCTATAACCGATCTAACAACTTAAGACCAGTCTAAACTCATTCTAGTTCAATAACCAATCTAACAACTTAAGACCAGTCTAAACTCATTTTAGTTCTATAAACAATCTAACAACTTAAGACCAGTCTAAGCTCATTCTAGTTCTATAACCAATCTAACAACTTAAGACCAGTCTAAACTCATTTTAGTTCTATAACCAATCTAACAACTTAAGATCAGTCTAAGCTCATTCTAGTTCTATAACCAATCTAACAACTTAAGACCAGTCTAAACTCATTCTAGTTCAATAACCAATCTAACAACTTAAGACCAGTCTAAACTCATTTTAGTTCTATAAACAATCTAACAACTTAAGACCAGTCTAAGCTCATTTTAGTTCTATAACCAATCTAACAACTTAAGACCAGTCTAAACTCATTTTAGTTCTATAACCAATCTAACAACTTAAGATCAGTCTAAGCTCATTCTAGTTCTATAACCAATCTAACAACTTAAGACCAGTCTAAACTCATTCTAGTTCAATAACCAATCTAACAACTTAAGACCAGTCTAAACTCATTTTAGTTCTATAAACAATCTAACAACTTAAGACCAGTCTAAGCTCATTTTAGTTCTATAACCAATCTAACAACTTAAGACCAGTCTAAACTAATTTGGTTCAATACCCAATCAAACAACTTAAGACCAGTCTAAACTCATTCTGGTTTTATAAGTTATCTAACAACTTAAGACCAGTCTAAGCTCATTCTAGTTCAATAACCAATCTAACAACTTAAGACCAGTCTAAACTCATTCTGGTTCTATAACCAATCTAACAACTTAAGACCAGTCTAAGCTCATTTTAGTTCTATAAACAATCTAACAACTTGAGACCAATCTAAGCTCATTTTAATTCTAAAACTATTCTATCAACTTGAGACCAGTCTAAGCTCATTTTAGTTCTATAACCAATCTAACAACTTAAGACCAGTCTAAACTCATTTTAGTTCTATAGCCAATCTAACAACTTAAGACCAGTCTAAACTAATTTGGTTCAATACCCAATCAAACAACTTAAGACCAGTCTAAACTCATTCTGGTTTTATAAGTTATCTAACAACTTAAGACCAGTCTAAGCTCATTCTAGTTCAATAACCAATCTAACAACTTAAGACCAGTCTAAACTCATTCTGGTTCTATAACCAATCTAACAACTTAAGACCAGTCTAAGCTCATTTTAGTTCTATAAACAATCTAACAACTTGAGACCAATCTAAGCTCATTTTAATTCTAAAACTATTCTATCAACTTGAGACCAGTCTAAGCTCATTTTAGTTCTATAACCAATCTAACAACTTAAGACCAGTCTAAACTCATTTTAGTTCTATAGCCAATCTAACAACTTGAGACCAGTCTAAGCTCATTTTAGTTCTATAACCAATCTAACAACTTAAGACCAGTCTAAACTCATTCTGGTTCTATAACCAATCCAACAACTTAAGACCAGTCTAAGCTCATTCTGGTTCTATAACCAATCTAACAACTTAAGACCAGTCTAAACTCATTCTGGTTCTATAACCAATCTAACAACTTAAGATCAGTCTAAGCTCATTCTAGTTCTATAACCAATCTAACAACTTAAGACCAGTCTAAACTCATTCTAGTTCAATAACCAATCTAACAACTTAAGACCAGTCTAAACTCATTTTAGTTCTATAAACAATCTAACAACTTAAGACCAGTCTAAGCTCATTTTAGTTCTATAACCAATCTAACAACTTAAGACCAGTCTAAACTAATTTGGTTCAATACCCAATCAAACAACTTAAGACCAGTCTAAACTCATTCTGGTTTTATAAGTTATCTAACAACTTAAGACCAGTCTAAGCTCATTCTAGTTCAATAACCAATCTAACAACTTAAGACCAGTCTAAACTCATTCTGGTTCTATAACCAATCTAACAACTTAAGACCAGTCTAAGCTCATTTTAGTTCCATAAACAATCTAACAACTTGAGACCAATCTAAGCTCATTTTAATTCTAAAACTATTCTATCAACTTGAGACCAGTCTAAGCTCATTTTAGTTCTATAACCAATCTAACAACTTAAGACCAGTCTAAACTCATTTTAGTTCTATAGCCAATCTAACAACTTGAGACCAGTCTAAGCTCATTTTAGTTCTATAACCAATCTAACAACTTAAGACCAGTCTAAACTCATTCTGGTTCTATAATCAATCTAACAACTTAAGACCAGTCTAAGCTCATTCTGGTTCTATAACCAATCTAACAACTTAAGACCAGTCTAAACTCATTCTGGTTCTATAACCAATCTAACAACTTAAGACCAGTCTAAACTCATTCTGGTTCTATAACCAATCTAACAACTTAAGACCAGTCTAACCTCATTCTGGTTCTATAACCAATCAAACAACTTAAGACCAGTCTAAACTCATTCTGGTTCTATAACCAATCTAACAACTTAAGACCAGTCTAAGCTCATTCTGGTTCTATAACCAATCTAACAACTTAAGACCAGTCTAAACTCATTCTGGTTCTATAACCAATCTAACAACTTAAGACCAGTCTAAACTCATTCTGGTTCTATAACCAATCTAACAACTTAAGACCAGTCTAAACTCATTCTGGTTCTATTGCCAATCTAACAACTTAAGACCAGTCTAAACTCATTCTGGTTCTATAACCAATCTAACAACTTAAGATCAGTCTAAGCTCATTCTAGTTCTATAACCAATCTAACAACTTAAGACCAGTCTAAGCTCATTTTGGTTCTATAACCAATCTAACAACTTAAGACCAGTCTAAACTCGTCAAACTGGTCAAACTAGTTGTCTCCAATCGCAGTGTCGATGTGCGCTAGGCTTAAGAGATCATCTAGTTATGTAGTTTACTAGTTAATTGATAGTTCACTGATAGTTGACTGATTGATAGTTAATTGATAGTTCACTGATAGTTCACTGATTGATAGTTAATTGATAGTTCACTGATAGATGACTGGTTAAAGAACATTTGATTTAATTAACATTGCAAGTGATTACAAACAATTATTTGCGTATCATATTAAACTCAGGTGGAACAATCTTTGTCACTTAGGACACAAAGACTTGTACATATCGCAGTTGTTGGTATTGCAAAAATGATTATGTGTTAAATCCATGATTTTATTTCTAATTTACATAATTTATGCAAACTAGCTACTGCCCACTATTTTCAAATTAATAAATCAAAATAAGTATTGTTTATTAGAGAATAGTTGTAACTTACCGGTGTTCTCACCAGCGTCTGGCGCCTTCGCGGTGGTGTAGGGGGAACATACTGAAAATACAATGAGAGTTAACTTTTATTATGCAATTAAATGGATTATGATGATTATCTGATTTCTGATTCGGTAAACACGGTTTTAGAGTTTTTGGCGGTCCTGTCTTTGTCGTTTTTTAACATCATCCGCTCAGATTGTAGCAAGGAGATTCGAGGATAAGGACATGGTTTATGATGGTACACAGGTCGGGTGACACAATCATGTTTGTCATTTTCCAAAACAACACGCACAAATCTGACGCAATGAATTTAAGATGAGGTCCTGTTCTAAAAACTCTAAAACTTGGCCAAAATGGACAAAATGTAGTATTTTTTTCAAGTAAAATCACACCTGTTGGCAATGAAGAAAAAAAAATGAATGCTTATTAGTAGTAGTATTGTACAAAGTTTCAAAATTTTTCAAATCCTATGACGGGAGTTCTGTTAAAAAACTTTTAATTTGGACCATTTTCAGAAGCAAAAACGAAAAACAAAGATGACCACCAAATATCGGTTTTGGCCGAAACGTTGATTGAAATGGCTGACATTCCAGACATCTAAGTATATTCTATTTCTGATGATGATTCAGAGTTCAAGCCCAGTTTCGAGTTAAGAATTAACTCATTGGAAATGAATTGATTTTAACTCAAGATTTAACTCTAACTCACAACTGTGGAACTAGGTCCTGGTGGCAACCCCGTTCATCCGAGCGAAAATTCCCTCAATAACAAAAAATTGGGGGAAGGATACCAAATTTACCAAGATGAAACCCACATCAATATTCAATCGAATTAAAATTGAAAAACACGACGTTTCGAACTCACACTAGAGATCATTGTCTCACGTGAGATCTCACACTAGAGATCATTGTCTCACGTGAGATCGGTTGTTTTTAAATTTAATAAATTCTCAATTTTTAACTTTTATTTGTAGTGGGTTTTCATCTTATCCGTTCTCCACATTTGAGTATGGGTTATTCTACCAATACCTATCAATTGTTTCTACGAATTCGCATATCAGTTTTAACAAAACGCCCCCTTGGTGGCGCCACCAATATAATGATGGAAAAAAATTTCAATAGCAAACAAAGCGAAGTCAATTTCGTGAAAATATCCAGGGTTTAATATTTGTTCCAACAATTGACTTCAACCGTATTTCGCTGTAACTTACCCAGTCACCGGAGAATTCCGAGCGCTCAACTTGGACCGGGGGCGTCAATTCAAACTGAAAAAAAAAATCATTAATTACTGTGAAATTGAGAACAGAGTGTAATTGATGCAACCATCAGAAAATTTGACAAGCAAAAAATTTCTTAAAATGAACTCGATGTTGGTCAATGTGAAACTGCTTGCATAACATCTTTGAAAGATTAATGATAACGAGAATTTTAAGACTCAACAAATGTTGAATACTGAGAGAGGACGACATAGAGCAACTAAAACTAAGACAACTTAAAGTTTAGGCCACACCAAAAGAAAACCCTGTTTCTCGGGCCCGACCGACCCGATATTTCGACATTTCAAATAATTATTTTCGAAATAAAATAAAATTGCCTACCGACCCTATTTCAAAATTGTGGATGAAATAACTATTTTTCAAAAATATATATATGGCCGACCGACTACAAAGCTCTCCATTCTCGTAAATATTTTTTCTTTTTCGTGAAATCGTGATGTCGGCACCGAGACGACATGATAAAAATATCTTATTACATTGGATTTAACAATTTTATAATGGATATGGTACTTGTGTGCTCAGATAACGTTGCCAATCACATATTGATGGCGACCTTGGATTGTATAATTCCAGGAATTCCGTATACAATATATTATATGCCTATGCAAGATTTTGATGTTTTTCGTTTTATAAACGGTTTCCAAGTGTGAAATATAATACAAAAACATCAACTTCCCTTTATTATTGTCATCGACAAGCTGCTAATCATATTTTCAACTGGAAATTTGGTCCCATCAAAAATTATTTACGGCGACCTACCCACTGTTAGAAGAGAACCCAAAATTTTTTTTTTTCTATAAAAAGAAAAAAAAATTCCCTACCGACCTACTCATTTTGGTGATTGCCCCGCCAGAGAAACCGGATTTTTTTTGGTGTGGCCTTAGTTGACGTTTATCAGATGAGAATTCATAATTTTAACTTGTTCATAACTTTTATAGATGGCAAAAACCGCAGTTCACGTAGGATGAACCGGTTTACTCAACTGAAAGACGCTAGCTGCCTACGCGTATGAATAAGTGCCCGTCTTATCGCTAAGCCTCGTATTATAACCAACAATGAAAGGAACCGAGATTTTATAACTACATTTGAGTTTTTGAACTTAATCAAGAAGTTAAAGCTACCAAAATGATGTAATTGTGTTACAAGTAGTTAAGTAAGAGACATGCTAGCAAAATCGACTCGTTACCGATTTAAACTTACCGGTTGAAATGACCGCTCACCTATCCGGTCCAAGTTGGCCTCTTGTTCCGCCCTTTCGTCAAGGTGGCGCCTTCTTGTTTGCTAGAAAAGAGAGAAAAACATATTCATGCAATGACAACCAAACATTTGATAAACAATTAGTATCATCTATACATCATTTTACAGAATATTGATATTTAGGGGAACGATACACTTTGTCGATCCACAACAATTTCACCAACATTATCTTAAAATTCTTTTCTTTTTTTTTAAATTTTTGTTAGCAATTTGAATGAAAAATAAATGATCTGTTTAGACTCGGTATTTAACACGGATGGTATGAATAAATCAATATATTAATACAAAACTATGTACAAAATAGTGTCGGTCACCGTGGAGAAGAATTAGACGTTTAAATTTGAACTTACTGGTGAATACGGGGACGAAGTGGCAGCAGGGCCACCCTCCCACATTCGTCTTGTTTTTGGCATTTTCTAAAAAAATAAATAAAAATATTAAATCATATGAAAATACACCAGACATGAGTTATGCAGAGTTTAGTTACACCGGGATTAAGCGCTCGCTTGAAGTCTCATAGAAATTGTGAATTATTCTGAAGTTATTATGCAGTGTTCCTGAGGGGGGATAATGCTGTGACACTGAACTTTAGTCTGTACGCAAAATGAGACGTCCGTCTGTTGTTACTGGAACAAAGCGAGCGAGACGATACTCGACATTAACAGATACTGAGGAGCTAATCTATAGCCAATGTGCTGCTGTACTGGAAGCCAGTGGAGGGAAATGAACACAGGTATTATGTGCTAATTAGTCCCCTTAAATTTGCTATTTTTCTGAAAATCACTATTTCTGATTCATTGGTTTAAATTCTCTCTTTTCATCAGCGCATCAGAAAAATTCACTATATTTCCAAAAATCGATATTTTTGATTTATTGGTTTAAATTCTCTCTTTTCATCAGAGCATCAGAAAAATTCACTATTTTTCCAAAAATCGATATTTTTGATTTATTGGTTTAAATTCTCTCTTTTCATCAGAGCATCAGAAAAATTCAATATTTTTCCAAAAATCGATATTTTTATTTATTGGTTTAAATTCTCTCTTTTCATCAGAGCATCCGAAAAATTCACTATTTTTCCAAAAATCACTATTTCTGATTCATTGGTTTAAATTCTCTCTTTTCATCAGAGCATCAGAAAAATTCAATATTTTTCCAAAAATCGATATTTTTATTTATTGGTTTAAATTCTCTCTTTTCATCAAATCGTCAGAAAAATTCACTATTTTTTGAAAAATCACTATTTCTGATTCATTGGTTTAAATTCTCTCAGCTTGCTCCAGAAGGTCAGAAAAAATCGCTTATTTCTAGAAATCGCTATTTCTAATTTATTGGTTTAACTTCTTCTTCTCTCCTTTTCGTCAGAGCATCATATCGATATTTTTGATTTATTGTTTTAAATTCTCTCTTTTCATCAAATCGTCAGAAAAATTCACTATTTTTCGAAAAATCGCTATTGCTAATTCATTGGTTTAAATTCTCTCTCCTTTCATCAGAAGGTCAGAAAAATACAATTAATTGCACCATTTATGAAAGTCCAGTTTACCCCTAATTAATTAGTTTCATTCTGCTCATCAACCCAAATTCTTGTTATTAACTCGTAAAAGTTCGTTTTCGTTACAGGCTGATAGGTGGTTCCTAATTACAGTGTTTTCAAAAAGAAATTAACAAGACAGGTCCCTTTGAAAAACAGGAGGGTCCCATTATATGTCACAGTCCCTGAAACGAAGGCTGGTTTGAAAAAACAGGCGGGTCCTTTACAAACGACGCACGGGTCTGGGACCTGGCTCTTATTGAAAACACTGAATTACAAGTTGATCTATTGTCATTACGCTGGCGTTGTATTTTGTGTTCTGCGTCACTAAGTATCCACAGAGACCGTCTGAAACACTTTCCCGTAAAGTAACGTGTTGAATGGTTTGTTTTATCATCAGCTGTTAAATCATGCAAAATACCTGCCCGAAAGGGAAGGCTTGAAGAAAGAGCGAGGGCGGCGAAAAAAATACGAATACTGCCAATTTATTCAAGAAAAGTTGGTGAGTGAAGAGGTTTCGTCTTTTTGATGTAAATTAGAATTGTAAAAATATTTTTCAGAAGAATACCTGCCCTCTCTCTAGGCCTAAGATTGATGTCTTGGTATGAATTAGTGGAAAAAGTAGAAAATGGCACATATTTACGAGATGCAAGAAATGATTTTCAACAAAAAGGCATATTCAGTCGACCATCAACACCAAAATTGGATTGGGAAGGTAATGTACAGATAGTCGATTTAGTTAGCTCCCTTCTCTTTTTTATACAGGGATACTGGTATCATCCATTCATCAAATTGTGACGAGCCCCTGTGTCAATATTCTTTATAATTTGTGTATGATCCGGACATCTCTACTTTTATGTTTTAGGATAGAGAAGAAAGAATGAAAATACCGAATTATGTTGAGCAAACAATTCCAAACTATGTAATGGATGATTTTAGACGTTTCTTTCGCATGTTGAGAACAAAATTTGAAACGATCTTACAGCACGTGTCTCCCTATCTCGACTACGCAAATATAGGCGGAAGACAACCAAAATAAGATAAATACTATCTACCTTTGTACTATTTAAGAAGAGCCTAAGTACTAAGTAGGCCTAGTATTAGTCGTAGATTAAGACCTACCCCTTGTTAGAGGAAATTGAAAGTTAACGCTCGTAACCAGAAAGTTCTTTAAGTTGTAAAATAGAGATTAAGGAACTATGGATGACACGCATGGATTAGACAGATGTTCACGCAAACGTAATCAACTGTATGAATCGGCCATCGGCGAAGATAAATCCAATCTGAAATACCTTGCATATATACACCATAAGAACACTTAAAACAGTATCAAAAGAAAAGCTAAACAGCAATACTACAGCAAAAAATTTCTAAAATTCAATACAAACAGTCGTTTAAACTCGTAAAGTATTATGAAAGATATTCTAGGTAAAACAAATGACAAGCTGGTGAAGATGATAATTGATAAAGCTACTCGAGTTACGGAATCGTCCTCTACCAAATCAAAAATCTCTCTAAGAAATAACCTAGTTCAATGAAATTGTATGCGTAATAACTTTGATAACAGTTTCCTCCTTTTTCCTACGGATGAAAATGAAGTTTATAACATCATTTCATTTCTAGATTGTAAAACTTCATGTGTGGGCATGACAATATCAACAATATTATATTAAAAGCTATCATTGCTAAACCGTTGGCTTAAATCGTTAACAATTCCTTTCAAATTGGTGTAATGCCCGATGTACCGAAAACCTCCAGATTTATCCATCTATACTAGAAAAGCGATAAAAAATATTCTCGAACTATCGCCCTTAAACGATTATAACAGCTAGATTCAGTGTTTATGAAGTCCCGTACTTTGCAGGTGCCGAATTCACCAAAATACGGCCCTTACAACTACCAGTTACGTTCATCAGACGGAATTTCTCGGGGATCAGTTTTAGGACCACCATTATTTCTAATCTATGTAAAAGATATGTATCTTGCTTTGAAAAAAAAATGAATCCATTCAATTTGCAGATGATACGACGGCATTTGTTCAAGGTAAATCTGTAAATACACTTATATGCGATTTGAGTCATGACTTAACCATCCTACGCGTCTGGTTTACCACCAACAATTTTACAAAACTGAGATCGTTCTTTTTAGACCTAGAAACAATGATCGAATCAATAACGAGGACTATACTATTAGAATAAATGATTAAGACAAAAAACTATCAACGTCCACTAAATATTTTAGGTATCGATATTGATCGACATTAGAATTGGAATAGTTTTGTAAACGAATTATGCAATCAGATATCTAGAAAAATGTACTGATAAAACGGAATCAAACATTTTGTACCAACATCCTGCCTAAATATGTTATATTTCACTTATATACACTGTCACTTTATGATTGGTATAATGATATGGACACCATTGACCCTAAAATCAAATGTAAAGAGAATGTTTAAATGCCAGTGAAAGGTCGATCTGGTTTCAGATACTCGGGTTTAATTCTGATTAAATACATTAAGAATATTTAAGATACAAAGAACTGAAAATGTGGGACGCCTAAAATTTGACTAGCTGAGGTTCAATACTCAAATCTCAACGAGTTTGGTAAATTTGTGAGTGAGGGGGAGATCGAACATCGACTCACAGATATGATACGAAATTATACAAAGTTATCAAGTCTTTAGACGACTGTAATGATCTTCAGCATAGTCTTGATAGCGCTATGAGTTGGTCGGATGAGTGGATATTAAGATTCCACCCTGATAAGGCAAATAGGTTAGGAATTGGATGCGTTGAACCGACTTTCAACTATGAACTTCAGGGTAGTGTCATCAAAACATCGAGATACGAACGCGATTTAGGAATAACAATTGATGATAAATTGAATTTCAAACGTCATGTGAACGACGTCGTTCTGAAAGCTAATAGGGTGCTATACACCATAAAAAGAACCATCAATGTTCGCGATAGCAAAGCGTTTGTGTTGCTGTACAAAACACTGGTTCGACCAATTCTGGAGTACAACAATCAAGTGTGGTCTAATATTTCTCTGTCAGAAATAGATAAATTAGAGAGTATTCAAAGAAGAGCGACGAGAATGATTGTGAATGTAAAAAACTTGCCGTATGAAGAAAAAAGATTAAAATATCTTAAAATTCCTAGTCTCACTTATAGATGATGACGCTATGATCGAGACCTTCAAACTAGTAACTAACGTATATTCCACCGATAATGATATTATCATGTTAGATGCTAGACGCCGTTTCACCAGAGGACATCCTTACAAGTTGGAAAAAAGACGATGCCGCAAGAACATTAGACTGAAATATTTTACAAATAGAATTATCAGTTACTGGAACAGTCTGCCGACAGAAGTTGTGGAGGCACCATCTGTGAATTCGTTCAAGGCTCGGCTGGACGATTATTGGAAAGATTATGAACTAAAAACTAACTACAAACTATACAGACGCTAATGATACCTCGGCAAATGTGCATTAACTTTAAAATCTAACAACTGTGTATCGTTAAACAGTGTAAAGATCGCCAAAGCGGTCCATCACTTAATGTTACTGTTACTGTTACTCTTATGATAGCAAATTGAAATGGTCACTGTGACCAAAAGTTGTCTCGGATAGTTCCGCGAATAAACGCAAACAGGCAGAACATTTCAATCGCTCTACCAAATGCCTAACATCGTTACAAGAAGGTGACATTGTGCGAATAAAGCCTTTCCCGGGGCACACAAACAATTCAAAGGCGTAGCAAAGTTGAAACGAGTGATAATAGGATATATGCGCTAGACATCATCTCAGAAAGTCCAGTGAAATGCGGATGCTATGATATTGTATACTTGTAATAATTGTATGATGCATCGCCAAATGGCGTATCTGTTCCAAAATGTCGTCTGTCCGTAATAAATGGTAGTTCATCCAACGCTTTGTCATCCGCATCTTCACATTGATATTGATATGTCTATGTTTCACATATGAATTGAAACAATGACAAAACGAAAGCGCGACGATTTTAAAACAGAATGCAGAACCTTATCAAAAAGATTTGATATGATGAGCGACAAGAAAATGAGATGAGCAAATCGTTATTGGCACAAGAAACTCCAAAGTGCAGAAGAAACTTATCGGGAAAGTCTTGGATACTGCAGGCTGACGTCCTTGGCAGTTTATGTAGTTGGGCAAAAATGTGGCAAATGTCGTTTCATCCGGAGAATGCGTAGTACTTCATATTGGCAATAACAAAGACCCAGCACAATACACAATGGAAGTAGGAAACCACCGACATGAGTTGAAAGTTGTCACTGAGGAAAAAGACCTCGGAATTGTCATAGATAGAAATCTGAATTTCCAAGCACAATACGCAACGGCAACTAATAAAGGGAACGAAATAATTGGCATAATCAAAAGATCCTTCGAAAAACTTGATATGAAAACATTTAAACTGCTCTACAAAACTATAGTGGTCGGAGCTAACTGAACGCGCTATAGTTCGGTCGTTGAGCATTTCAAAGTGTCGGCCATCTTGGAAATAGGCAGCCGTACTCAATCACGTGGTCAAAAATTTTGGGACTTCTAGTTTCAACTAACTAACATTAACTAACATTGGTTCACTTAGTTCACACATGGTTGACTGACTGTAACCCACGTTTGCCCTGATAGCATCAAAAACGAGTGCTATTTAACCTTGGCCTGACTCAATATGGCCGCCCATTTGACCTTGGCATACAATAAATATGGCCGCCCATCTAGAGACATGGCTAAAATTTTCCACCAGCAAATGTATTAAAATGATAAACCATGACCAAGTATATGTGATATCTAATCATTACTAACTGGAGCTAGGAGCTGATCTAATGTGTTTTTCATCAGTTAATCATTCATTAGGCCTCTAATACATCTGTATGATACTTACGATAACAGCGTACTTTTTCTGCTATAATTTTCACGTCTTCTCAAATAAAGTTCTGTGAAACGAATGATTCGATAAGCTGACCGCTGGTCACTGTCCAGTGACCAGCACCAACCTCAACCAATCAACACGCGTCTTCGTGCATTTTCCATTCAAATCCACGTTCATACAAATGCTCAACGCAATTTGGCTAATGTTGAAATCATCGACAAACGGAAGTAACACCGACTAAAAGCAAAAATGGTGGCTTTTTGAATCGCAGAAGGGTTCGTTGAGAGTTGAACTTCAGATCATTCAACTGAACCGACCACCTCGCAAAAAATCGGTTTTCACTGATTTCAAAATCGATAGTGAAGTTTTAATCGAATTAATGATTGGCATATTTTAGATTTGGTTGTAAATGTTATAAAACAATTCAAAATTTATTGAAAAATGAATATTTCCATCCATTATTTTTCAACGTTGCCTCAAAGACTAGTTACCAGTCTCTACTTTCAGTTAGACTGGTTGCCGGTCCCTACCAGATGACTATACTCTATCTGAATAAAGTTTACAAAAGTTGAACTCCTTGTCAGTGTTTTGTGAGATCAGATATTTGGATCCACTGCAGCATCTTTATTTATATTCTCGATACAGACAGTGAGTTGGGAAAGACCAGTAATCCAGATCATCTGGATATTCGCAATATTCTCGTCTCATTGACCACTCAATGTCATAATACGATCTGCTAGAAATTGAGTATGAAATCCATCACGACAAACTCTTTTTCACTGGCAATTCTATATTTATTGTCCAATTCTAGTACAAAATCTTGTTCGATATACACATAGCCTGACAAGACGATGACATGTTATGTATTTTACCACATAATGTTTTTTTTGGGCCTTAATCACAATTCCAATTGAAGGCTCACTCGTGTAGTAATTCGCAAAATCCAGCTCTATTAAACCTCATCACTGTATCAGAATCCAGGAGTTGCACCATCTGTTATTTGGAATCTCATCTCATGACGGTTAGTGTTGGATTCTTTTATTCTCTTTGCATGTTGAGCTAATTTGATACACCTCTGTTCCGTTTCTTAAGAAATCCTGAGTTGTATCTCAGAAAATCATTATCAGAACATTCACCTACAATAATAGACAAGCAATGGAGTATTTGTGAGTAAGTATTCACTACAATGTTCACAAGTTTTGAAGGAGGCCTAAGTGAAGTTACCTGGGTTCACCACACTGACTGCTCATGCTCAAGTCACTTTCACAATAATCAATCAGTGTCACCTTAGGTGAACAGACAAATATCCATTATCCCAGCCTCTCGCTCTGCTGCATAGCTGGTTCAGGTTTCACCAAGAATCTTAGTGTCTGATGTACCACAGACACTAAGATGCGAACGACATTTTCTCGATACTTTTAGATCACTGCAGCTTTAAACCACCAGAAATCCAGTTTCACTAAACCGATTGTGAAAAATAAACTATCGTTACAAACCTCATACATTCAGTTTTCTTATTATTATATTCATTTGGAGGTTCATTCATCATAGTCCGTGCTTGATGCGATATAAATACAGAAATAGCAAAAATGACACCATTTTTTCACTTTGAAACTAGGCATTGTAACACTGTAGTTCGTTAGCAACAAGACAACTTGAGCGATGCGTGTCTCATCGCTAAACAGCGCATCATTTTTGTATCTTAAATTTAATCGTACTAAAATCAGATTTATCGTCAAAATGTTATAATGAACAAACGTAAGACATCATAAGGTTAGTGTAGATAGTTTATTCATCAAAATCGGTTGTTTATTTGCTGAGATATCGCAGTTTGAACACGGACAAAAAAGCCGACCAAATTCTGGTCGGCAACTGTACAGCGAATTTGAATGCACGCGTCTGGGTGGTTGGTTACACTAGGATCGTAGAGCGACGGAGATCACTGGTGGAGACAACCGCTGCCAGTGCTGGGTGAAGTTCAGGTCAGTATGTCAGTGGCCATTGTTTTTTCAGTCGATTGACGACAGTTCCTTTGAGCAGGAGAGGTTTTTACGGCACCGTATACGCAGACGTCCTGAATTGTATACCAGTATTTTCAGGGCACACGCTAAACAAGTGCCCGCAGAAGCGTTACCTGGCAGATCTAATGCAGTTTCTTTCTTCATTGATATAAAAATCGACTTTAAATAGGTCCATGGAACGTAAATCGAGACACAGTGTAGGCGGCCATGTTTCATAGTTCACGTGATGAAATACTGAAATCTGATTGGATCATTGGACCGGTAACCAGTCTACAGTCAGAATAGAAGGTAGAGACCGGCAACAATTCCATAATATTCAGACTTGAACTTGAGATCATTCTACCGAACCGACCACCTCGTAATAATCGGTTTTTCAATGATTTCAAAAACAATATTGAAGTTGTAGTCAGATAACTGATTGATGTATTTCAAATTTTGTTGTTAATTTTATACAACACAATACAAAATTGTTAAATAAAAATGTCCGTCCTTTTTGTTTTTCGGTGTTGATTTCTCAACGTCGACTCGCCGTGAGCGTGCGGAGGAGCACTCCGGCTATTTACTCATAGTTTTAGAGCTGTTGAGTTTTCTTCGTATTCAGGTCCTACTGCTTGGTACTGCCCTTGTACATCACCTATTCAGCACCATAACCACTGTATCAGTGTAATTACTCGGTTGTGTTTATTTAAAAAAACTTATTACATATTCCGATAGATGGCGAGTTTGATGTACATTTCAAATAAAATCCCACTATTTACAGATTAAAAGAATTTAAAAACCAGAATTTATTTATTAAATCTAAAATATTTAAAAGACACGACGTTTCGATCTCACTCTAGAGATCATCGTCAGGTGTGAGAAATAGACTAAAAACAGGGGTATATATACAGAGGAGGACAGGTTAATTGAGTAAATTGGTGAGTGAATGGGTGAGTGGGTGAGTAAATTGGTGGTAAATTGTCAGTAATTACTGGGTTCCTATGGTGCTGCCGCTATGCTCATTGTTAGCGGGATTCTCATAAACTAACGTAAGTCTACTCTGGCATGCTAGGGTCACGAAGTATAACTGGACAGCAACTCGATTGCCAGAGTTGACTTACATTAGTGTATGAAAATCCCGCTAACGCTGAGCATAGGGACAGCACCGTACGGTCGTGACACCCCCTGTACATCCTCTAATCAGCATCAGGACCACTCAGAATCAGTGTTAGTTGTGTTGGAAACCCGTGTATCCCATTTTTCATCTGCGTAACGCATGAGAAGACCACTCTTCCAGTCTGGACGGTGTCTCCTTATTCATGCTCTTCTATTCAGGGACACCTTTTTTCACCGGCTATCAACGTCAATAGACCAGGTTTAAACCCGGGACAATGGAATAACGAACAGATATACATGAACTAATGTAGTTGATGTTACTATCACAGTCGTAACAACGTAATACTTTTATTCTATCATCTTTTTTAAATTATATTTATTTACAATCTTATCGTTTTTCCATCATAACAATAATAATAATAATAATAATCAATATTAATCAATAATAATCAATAATCAATCAATCAGTTTATGTATCAATTGAAGTTTCATTAATTTCACAATTAATAAATCTTTGATTATCACCGATGGAATTAATAAATAAGTGCTACGCACGAATCAAGTAATAAATGAATGACATCATTTTACCTGACGATGACCCTTTTAGGCTAAATATACCTAAACGCCCCCTTTTGGGCAGACTATAAAGCTACCTCGACATTCAGAAGATGGGTCTACATGGTCGTAGTGAATTATAGAAGGAATTCTGAGACCAGTTTCATAAAAACACTGAATTTCAAATATGGCTGATATAACGACGCACAAAAACACTTGAGTAGATGAAATAGTTATTGGTTCCTGTGAGATAATCTATCGACTCAGCAGCCTAAAAATTCAACTCATAGTTCATCGATAGGGCTAAAAATGGAGGCCTTATTTCTCCATATGCTGAGAATGAGGTATCATTTTTTAACCTAATGAATTTATTTTGGCCGAGTGCTCGTCACGCCATCTGAAGGAATTAGCTGGTGGTGTTGCATGAAACACAGTTCGTTACAAAATAAAACCGGTGCATTGGAAGCCTAACTTAGTGAAATACAAAGGAGATCTACAGCAGAGACATTTAAATCATCAAAGTTAAAATCAGTAGATTTGGAAATTCTGGTGAAACGCAACGTTTCACCACATCCCTCATTTGTGATGATAAATCTATTGTTTTATTTCGGTCGGTTTAAAGTGCATTAATTCCACATCATCGTCAAATCGTTTAACAACTAAAGTACTTTCTTATTAAGGTTATTTACACCATTTCTTCAACATTTATATACATGAATTCATTTGTACCACCACATTTACGGTATTTACACGAATGAATACACATATGTACACTTCTAACGGTACAAATTAATTCTAGCCTCACAGCGTTCCCAAAACAGAAATAACAGAACCAGTTTTTTTTGGCAAATACAAAAATTGCTTATATATGGATATTTATACAATTATCAGGAATGGTGGACAGCACTGTGTGCATCAGGGGGGACAGTTAACCATTTTCGGAGACTGTTACCAACAGTTACGGATAGTTGCATCAGGGGGAATGGGTTAAAGAGTTTTCCTGACCTCGGAGAGAGCATGCATCTATTAATGATGTAACACGCGTGCGAAAGCATAAGCAGATTTTTGACAAAAGAAAGAAGAGACAGAGACTCAAAAATACACGAAGCGCATATAAAAACTATTTAAAACATGTTATTTCGTTTGCATTTGGCGTAAGATACGATTTTAAAAGGCTCACTGCCGTAAAAATCAATAATGACTAAAACTAGATAAACACGCGCTGCGAGGAATCAGTGCATTGAATTCAAATTCCTAAATCTGCAATTCTAACATTCAGGGTCCAGTTCCACAGTTGTGAGTTAAGATTTAACTCTCTGAGTTAACTCATTGAAAATGAACTAATTTTAACTCAGAGTTAACACTAACTCACAACTGTGGAACTGAGTCCAGTATCACACTTGGATATAAGAAAAAACTCAAATGAGAATAAAACAAAACAACTGCAGGAGTCAGTTGCTCAACATGTAGAGTTAACCAGTGGATAGTTGACATAGTAACAATTAAAAGTTCAATGTTACTATGGTATTTGTCCGACAGGGTCCAGTTCCACAGTTGTTGAGTTAAGATCAGTTCTTTTTTCATTGGTTTAACTCAAATCAACAAAACAACTGTGGAACTGGATCCTGGTGCAGTCAGAGGCTGTAGTTGCTGAAAGGTTGTTTAGAGTTAACCAGTGGATAATTGACATAGCGACAATTAAAATTTCAATGTTACTATGGTATTTGTCCGACAGGGTCCAGTTCCACAGTTGTTGAGTTAAGATTTAACTCAGAGTTAACTCATTGAAAATGAACTAACTTTAACTCAGAGTTAACTCTAACTCAGAACTGTGGAACTGGGTCCAGTTCTCCACAAGTGTGAGTTAAATTTGACTCAGAGTTAACTCATTGAAAATGAACTAATTTTAACTCTAACTCTCAACTGTGGAATCAGATCCAGTTTCACAGTTGTGAGTTTAATTTGACTCTTGAGTTAAAACATTGAAAATGAACTAACTTTAACTCAGAGTTAACTCTAATTCACAATTGTGGAACTGGATCCTGTTATCTTCTTAAACTTTTGAGCTACTGGCCCCTGGACTTGGCGAGGGGCAGGGGTGAGCAGGAAGATAGCACATTACTTGATCTATCCATGAGCAAATAAACGTGTGTAAAATTCATCAAATTTTGGCCGAATTTTTAAAAAACGTCGGGTTTAAATTAAAACACGCATAAAAACGATCAGCGATAACATGAAAATAGGTCAGACTTCGAGGGATGAATTAAAAATAATCAATTCCAGTTACGATTGTATGAATTTCATAGTTTTCTTTAAAATCATTTTTTTCCAATGTTACGAGACAGGGGTTGAGAAAGAGAGAGCGCGCGTGACGTACATTACTCTCCTCAACTCTTCTTCCCGTTAATATAATTAATTACTTAAATTCATCTATTTACAAACAGCTCTCAAACTCGCAAAATTCGAATTCGCCGAATTTCAAAAGAATTTCACGATCAAATTCGTAAAACTCGATCAACTAATTTGAGTTACGCGAGGTGTTTGAGTTTTTAGAGCTGTTTTCCGACGAGTATCGACGTTTTATATTTTTTTTCGATGAATTCGACGAACGAAATACAATTTTTTAAATTTTTCTGTATTTTCGCGAAAAAAAAAAGAATTCATATCTCGAAAAAATCAAACGATACCGCTTTAAATCTTCAGACAGATTTCAGAGTCTCTTGATTTTACAACCGAACTTCGAGCCATATGGAGCAATGCTGAACCAGACGCAGCTATGATGAACCATGCTGAACCATACGCAGCTATGATGAACCATGCTGAACCATACGCAGCCCTGATGAACCATGCTGAACCATACGCAGCCCTGATGAACCATGCTGAACCATACTGAGCCCGTGTTACAGTAAACGATACAATGCCGATATCTACGACCCGAAATCACAAGTTTTTTTTCAGTCCTCTAATTTTAAATCCTTTGTTATTGTTTCGAAACTCGTCGTTTATAGAAATCGATGACGTCGTTCGTCCAGTGTTCGATCTGTTCGAAATTCTGTACGGCGATCACTATGGCAACGATAAGTATTATTGTCGAAACGATACGAAATCTGAAGATAAAAATACAAATCAAAAATATAGTCATTGATATTAACCCTTTCGTTGCGTCGACCCCGATATGCAGTGTATAATCTACCCATCCTATATTGCACCTACCCCGCAGTGCGGCGTATCCACGTTATCAATTAGTTAATATTTCTATTGAAAGATGGCAGCACCAATTTGACGAAGTGAAATAATAGTATCTAACGAAACATCGCACTTCGGTGTACACACAATTCAGTGGTATGCCTGTTATACATCAGACTGCGGTGTACACACAATTCAGTGGTATGCCTGTTATACATCGCACTGCGGTGTACATACAATTCAGTGGTATGCCTGTTATACATCGCACTGCCGGGTACACACAATTCAGTGGTATGCCTGTTATACATCGCACTGCGGTGTACACACAATTCAGTGGTATGCCTGTTATACATCGCACTGCGGTGTACACACAATTCAGTGGTATGCCTGTTATACATCGCACTGCGGTGTACACACAATTCAGTGGTATGCCTGTTATACATTGCACTGCGGTGTACACACAATTCAGTGGTATGCCTGTTATACATCGGACTGCGGGATACACACAATTCAGTGGTATGCCTGTTATACATTGCACTGCGGTGTACACACAATTCAGTGGTATGCTGTTATACATCGCACTGCCGGGTAGATCAACATGAACCAAATGGATGAAAGAGTCAAACTTTTAACTGAAACGATGTCGACAATGACGTACCGTGAAACTAAAAACGGTGATATCAAATTTATGATGGTTGATACTAAAACGAGGACGACCGCTAGGATGGCTAAAACGACGTTTATTAGTTTAGTTATAACAGCTCGAGCATTCGCGTTCTCTACGCCTTCCATCGATATTAACTGCTGTTGCTGTTGCTGCAATTCCATCTTCGTTATCTGTAAATACGTTATTCGTTAATGAAACATCAGTTGAATTCAGGCAACTGGTCGGCTATGCTGTATAAACCTACCCGAGTCTGACAACTTTCTAACATTTCCTGCATGTCTCTCGTTCTCTCTTCTAACTGATATTCCATTTTCTCTTCCATGCTACTCAATTCCTAGAATTAACGATAAACACATTGGCTAACGATGGCTGTATTTGTTAACTGACTGCCTGATGGCTATATTTGTTAACTGACTGCCTGATGGCTGTGTTAGTTAACTGACTGCCTGATGGCTGTATTTGTTAACTGACTGCCTGATGGCTATATTTGTTAACTGACTGCCTGATGGCTATATTTGTTAACTGACTGCCTGATGACTATATTCAAATACCTGTTTGAGGTTGGTTATTTCGTGTTGATGTAATTCAGTCAAATCATTGATTTGTTCTTCAAGGCGTTCATATCTATATCGTTCTTCTTCCAATGATTGTTTATAGAATGCATAGTCGTTGGTCAGTTGGCCCTGAAATGTTATCATAAGCAGCTCAGTTTTACATGAAAACATACAAATAGATTACTTAGTAGGTAGATTTAGTGACTGACTGCCTGATGGCTATATTTGTTAACTGACTGCCTGATGGCTGTATTTGTTAACTGACTGCCTGATTGCTATATTTGTTAACTGACTGCCTGATTGCTATATTTGTTTACTGACTGCCTGATTGTATATTTGTTAACTGACTGCCTGATTGCTGTATTTGTTAACTGACTGCCTGATTGCTATATTTGTTAACTGACTGCCTGATTGCTATATTTGTTAACTGACTGCCTGATTGCTGTATTTGTTAACTGACTGCCTGATTGCTATATTTGTTAACTGACTGCCTGATTGCTATATTTGTTAACTGACTGCCTGATGGCTGTATTTGCTATAGATATAGAGTTTGTAGTTCAGTTGAAGATGATAAATCTGTGAATATCCGACATAAAATCGGATAGAATCGGGAACCTCCGATTCATACCTTAATCGATTCATAATTGTCTTGAGTTCGTTGATTCATATCTTTAACCTCCGTGTATTTCTCTTGTAGTTCATTGAGTAACGGTTCCATATTCATAGGTGGCGCTGCTGCGGTCGATGAAGCGAATTGCGAGAAGCTCTGTTGAGAAGTCGGATGAGGACTGCTCTGAGCTCCGGCACTCGGACCTGACCCGGACGTTACGCTAGATGCAGCCTCATCATCTGATGTATATTTATAACTGAAATGATAAATATTTCGACTCATATTCAGTCAGAATTGACTTGAGAATTTCAATAATTTTCAAATTTTCATTAGTTTCCGGCTTTTTCTAGTTGAAGCTGAATAAAAGTTGAAAGATATATGGATCAAACACAAAATCAGAAGCCATTCTCAAAAATACGCAGTATTTGGGTGGTCCTCACAACTGTGGAACTTAGGATCTAGTTCCCAAAAACTGTGGAACTCGGAGCCTAGCTCCTCAAACTGTGGGACAAACTAGACCACAACAAATGTAAAATGAAAACAAAAAGCTGAAATAATGAAACAACATGAGCAAATGAAATATACAAAAATGAGCAAAAACAAATTTCAACAGAGAATAGAAAATATTGGTTGAAAAAATCAAAACCATTTTTTACAAGAAACTACTTCGATACAAGATAACATGCCACCAGTAAAGAGATCTAATCACCATGCCACCGGTTATGAGACCTAATCACCAAAGAGGAGTTAAAGCTTCATCAGATATAAAAACTTCTTTACAAGATGACGGAACAGAGACAGAAATGGAGGAGTTTAATGTGTAATCTATTTGTGTCATGCAAAGCAGGATTTCATTCCTCATCTCCTTGAGGTATGTGCCTATCTGTGCGTGTATGTGTCTAAACCTAGTCTAAACCTACTTGGTTTATTATAGAACTTTAACCGTCCTGAGATTTATATCAAAACGACCATCTTGGATTGCGCGAGGCTATAAACCGTGATTCAAGATGGCCGCATTAAAACGGCGTCCAACATATTCAGCTTTTTTTTTGGTGTGAAGAAACATTGCAGAAGTCAATCAAAGAAGTGGTCAATTAAAGATGTGGTCAATAAAAGAAGTGGTCAATCAGAGAAGTGGTCAATCAGAAGAATGTTTGATTATGATTAGTATGATGTAACATAGTAAGAAATATTGATTATTTATGATAATGGCAGTTTTTGTATGTGTGAATGAATGATATCATAATCCAGGGGCAGATCTAGGAGGGGGAGGGGAGGGTTGTCGGGTTCCAGATCCACCGAGCAGATCAGACTAGGGCCTACCTGTCATCTCTAATTGTAATGTTTTTCACCAAAAATAGTAGTTTCAATAAAAATAGTAGTTCATATAAAAATGAAATGACCTAGATTTTGATTTTGAGAGTGTCTTCATATTATTGGGATGGGTATTCGAGTTCTTTCAAAAGTGCAGAAACTATTCTCAAATAGTAGTCTTAGCCAGATCTGAATTGAGGATCCTCTTCTTTTCATAAGAAGTATTAACTTTAACCCGGGGGCTACAGTGGCATTGGAGCAGTAGCGACTGCAGCAGCAAAAGCTGCGGCAATAATTTACTGAATGACATTTTTTTTTCTTCGAATATCACATTTTTGAAGAAATTAAGTAAATTCGCCGCAGCAATATTTAGAACCTGTCCAAAATCGACATTTGGCCGCAGCGATCAAAAACTGCTTCCAATGTCCCTGGGCTAACTAGATTCATTTTCAATAGAGTTAGCCCCCGGGTAAAGATAATACCAGTCTATAAAACCGGGTCCCGCAAATTGGACACTGATCGTCTTAGAAATTACATCTCTTCAAAGATGGCTAAAATTAAGGCTGATGGCGCCTTCCTATTTTCCCAGATCTGCCCCCGTAATGATGTTTGGAAGGTAAGCAGCAGGCACGCCCTCTAGTGACCGCTGGTGTAACTACGTACCTGTGATGGCCGCCGCCGCCGGTGATGCTACCGTGATGCGGCAGTTGCAGATAAAACGTGCTCCCGCCAAGTTTCATACTGAAGATTTCGAAAAGATAGTGATAGAAAAAAATATTCGTGTTTTTTCTTTTCTAAAATACGTGAGTGATGAACCCCGGATCTCGGGGATTGGCAGACGGAAATAAAATTTAAAAAAATCAGGCATAGACTCATCGCAAATCAGTATAGATTGAAAACACAGTTTATGACGACATCACACGAGTGGATTGTACGAGTTTTATGAAATTCTATTATAATTAATTCGCGCCAAAAAAAGAAGTTAAAAAGTATCAAAATCACTTTAAAAGCAGCGCAAATAACCACACTAGGAAAACGTTTCAGCGGGAACCTGGTTCTAACATGGGCCAGTTCTAACTTACCGTCAAACCCAGGGCCCAGTTTCACAAAAGAGTTAATCTCAAATTTTTGGTGTAATCGGCCATTGGTTACTTCATGTTTTCAATGAGGACAACAATTCAAACTTAAACGTTTTAGGCTTAGACTTTTTCATGAAACTGGGCCCAGGCTACATCTTAAAATATAGTCAACTCGCCGTCATCTGAAAAGTCGTCAATTACTGAAGTTGTCTCTAATTTCGGTCCATATTTATAATTCTAATTAAATTAACTAATTTTAAGTCATTTAGATAAGTCATCAAGGTCAGTTTCATAGACTAGCACCAACTTATATTAGTCTATAAAACTGGCCCCAACATTGATGACAAACAACTTATAAACACTTAAATGAGTTGACTGTAACTTTGTGAATTGAGAAAAAATCATCTAGACCACATTTATTAAATTCCATAGCTTTTTTATAACTTCAGATACAAAACTGAAAAGTTTTCCAAATCTTGAAAAAATAATTACGAACATGTTCTGCTGTGTACGGACGCTGGAACCCCTGGAAACCAGGCCCCGAATGTTAAAATCATAAAATCAACTACAGTCATCAAAATCTAATAATACAAAGCGTAAAAAACACACGGCAGAAAAAAATTCATCGATTTAAGTATGAAATACACCGCAAAAAAAGGCATTACTATGGCGACTACAATCGTTGCTATAGTTACCTCGGTGGAAGAGTTCCGCTACCATGGTGACTACGCTCTCCGGAATCAGTCGAAGCTTGATTCTCGTGTTCTAGTTCTGAAACAGAAAAAAAATACGCAATCTGAATAAATGGGAACGGTCTATAGATACATATAGGCGTTTGCTGTATTCCATATATTCCAGAATACAGCCATTTTTCACCCTGAAATTGCTGTATTCCATGTATTCAAGAATACAGCCATTTTCACCCTGAAATTGCTGTATTCCATGTATTCAAGAATACAGCCATTTTTCACCCCGAAATTTGCCTTTTCTGCCGTATACAAACAATTCTACAAAATATTTCCATCGGGAACATTAAACACGTGTACACCTATCTAGTCACTGACTTTCATAAAAATGGAATGTTTGAAATCATATATGATTTTGTTGGCCGTAAAAAGTTGCCCTGCGCATGATACTATAAAAAGCCTTTCTAAATCTGGAATACAGCCGTTAATGGTTCATGTATCTGTACATGTAATTGTAAAACTTTGATGTATGCGCCTGAGTCGTGTTTATCATCGGTGCACGTCAGTTAAAAAAAAATACCTGAATAAAACCAGGGTTTAATCATTGAAATTTATATTCGACTAAAAACCTGGATAAAACATCTGTTACTGATCTCATCGAAATAAAATAATTACAAAATAGTAGAAACGTGTTACATCCAGGCTTTCGGTAAACTACGGACTCATTAGGGACTCATTTCAATATCGTTCTTACTCGGTCAAACATTCAGTGATAGGGGTAGAACTGAATGTACAACTGTGGACTGAACTGAGGCCAGGGTTTAAATCTGGTTCTATTGTTCTCCGTAAACATAACCTGTACTTTCTGAAGTTCAATATGTTACCGAATATCAGTATGATTCGTTCTTACTGAAGTTCGTTATGTTACAGAATAACAGCATGATTCGTACTTACTGAAGTTCGTTATGTTACAGAATAACAGTATGATTCGTACTTACTTAAGTTCGATATATTATCCGCGCTGCCGAAACGATTTTTAATCAATGACGCAAACTCTCTCGGCTTCGAGACTATCGTCCTGAAAAACAAAACGAAACATGAACAGATTTCTAAAGTTTAGGCTTAAAATGGTTCAGTTTGAATTGTTGTCCTCATTGAAAACATGAATTAACCAATAGCGATTACACCAGAAATTTGCGTTGAAAAACTTCCAGAAACTTGGTCCCGGATCTAGTTCTAAATTTGAGTCGTCAGAGTTAACTCTGAGTTGAATTAATGTAGTTTGTTTTGAATCAAAAATCTGAGTCAAATCTTGACTCCGAACTGTGAGTCCAGAGGCTGGTTCCATAATCGAGACTTAAGTCGAAACTTGGTCTCAATTCTTGAAAATGGTCTTAAGTTGTTGGATTGACTCTAGAGTGAAAGTAAGAAAGTCTTAGACCGGTCTTATGCCTAAGCCTTAATTACTATGAAACCAGCCCCTGGAACCAGTTCCACAGTTGTGAGTTAAGATTTGATTCAGAGTTAAAACATTGAAATTGAACTAAATTTAACTCAGAGTTAACTCTAAGTCACAACTGTGAAACTGAGTCCTGGACAACAGACTGTGGGATTCAGCATACCGGGCGATTAGCAATAATGGAAAACGACTATTTTGAATACTTACTCTTTCGCCCCCTTTATGTTATCAACGACACCACTGCAAACAACAAAAACAATCAAACATGCTCATTATTAGAAACTACCTTAACTATCGTCATCGGTGAGAGGAAGGAAGGAGAGAGACTAAGTGAAACAGAGCAGGCAATTATTTCTCGAAACAAAATAACGGTGCAAAATCTGACTGATCTATATCACCCCTGACAACCGGTGAACCGACTAAACCAGCTGAGCGTGAACGAACCCGAACTCAAGCATTTCGTAGGAAAATATCTTAAACCAAGACTTCAAACAATCTCTGTAATTTTTTAGATATTTTTCATAATATATAAGCACGCTACATAAGAAACGATGAAACCAAGATATAAGTGGATACCTTGGACCTTTAGTTACGCAGGGGCCCATTCACAATTTGAGGTGTTAATGAAATGATGATGAGTCAATGCTACCATTATTAACAGACTTCTAACAATCCTAGTTCACAAAATGCAGTAACCAAACACCCGCGATAAAAATGATAAAGCTGCCTGGTAGCTATCTTAGATTTGATCTATCCTGTAACGTAGTTAGTGTTAAACTATTTATATACTACTTACCCTGAAAACCCAGTTATACCATCTCTTATATTAGCACCAACCCCTCTACAAAAACAATATCAAAATACGATTACATTACGATACCAAGATTATTGGTTAAATTTGTATTCTAAAAAGGTTGAATATGTGTATTTCCAATCTAATGATAAGGGGCCGAGTTCTACAGGGCTAAGGGGGGGGGGGTTACTATTGAAAGTGAATAGTCTGAACTGTGCAACTGACTCCTGAACTGTGGAACTGGGTCCAGAACTGTGGAACTGGGTCCAGAACTGTGGAACTGGGCTCAGAACTGTGGAACTGGATCCAGAACTGTGGAACTGGGTTCAGAAACTGCGGAACTGGGTTTCAGAACTGTGGAACTGATCTCAGAACAGTGGAACTGAGTTCAGAACAGTGGAACTGAGCCCTGAACTGTGGAACTGGGTCCAGAACTGTGGAACTGAGTCCAGAACTGTGGAACTGAGTCCAGAACTGTGGAACTGGGTTCAGAAACTGTGGAACTCGATTCAGAACTGTGGAACTGGGTCCAGAACTATGGAACTGAGCTCAGACCTGTGGAACTGGGTTCAGAACACTGCGGAACTGGGTTTCAGAACTGTGGAACTGAGTTCAGAACAGTCGAACTGAGATCAGAACAGTCGAACTGAGTTCAGAACAGTGGAACTGGATCCAGACCTGTGGAACTGGGTTGTGAATGATTGAGACTTACTTGAGACCCTGACTCATATCCCGTAGAACCTCTTTCGCTTGTTTATGACTAGTTACACCGAACTGTTCAACTTCTCGTAGCTTTTTCTGATAATTCTCGAGTTTTTTCTGCGTATGCGCGATCGTTTGCGTAGATTTCTGATTCTTTTTCTCGAACACGGTTTTTATTCGCCCGACCTGTAGTTTATCGGCGCTTTGAGCGAGTTTCAGATATTCATTCACATTATCTACAATCATATATACAGTAAACAGTTGATTTAGAACGGCACCGGTAACATCGTCACCGTCACCATCATCGACTCGGTTCCACCGCTCTCAATTTAGTTTGACTCTAAATTTGAAATTGGTTCATTTTCCACTTTTAAAGTCAAATCAAAACCTAGAGCTATGGAACTGGGTCCACAATTGTCGAAATGAACCCTTAGATTACAAGACCTACAAGATGGCCAGACTCTGTCTGGTTAAGGCTCATAACTGTCCGATTAAGGCCAGATACTGTGTTTTGTCGGGTAATGTCTAGGTAAGGCTGGATACTGTCTGACCCAGACAGTCTTTAAGTAAGGCTGGATACTGTCTGACCCAGACAGTCTCCGAGTAAGGCTGGATACTGTCTGACCCAAACAGTCTCCGAGTAAGGCTGGATACTGTCTGACCCAGACAGTCTCCGAGTAAGGCTGGATACTGTCTGACCCAGACAGTCTCCGAGTAAGGCTGGATACTGTCTGACCCAGACAGTCTCCGAGTAAGGCTGGATACTGTCTGACCCAGACAGTCTCCGAGTAAGGCTGGATACTGTCTGACCCAGACAGTCTCCGAGTAAGGCTGGATACTGTCTGACCCAGACAGTCTCCGAGTAAGGCTGGATACTGTCTGAGCCAGACAGTCTCCGAGTAAGGCTGGATACTGTCTGACCCAGACAGTCTTCAAGTAAGGCTGGATACTGTCTGACCCAAACAGTCTCCGAGTAAGGCTGGATACTGTCTGACCCAGACAGTCTCCGAGTAAGGCTGGATACTGTCTGACCCAGACAGTCTCCGAGTAAGGCTGGATACTGTCTGACCCAGACAGTCTCCGAGTAAGGCTGGATACTGTCTGACCCAGACAGTCTCCGAGTAAGGCTGGATACTGTCTGAGCCAGACAGTCTCCGAGTAAGGCTGGATACTGTCTGACCCAGACAGTCTCCGAGTAAGGCTGGATATTGTCTGAGCCAGACAGTCTTCGAGTAAGGCTGGATACTGTCTGACCCAGACAGTCTTCGAGTAAGGCTGGATACTGTCTGACCCAGACAGTCTCTGAGTGAGGCTGGATACTGTCTGAGCCAGACAGTCTCTGGAGTAAGGCTGGATATTGTCTTACCCAGACAGTCTCTGAGTAAGGCTGGATACTGTCTGACCCAGACAGTCTCCGAGTAAGGCTGGATACTGTCTGAGCCAGACAGTCTTCGAGTAAGGCTGGATACTGTCTGAGCCAGACAGTCTCCGAGTAAGGCTGGATACTGTCTGACCCAGACAGTCTCCGAGTAAGGCTGGATACTGTCTGAGCCAGACAGTCTTCGAGTAAGGCTGGATATTGTCTGACCCAGACAGTCTTCGAGTAAGGCTGGATACTGTCTGACCCAGACAGTCTCTGAGTGAGGCTGGATACTGTCTGAGCCAGACAGTCTCTGAGTAAGGCTGGATATTGTCTGACCCAGACAGTCTTCGAGTAAGGCTGGATACTGTCTGACCCAGACAGTCTCTGGAGTAAGGCTGGATATTGTCTGACCCAGACAGTCTCTGGAGTAAGGCTGGATACTGTCTGAGCCAGACAGTCTTCGAGTAAGGCTGGATACTGTCTGACCCAGACAGTCTCCGAGTAAGGCTGGATACTGTCTGACCCAGACAGTCTCCGAGTAAGGCTGGATACTGTCTGACCCAGACAGTCTTCGAGTAAGGCTGGATACTGTCTGACCCAGACAGTCTCCGAGTAAGGCTGGATACTGTCTGAGCCAGACAGTCTCTGGAGTAAGGCTGGATACTGTCTGAGCCAGACAGTCTTCGAGTAAGGCTGGATACTGTCTGACCCAGACAGTCTCCGAGTAAGGCTGGATACTGTCTGACCCAGACAGTCTCCGAGTAAGGCTGGATACTGTCTGACCCAGACAGTCTCTGAGTGAGGCTGGATATTGTCTGACCCAGACAGTCTCTGAGTGAGGCTGGATATTGTCTGACCCAGACAGTCTCTGGAGTAAGGCTGGATACTGTCTGAGCCAGACAGTCTTCGAGTAAGGCTGGATACTGTCTGACCCAGACAGTCTCCGAGTAAGGCTGGATACTGTCTGACCCAGACAGTCTCCGAGTAAGGCTGGATACTGTCTGACCGAGAGTAAGGCTGCAGACAGTTTATTTACCTTCTTTAGCTTTCTGCTCCTGTGAAATTAACTCTTTTGTTCGATTGATTTTTTCCTGTAGATGTATGATTGCGGATCTCGTGCGTTCAGCATCAGCGACTGCACTATCTGTCGTATCATCTCCGCTACACATGTTCTCAGAACTATCACCTCCGGCGCTGGCTGAGCCTCCTCCGTTAGTCTGACTAGACTCCATCTACAAATATACAATTACTACTATCAGCTAACTGAGGATCCACCAGGTGTCGCTAGTGTGCAGTAGGATATCAACTACTGCGACGATAGAGGATCCACCAGGTGTCGCTAGTGTGCAGTAGGATATCAACTACTGCGACGATAGAGGATCCACCAGGTGTCGCTAGTGTGCAGTACGACATCAACTACTGCAGCAATAAAGAATTCCACTTGTGGCAAGTGAGGAACACCATTGTTGCTATTGTATTATACAACATCAAAGGATTCTACTTGAGGAAAGTGAGGATCCACCAGATGTCGCTAGTGTGCAATAAGAGATCAAATATTTTCACTTATGGCGAGTGAGGTATGCACCAATGCCACCTACCGTTGAATCATCCTCTGAGAAATGCTGATCGAAACCGAACGACACCGAACTGTCTGTACTGGCACCCCTTCCTCGCAGCGCCCCCTGTTGTTGAGGATCGGTAGGCTTCTTTAAAAGTTGAGGACTTCGTTTTTTCGTTCGAATTCCCTTCGGATCTGAAGCCTTCTTCCTGAAAATCAAACTCAAAATCTTAACAAGAAATAAAATTATTAATTTGCTTCAAACATATTTCCAAGTAAAAATCCAAATCGAATCAGAAGTTAGTTACAGTACAGTCATTGGTGAAAAATGAAAAAACGATAATTAACAAATGTTAACAATGAAATAGGGATCCACAGGGATTCAGTTACTACGCAATCTGACTCTCAGGGCAGGGTTCAGTTACCGTGCGATCTGACTCTAAGGGCAGGGTTTATACTCGAGCTAAGACCGGTCTTATCCATGTGAATACAGTAGAACTATATCAGTTATAACAAACAGATTTTCTAGTGCTCATTCAGTTTGTTGTAACAGTTCCAGTGAGTCAATCTATAGATATCTATATAAAAACCTCCACAGATTTATTCAATCCCAGCCTTATCAATACAAAAATACGTATCAATGATAACACTAACCAGATGGTTTCCAAGTTTGTATTTCTCATACATTTAACAACTATTTCGGTTTGTGTGCTTGTCGTGCGGTGTATAATCCGCTGACGCTATATTGCCCCTTACCCATCGTGCCATGTACCTTTATTAATATCAATTAATCATAAGATTGTTCATATTAGTAAGAAATGATACACTGCACTGTAGGGTAGATTCAATATAGCATTATACATGTTATACACTGCACTGTGGGGTAGATTCAATATAGCGGTAAAGTTGTTATACACTGCACTGTGGGGTAGATTAATTTTAGCATTACACTGGTCATACACTGCACTGTGGGGTAGATTCAATTTAGCATTGCAACTGTTAGACACTGCACTGTGGGGTAGATTCAATTTAGCATTACACCAGTTATACACTGCACTGTGGGGTAGAAACAACAAAGCATTAAGCTCGTTATACACTGTACTGTGGGATAGATTCAATATAGCGGTAAAGCTGTTATACACTGCACTGTGGGGAAGATTCATTTTAGCATTACACCGGTCATACACTGCACTGTGGGGTAGATTCAATTTAGCATTACACCAGTTATACACTGCACTGCGGGGTAGAAACAACAAAGCATTAAGCTCGTTATACATCGCACTGGGGGGTAGATAAAATATATCATTACATATGTTATACACCGCACTGTGGGTTAACACATTATAGTGGTAAGCTCATTATACATGGCACTCGGGAAATTCTTCAAAATTTCAAAATTATCCCTCGCATTTCATGGTATGAAACCTATCTGCGCTCAACGGTATAAAACCATAAAACCATTCAGAAATAATTCGCAGCATTAATTCCCGAAGTGTAGAATCATTTTCAAAATAACAACGACACTTCAAAAACGGTTGATAAGAGTCGTCATGGGCGATAAAATGGTTCATTTCGACGTAGTTCAAATAATAGGTCAAGGTTTCATCTCGACGAGTTTAATTGACACACATATATTCATATATAAGTATCTATGGCAGACATTGTTTACAAGAGAGAGTGAGTGAACAGCACCTTTACACCAGCCTGTTGAGTAAGATTATTTTACGTCTATGAATAAAAAACCCCCAACTGTTGGTTGTTAATTGTTCTGTTGTAAGCGGCTTAAAATGTTCTTCTTTCCGAGACGGAACCAAATAAAAAGCTTTCTACTTACATATACTGGTATATATTGTATGTAACAGGTATATAGAGTATTTAGTAATCTAATCAATGGTTCTCTAAATGTTTGAATGTTCCTCCTCGAAATAACTTTTATCTCACGATAGTCTGGCAGACCTAACTGTCTACACCCTCATGTGATGTCATTTTACTGGTCAGCTTTCCTTATGACCATAGAAAGCACTGGTCAGTTGCACCTGAATGGGATACCCGCAAGGCTACTTTGGGGAGCGAGGATTAGCCGATAATCCACCAGGTGTCGCTAGTGGCACTGGGTTACTGCGCTTTAATTTCTTCTACATTTCAATAAACTTCGAGTCAAATTTTCTGATTAGTAAATGAATTTTCAGTGAAATCAAAACCATCCACTGAGTGAGAAAGGAAATCCATTCATCAATTCGATGACTCGTTTGATCATTTCCGGATTTGGAAGCCTAAAAATAATGTTCAAATTTCATTGAAAACGAACTGATTTTCACTACGAGTAACCCAGTGTTTTGTTGCGCCATCTGGTGTTGCCGGTATCCAATTGCTATGACCATCATGTGCTAATTCCACCGGTCAGCTATACTTAACGACCTAAATCCTTAATGACCAGCGATCCTAACGTGGTCAATCAATGCTCAGGCAGTTGGACCTAAACGGCTACGGCCAACATCTACATACCCATTCTACTGGTCAGCTGTCTGTTTTGGCTTTGACCTGGACTGACCTAATGGCTGTAATCAATTGGTCATTCTGATCTCAATCAGAGCTGAGTAAGAACCAAACCCTGTGCAATTATTGAAGACTAATTATAGCGTTATTCAACAACATTAAATACAGCAAAATAGAAAGAGTGGAGAGTTGAGAGGGGAGGGGAGAGAGGGGCAATCATGAACGTGTCTAGGGTCTAGAGCTGGCTCCTGACTGGTTCTAGGGTCTAGAACTGGCTCCTGATCGTGTCTAGGGTCTAGAGCTGGCTCCTGACTGGTTCTAGGGTCTAGAACTGGCTCCTGATCGTGTCTAGGGTCTAGAGCTGGCTCCTGACCGTGTCTAGGGTCTAGAGCTGGCTCCCGACCGTGTCTAGGGTCTAGAACTGGCTCCTGACCGTGTCTAGGGTCTAGAACTGGCTCCTGTGACTGGTTCTAGGGTCTAGAACTGGTTCCTGTGACTGGTTCTAGGGTCTAGAACTGGCTCCTGTGACTGGTTCTAGGGTCTAGAGCTGGCTCCTGTGACTGGTTCTAGGGCCTAGAGCTGGCTCCTGGCAGGTCTGGAGCTGGCTCCAAATCTAGGCTCGATTCGTCGATAGAATGTTTAGATATTGACAGTTACTTCATGCAGTCAAACAAACTTATAAATAAATCGGACATATGCAGGTAATATTTGCACTCAAAATAATGTGAAATGTGAAGAAATGATTATCACATAAGCAATGTTAATATTATAATACAAGAGATTGATAGTATTGGTGTAAGAGTTATAGCGGTAGTGTTCAGACTGACTACAACAATCAGCCTCGGGGCAGGAGCCCCGGACTCTTACCAGCCCCACGGGGAACCACTACGCTGTATAGTACCGATGGCAGCGGCTGTGGTTCCGGACGATGAGCTTTCAAAACTGGGATGCACTCTGAAAACAAGCAGTAATAAACAAATAAGTAAAAACAAATAAATAAATAAAGATGTTTTAGTAAAATATTAAAATGTTCCTAAGACAAATACAGTAGACTCAGCGCTAGCCTCTGATAATCACCAAGGTGTCCCAGAATCTGTTTACCCTGGCCTCTGATAATCACCAAGGTGTCCCTGAATCTGTTTTCCCTGGACTCTGATAATCACCAAGGTGTCCCGGAATCTGTTTACCCTGGCCTCTGATAATCACCAAGGTGTCCCTGAATCTGTTTACCCTGGCCTCTGATAATCACCAAGGTGTCCCAGAATCTGTTTACCCTGGCCTCTGATAATCACCAAGGTGTCCCTGAATCTGTTTTCCCTGGCCTCTGATAATCACCAAGGTGTCCCGGAATCTGTTTACCCTGGCCTCTGATAATCACCAAGGTGTCCCTGAATCTGTTTACCCTGGCCTCTGATAATCACCAAGGTGTCCCGGAATCTGTTTACCCTGGCCTCTGATAATCACCAAGGTGTCCCGGAATCTGTTTACCCTAGCCTCTGATAATCACCAAGGTGTCCCGGAATCTGTTTACCCTGGCCTCTGATAATCACCAAGGTGTCCCAGAATCTGTTTACCCTAGCCTCTGATAATCACCAAGGTGTCCCGGAATCTGTTTACCCTAGCCTCTGATAATCACCAAGGTGTCCCAGAATCTGTTTACCCTAGCCTCTGATAATCACCAAGGTGTCCCAGAATCTGCTACCCTGGCCTCTGATAATCACCAAGGTGTCCCAGAATCTGTTTACCTTGGAATTGATTACCCAGGTTACAATATAATACAGAGTCCAATTTATATTGTGATAAGGACTCTTCCCTGCTAGCTCGGACTACCCCGAAACTCACGGACCGTGGAGAGGGTTGGCGAGGCTCGGTCGAGTGAGATTAGAATCTACTGTAGTTATTGAGAGTAATCGTTTAAGTCTTCAGACAGGAATGTCGTAAGATCATCAGAAAGCATCGACAATGAAATTAGAACTCATAGCAACACGACACAACTACAACAAATATGTGTTCAATCTATTCACTAAAACAACAGGTGCCAACAGTTAATTAACAAAACCTCGAAGCTTTTTGAATTACGTTGATCTGTACTGTTTGTACGGGAATATCACAGTATCCACAGAAATCTAATATTAAATCTGTAACAATAATGAACACAAACAGACTAACTAAATTCATCTGAAGCATGAAGCTTTCGCTATTAGTGCATTAAGAAGCAGCTATATCTGAATAAACAATAGTGGTGAGTATAGATCAGCAGTGTTTGAACTATGATAGCTATTTACTGAATTACATTTTTTTTTTATACCATGTTTTTGAGGAAATTGAAGTAAATTCGCCGTAGCAATATCGGCAACTGTCCGCGACAATCATAAATTGCTTGTAACGCCTCAGACGTCGATCACTAGCCTAACACGGTTCACATATTCGCATTCGACAACATAGAGACTAATTAAGTCAATTCAGTGATAAGAAATGATACAAACAAGGGTTAATAAACGAGGCACTAGGCGGCGCTTAAACAGGGTTCGAACCCGAGACACTGTAGCTACCATTTAAATTTCGATATTAACTTTAGCGAAATTGTAATTATTTAAAATGTTCGATATCAACAATAGCTACAATACAGTAGTTATAAATATTGACCGGTTTCCGGGGCGGGGGGGGGGATTGTTGAAGTGCCACTTGAAAAACTCATTAAAATCATCCATTGATTTTATTCATCCCCGATGACGGCGACGTATCAGATAGTGTTGTATTAGTTTGTATGAAATAACGAATTCTAGTTCTAAATATTCTCATTTCAGAATGTGGGAACGTTGAGTATGGAATCATTGACGACGAGTGGACTGGATTCCGGACATCACATTCAAATAGGATACAGAACGATAACCACACTCAACGTGGTGAACGGATAATAAGATAAAAACCCACTATCTACAGATTAAAAGAATTTGAAAACAAGAAATGTATTTATTCAATCTAAAATATATCAAATACACGACGTTTCGATCTCATCCTAGGGATCATCGTCAGGTGGTGACACCTGACGATGATTTCTAGGATGAGATCGAAACGTTGTGTTTTAAATTTCTTGTTTTAAATTCTTCTAATTTTAAATAGTGGCTTTTTCTCTTAGGATATTAGTCATATTTTATGCAGCGAAAACTAAAAACAACTCAAGACGCCCCCTGATTAAGTCATCTCTCTAACCGTCGATAATGGTCAGCTCCGCTAAACCTGTATTCAGTTAAACATGCCTTAAAATGCCTCATAATGACAACAAACGACTACATGACTCGAGCCGGAGTCGCCGGGCAACGGGAAAATATCAACCCTCCTCTCCACCGTTAACACGAAATATAATTAGGTAACCTCACGTTAATACTTAATGATATCTACATGGTATCGATACATGTTTCTTTTATCCTAATTCCTACTGGTGTTTTACTTCACGTCCCTCCATGTGAACCCGGCATCAAATCATAGAATTCATAATGAATTGAATTACGATCCAGAACAGAGGAGGGAGATGTAAGGAGCAACAGGGCACCCTAAGGAGCAGTAAGGAGAGGTAGAGGATATTGATGTTTTTTTTCCCCGATATATCTCTATTTGTATTCAACTATCGCCATACAACATATGACAGACAGACAGTAATTGCCTGGAATATCTACTGAGACATTGCATGGAATATCTACTGAGACATTGTGAGGCCCAGTAAAAACTTTATGTACACAGTAATTATCATAATCATACATCTATAGACCTGTATGCTATTATCAATTAAAATTATGCTGCATGGTCACCAGCCTGTATTCCACATGTGCTGATTGAGGGTTATTTATAGAATCTAGATTTGTGTTTATTAGAGATTTATTGTGATCTGCTGAACTATCATTGTACAGACAGCCTGATTGATAGAACGCCCAAACTTTTCATCCTGTAACCCCCTTAGCGCCATGCAGGGTAACCTTAACCCGCTTAGCACCACTCAGGGCAACCTTAACCGCATAGCGCCATGCAGGGCAACCTTAACCCGCTTAGCACCACTCAGGGCAACCTTAACCGCTTAGCGCCATGCAGGGCAACCTTAACCCGCTTAGCGCCATGCAGGGCAACCTTAACCGCTTAAGGCCATGCAGGGCAACCTTAACCCGCTTAGCGCCATGCAGGGCAACCTTAACCCACTTAGCACCATGCAGGGCAACCTTAACCCGCTTAGGGCCACGCAGGGCAACCTTAACCCACTTAGCACCATGCAGGGCAACCTTAACCTGCTTAGGGCCACGCAGGGCAACCTTAACCCACTTAGTTAGCACCATGCAGGGCAACCTTAACCCGCTTAGGGCCATGCAGGGCAACCTTAACCCACTTAGCACAAGTCAGAGCAACCATAACCCGCTGAGGGCAATCTCAGGGTATTAGTGGATTGTTTTACCCTCAACTGTCTAATCTGATATATAAATCAGATTCTAAATTGCGAAGGTCGAGAGGGTCTGTGACCCAGTGAAATATCACTGATATTCAATTACAAATCACAGATGTTTTAAACGCTCCTGGTTTCATCAGGGACTCGTGCCTCGATGCAATTTTTTTCAAGTGGAATTCATAAATATTTGATTTGAATATTCTCGACTGAGCTACGCGTATATTCGAGTGAATCATTTTATGACTTATATTTGACAAACAGTTCCGCATGAATTTTACAATAACGTTCATAATTAGTTTTTGAAATTGAAACTGCATCAGAAACATGTTTCACGGTGATATCAGATATTCCTAGTATCCCGTCCGCCGAATTGTTTCACTTCGATTATTAGTATCCTGACAAAAAATCCAGTAGCCTCTGGATATCGGGACATACTACAGGGCCGGATCTAGGGTCCGATTAGGGGAGTGGTGCGTGAAAAAAAATAGGGCATATCACATTATTCAAAGGGCAAAAATAAACACTTTGGGCAGTGGGCCTCCACTCGAGCACAGCCTTGCCGACTGTCCTTCCCGCTTTTTACAAAAACATCCATCGCTGAATTCATAAAATATATATATATATATATATATATATATATATGTATATCTTTTTTAGTGATCAGTTTATATATATAATCTAACTGTAAAATTTCTTGGGCAAAATTTGACATCTTTAGGATGGGGGGATGCACACCCCCTGTACCTTCCTCTCTGATGGATCACCAAAGTCAAGTGCTAAGTAAGGAGTAAGTGTGCCCAGTTCCAGCCCTCAACTATTGATAAAGCCTGCTGCAATATATGATTTAATAAATGACTCTCACCTATCACTATTAAACAGGGTATGAAAGTATTGTTTATCAGTTGAATATTGAAGCCAGTATTTCTGTTGAACACCGACCACATCACCACCGGCAGCCGGCCTACAACCGCTTAATCCTATCATATCTATTTAAACTGATATTCCATCGTGATATTTCACAAAAAATATCAAATTTTACGAAACGATCGTCCGCGCGAATCCGATTGTTATCTAACAATCGAGGTCTGGTCGACGAAACGATGATTCATCGCTGATTGCGGAAAACTGGTTTTATTTCACAAATGCGAATGCTTTCTTTTTTTCTTCTAATCGTTATTGAGAAACTTGACCCCTGAACGAGACGAGCGACAAAACCGTCTATTCTCAAACGGGTGAATCACTGACAATAAGTCTATACATACGATCATTTAAACACGAATAATCATTGATGAAACACTATCGAGACAATCAGAAAACAATCCAAGAGTCGGAAATGTTTCCTTCCTGTTTAACATGTTCCAGAAAACTAGAGTTATAACAAAATTACTATATATACAATCCAGAATAAGCGTTATTCAAACATCAGCTAGGGCCTATAGCGAGAGAAAGAGACTACTGAATAGATTAATTGACGCACAGATCCAAGTGATTGATATATAGATCCATATCAGGTCTTATTCAAATAAACTCCTAGTAGACACGATCACCAGTATCACCAGTAATTGATCGCCGAAATAAATCCAATACGAGAAATATTCATTTTAGTTTTAGTCCGCATGAAGTCAATATTACTGTTATGCATGTATAAATACATTATCAGGACGGTATTTCCTATTTGCTATAACCGAGCGTTTAAACAAAGCACGGGCCACAATTAACCGATCGTATAGAGATACGACCAGATAAAAGTGTAAAGATTCCGGAAACTAAAGCCATCAACGAGTGTCCTTCCTATCGGTCAGAATCGAGGAATTCTCGGTAATTCTGACGACGCACGCATACACGGAACACCTACAGCAGTTTGAGTGTGTGTAACACAGACGACAAACTCTACTGATGACTCATCTAGTTATTCATTACTCAATATCACCAAATGTCACTCATTCAGTGTCACATCTGTCTCTGTCTCTTATTGTTGTTTGTGACGTCAGGAAATTTAACAACAATCGAATTTAAGTTTTCGGCGTAAACTTGTTAATTTTTATATCTACAATATGATTTTGATCATTCAATGTTGAAATTGGACTTTAACCCCCACTGTCTCTCCCCCTCCACCCCTCTCTCCCCTCCACCCCTCTCTCCCCTCTACCCCTCTCTCCCCTCCACCCCTCTCCGCCTCCACCCCTCTCCCCTCCACCCCTCCCCTCTCTCTGCTCTCTATTCCCTATCCTCTAACATGCCTCCTCACTCTCCTCGCTCTTCACCTTCACCTCTCCCCCCAATCTCTCAGCTCACCGCTCAATGTTGCTGTAATGAAGAAATGCCACATTTTCTCAATGTTCTCTCGTGATTTATGAGACGTAATCAGGTATAGTGCGTTTCGAGTCGGGCGATACAGAATATACACACAACCAGTAGCCGATACTCGCTTCTTAACAAATCAGGGTCTGATACTCGCTTCTTAACAAATCAGGGTCTGATACTCGCAACAAATCAGGGTCTGATACTCGTAACAAATCAGGGTCTGATACTCGCAACAAATCAGGGTCTGATACTCGTAACAAATCAGGGTCTGATACTCGCTTCTTAACAAATCAGGGTCTGATACTCGCAACAAATCAGGGTCTGATACTCGCAACAAATCAGGGTCTGATACTCGCAACAAATCAGGTTCTGATACTCGCAACAAATCAGGGTCTGATACTCGCTTCTTAACAAATCAGGGTCTGATACTTGTAACAAATCAGGGTCTGATACTCGCAAAAAAATCAGGGTCTGATACTCGTAACAAATCAGGGTCTGATACTCGCTTCTTAACAAATCAGGGTCTGATACTCGCAACAAATCAGGGTCTGATACTCGCAATAAATCAGGGTCTGATACTCGCAATAAATCAGGGTCTGATACTCGCAATAAATCAGGGTCTGATACTCACAACAAATCAGGGTCTGATACTCGCAATAAATCATGGTCTGATACTCACTGCTCAATAAATCAGGTTCTAGTTTTAAAGAATCAGCCACTCGCATCATTACAGTAACTAATATAAAAACTAAACCGCACTGAATTTTGTTTCTTTAGATGAGACTGATTCAATAAGTTTGGAGGAGGGATGATAAAAATGTCGATCACGTTTGCGGGTAAAGAATCGATTAATAAAAACCTCCAGCAAAAACAATCATTATCAGGTTTCTATATCGGATACGCACAACACGACTGACTAATGATTCACCAGACCAACGCGAAGACACCACGTCCAGCATAGGGACAAATTCATTAACCCCATATCGGGCTGGCTGTCCTTGGGAGCGTCCAGCATAGGGACAAATTCATTAACCCCATATCGGGCTGGCAGTCCTTGAGAGCATCTAGCATAGGGACAAATTCATTAACCCCATATCGGGCTGGCTGTCCTTGAGAGCGTCCAGCATAGGGACAAATTCATTAACCCCATATCGGGCTGGCTGTCCTTGAGAGCGTGCAGGTGACTTATACAACTCTATAACGAGTTCACGTGAAACTCAGGCGAGTCCATAATATTATAAAACTCTTTGAATGAGTTAGAAAGTAGAAATAATTCTGAAGTATAGAAAATGAAATTTATAGCTCAACAATAACATGAAACATTGATTAACACCCAATAAACTAGGTTCATATAGTTCCACCCATTGTGGAAGAACGGAATCATGAATCTAGTTCCACAGTTTCATGCGGTATGGAACTAAATGCTGGATCCAGTTCCACCCGGCGTGGAACTGTGTTTTTAATCAATTGTATATCAAGTATATGAATGAATTTCTGCTTTAAACCGACCAGTTGTACATAGCCTACCTGAATAAGTAGTTATTCTCAGAGCCGCCACTAGGGGGCGTGCCGACCGGCGAGTCAATGAATACGGGTAGATACTCATTCTCATTCACGGCAGCCAGGTCGACAGGTGATGACGGATTCGAACTCGAGGACGATACACGTTTCAAAATCGGATCCATTTTTAAATGATTCCGGCCAGTGTTAATATCGTTCAAATACACATTTCACAGACAAAGCACAAACATCAGCATCAGAGCGTCAGCATCCTGAAACTATTCACTGTGACATCAGAGCGTCAGCATCACGTACATGTCGCTGCGCTATCTGACCTACTTTCCGAACAGTGAAAACTCGTACACGAAAACTGATGACGTCACCACCGCAACAAGAAGATCTGACCAAATGAAACTATTTACTGTGACATCAGTGCGTCAGCATCCTGAAACTGTTTACTGTGACTTTATACATTGCAATACTGGGATTGAATACTCTCTATCCCGGGTTGGTCAATTTGTGAAATACAATAAACTCTGTCATCAAGATGCTATCCCGGGTCAGTGAAATACTGAGTAAGAGTTAATGAAATACAGTGGACTCTGTCTCTTACTGAGGTAAAGTTGAGACCGGTAAAATTCTACCCCGAGTTGATGTCAAATACTGAGTAAGAGTAAATGAAATACAGTAGACTCTGTCTCTTACTGAGGTAAAGTTGAGACCGGTAAAATTCTACCCGAGTTGATGTCAAATACTGAGTAAGAGTTTGTGAAATACAGTAGACTCTGTCTCTTACTGCGGTAAAGTTGAGACCGGTAAAATTCTACCCCGAGTTGATGTCAAATACTGAGTAAGAGTTTGTGAAATACAGTAGACTCTGTCTCTTACTGCGGTAAAGTTGAGACCGGTAAAATTCTACCCCGAGTTGATGTCAAATACTGAGTAAGAGTTAATGAAATACAGTAGACTCTGTCTCTTACTGCGGTAAAGTTGAGACCGGTAAAATTCTACCCCGAGTTGGAGTCAAATACTGAGTAAGAGTTAATGAAATACAGTAGACTCTGTCTCTTACTGCGGTAAAGTTGAGACCGGTAAAATTCTACCCCAAGTTGATGTCAAATACTAAGTAAGAGTTTGTGAAATACTGTAGACTCTGTCATCAAGATATCGTCCCAGGTCAGGGGGGATGCCGTACCAGTGAACGGGGGATGTCAGTTCTAGTTTGATTTTATCTCAGGGAATTTAATATTTGAACGATCTGTGTTTTGACAGTTGAGAATTCAATTCTCGTTTTATACAGTAGACAGTAGTAGCTAGATCCGTTGCTTTGGGGATTTAAATTATGGAGTAAAAGTTTGAGTTTATTTCATATTTGAACAAATTCTTTCAAACCCATGTGAAAATCAGTGTTAGGACAGTAGAAAATTCAATTCTCATTTTATCCAAATGAAGAGTTCACAAGTGTAATGTGGATTACAATGTATAACATGTTATATTATAACAGATAATTACAGCATTGAGCAATATGAAACTATTCAGTCAAATGAGGTCACATGATTACACTGTATAAACTACACTATGACTGGTCACTAGTGTGTGTACTAGCACCATTCATTATCACTGATCACATGTTACATGAGCATGTCACATGTAAACACAAGTGACATAATAACTCTAGCCAGCCAATCAAACCCTAACCCTAGGTCACATGACCACCAGTCACATCATGACTCTAGCCAGCCAATCAAACCCTAACCCTAGGTCAGGTGCAGTGACATCATGACTCTAACCAGCCAATCAAACCCTAACCCTAGGTCACATGACCACCAGTCACATCATGACTCTAGCCAGCCAATCATACCCTAACCCTAGGTCACATGACCACCAGTGACATCATGACTCTAGCCAGCCAATCAAACCCTAACCCTAGGTCACATGACCACCAGTGACATCATGACTCTAGCCAGCCAATCAAACCCTAACCCTAGGTCAGGTGACCACCAGTGACATCATGACTCTAGCCAGCCAATCAAACCCTAACCCTAGGTCACATGACCACCATTGACATGCTCCACTCACTGACGCAGACATAACTGATGACGTCAAAGCAATAACCTTGACCTAGATACCCACTGAAATCTGTGTAGCTGACTTATTTTGGAGACTGTGAATTAAACATAACACAGCTCATTTAAATTACATTGACATATTCAATGGACATACATCAGATTGACATACATCCAGAGATGACATACATCCAGAGATGACATACATCAGATTTCCATACAACCAATATTAAAATACATCCAGATATGACACAATGTATATCAGATTCACATACAACCAGGAAGTGAACACATTGAGAAGATCAGCGGTTCCTATACTGTTTTAGTGATAAGATAAGCATTCCTTGTCTTACGTAAATCTTGTATTCAATAGATATGTTACTTACACATGGATAAGCCGGATATCAATTAAACAACAAGTCTGGAGGTTATTTCAAATTCAATTTAATTGAATCAGCGTAGACCGCATAGACCTAGCTCTTCTCAGAGACAACTCAAAGATTTTCATGTAGAAATACAGAGCGATCGACTAATCTGAACAACTAAATATTGAAATGAAGGTGAACTCTCTGAAGTGATATCTCTGAATACCATTTAATGATATGAATAAAGTCTGTACTAGAATAAAAACTGTTTGTTTGATCAGAGAAAAATTACCAATTCACCACCAGAGTATCAACAGAGACCACATCATCAATCAACTCGTCTCCCTCTCTCTCCCCTCCTCTCTCTCACCATCTTTACCTCCTCTCTCTCCTCCTCTCCTCTCTTACCTCTCTCTTCCCTCTCACCCTCTCTCCTCTCACTCTCTCCCTCCTCTCACCCTCTCCCTCTTCCCTTCCTCTCTTCCCATCTCTCACCTCTCCCTCCATTAAGGGAGGTTATGAAGGCATTTACCCTCCCTCCTGGTTGTAATATCATAGGGTAATGTAATGAAGGTAACAGGTGTGTGTGTATGTGTTTGACTGAAGGGCGTTGTGTTGTATTTACAGGGTGTGAAGTGAAATGTAAACAAAACGCGATAAAAAACAACTCCACGAGATCGAATGAATCAAATCAAAGCCTTACAACGTTCTTTAAGTGTCATAATTGTTGTCATCGTCATCGGTAACACACAGCGGCAGTACTCTGACAGTTGACTTCAAAAACTGTACCGGGGTGGCTCCAGGGCTGCTCTAGGGGTGGCTCCAGAGTTACTCTAGACTCTAGGGTGGCTCGACAGCAGCAGCGGCAGGAGTTTGAACGTGTAATAAGATTGATGTAATCCTAGAGATGGGCGAATAATGGGTGAAACAGTTTATAAACAGTCTATAAACAGTCTATAAACTCAATACATGATTCAATTCTAGTCATGCACATTTTATACTAACAATACGAGGAGGAAACCAATGAGGAGAGACTGACGAGGAGGAGACTGAGGAGGAGACAGAGGTTCAGAACACAGAACTGTCCGAAGAAGAGGAAGCCCGGATACCGATTTACTGGGAACCTCAACAAGTATAATTGACCAACACCGGGATAAACTGACTCAGATAAACTCAACCGGTGCCTAGCTACCGGCATATATTCAAAGTTAGGAAACAAATACATGATAATTCTACCTGCGTGAAATTGTATTATTCCATATATATATATATCCCTGATTGTGTAGAATAATCACAGCAGCGTCAAACGCAGAACTTTTAACTAATTAAATCCACTGTTTGTATCTGTCGTCGACTCTCGATTACGTCTACAAATTCTTTAATGATGATATTTCGCTTCGCTACTAACTGATATATCGGATATACTAACTGATATATCAGATATACTGACCGATATACCAGAGATACTGACCGATATATCAGAGATACTGAATGATATATCAAAATACTAACCGATATATCAGAGACACTAACTGATATATCGGATATACTGACTGATATATCAGAGATACTGAATGATACATCAAATACTAACCGATATATCAGAGACACTAACTTATATATCGGATATACTGCCTGATATATCAGAGATACTAACTGATATATCAGATATACTGCCTGATATATCAACAATACTAACTGATATATCAGATATACTGCAGATACTGACTGATATATCAAAAATACTAACTGATATATCAGATATACTGACTGATATATCAAAAATACTAACTGATATATCAGAAATACGTATGATAGACACACAGCTATAGCACGGACGAGGTGCTAGCACGCTCACTCCTCATACCTGCATGTGAATGGAATCAGTAGCTCACACACTCGCGAGTGTCTGACGAGTGTCTAACGCGAGCAGCACCAGTCAGTTTTATACACTACGTAAGGTTTGATCTCGGCTTTAAATATCTATATGAATTTTACGCTTAAAAAGCTGAGTTTAAAGTCTGGGTTTCAGGTCGATATCTAAGGCTATTATCTTCAGTATAACATCTGAGGTATGGCTTAAAAGTTTGAGGTCGGCATCTGAGGACAGATCTTGAAGGTATGGCTATGAGTCTGAGGTCAGTATCTGAGGAATGGCTGAGTCTGACATCATCATCTCAGGAGACTAGCATCTTGAGGTCAGTATCTTAGTCCCAGGAGCACTGAATGATGGACCGATAGACAGGATTACCGACCCGGGTGACTGACGAACAAATGCTGTATCAAATTGAGAGACTGCATGAATGGATCAGGCAGCACTATTGATCTTCACTGATACAATGGACAGCAGATAATACTATCAACCTATAACAAACCATTATCTCACCAAATACATGTATATATACCTCCCCAAATACATGTATATACCTCCCCAAATACATGTATACACCTCTCCAAATACGTGTATATACCTCCCCAAATACATCTTTATACATCCCCAAATACATCTATATACCCCTACCCCCAGGCCTTCATGGCATCAATACAGATAGAGATTTATTTCAAAGTCTCATTCAAACTTCAATCGATAAAATATAAAAAAGAACATCAATGATATCATATATATCTGCACACCCTATTCCCTCATAACCACTAATCTCCCTCCTCCAGCGCCCCAGGTATCAATAGATCACATCATGTGGGTCATTTTAAACGACCCTCACATTCAAATTCACTGTTTCTCTTTCTAGACTATAGAACTGAATGTTTTGACGTAGATTCAACTGTGATCTCGATTCATCACCTAACAGACGAGGAGGTTACTGTATCCCGTAGCAACCGACGCAGTTTATATCAAACAGCTCGCATTATTGAGACCGTCTGTCGTTATAATACTGATGATGTCACTGATGATGTCATCGATTATGTCATTAATCGTCTAAGGCCGATCTTCAAACAACTTCTGATATCTGATAAGCACTGATGACATCATTACACGTGAACTGATGATGTCAGTAGTCGTCTGCTTGAGGTAATACACTGAAACTTTATATCATCGATGACATCACTACCCTACACAAGAACTGATGATGTCAGTAGTCACTGAAAATTTATATCATCAAATCTCAGATGGTAAGAACCATTCTGCCAGAAATAAAAGATAAACAAATTTTCATTGTCAAATCTTTAATATTGTTGGTATCGACACAAATCCTGAGCTCGGTTTTATAGACTGGTATCACCTTTAACCCGGGGGCTAACTTCATTCATTTTCAATTGAGTTAGCCCCCGGGTTAAAGGTAATACCAGTCTATAAAACCGAGCCCTGATGTGTGGATAATTTTTGAATATTTTCAGCAAACGTCTAAAAACCGAAACCGCAACTACTATCAAACTCCTGCTACGTAGAGGGGATACCTGCTACATGGTGGGGAATCCCTGCTACAGAGGCTCAGGGGATACCTGCTACATGGTGGGGAATCCCTGCTACAGAGGCTCGGGGATACCTGCTACATGGTGGGGAATCCCTGCTACAGAGGCTCGGGGATACCTGCTACATGGTGGGGAATCCCTGCTACAAAGGCTCGGGGATACCTGCTACGAAGAGGGGATACCCGCTACAGGGGCTGGGGGTTATCAATAAGCTTTCATTCTAAATTTGAGGAACCACAACTGGGGGGAGGGGAGGTGGGCGAGACATGTATGAAAAAAGCTCTAAACTATAAGCTGTCACGAGAATGATTTCAGGTGGATAGAGAGGGAGAGGGGAGGGGGAGTAGAGGGAGAGGGGAGGGGGAGTAGAGAGGGAGAGGGGAGGGGGAGTCGGTCTAACATTCTATTCGAATCCCAGGTAACACTAATGCCATCTATTGGAATAATTATGAACCACGTATACACAACGTGAATGAATCAATGAATCGTGCAAACAATATTTCAAAAATATTACGAGAACAAATTGAAGTCGACATCGAAAATAAAAAATGGACGGACACCATTTTTACAGGTGAAAATATACAGTGATATTTGTCGTGATATTTGTCATCTGTTACTGTCTGTAATTTCGTTAATAATCGGTTGATCTGTAAATATAATGCATCAATCTATTCAGTAAGGAATTTGCATTCAGAAATAAATCATGAACTGGCAGAAATTTGTTTGAGTTTTCTTCTATCAGCGATAGTTTACCTAGCATACGCTCGCGTAATGCTGAAAAACGGCTTTTATGGCCCGTCACGTGGCGCCACCTACTGTATTTTGATATGCTAATGAGCAGGTGATTACTTCACTGTAACGTTTCCGAGCGGATCAGTTTCTTAAGTAAATTATCGCTGATAAATGAAAACAAAAACAACTTTAGTAGAAATTATTGTTTATTTCTGAATGCAAATTCCTCACTGAACAAATTGATGAGTAATAAAGGTAGATGAACTGTTATTAACGAAATTACGGACCAAAACGTCGCACGAAGAGCATGTGTAACAGACTGTAGAGTCGTATTAATGAAAAGTTAAACGAACGAAAAAAAAAACACATTTAAAGATTGCCAGAAATGATTACTGAGAAACAACCAATAAACAAGCGATAAATATCAACAGAGATTCATTAAATCATCTAATATTATTTGTGTATGTTGTTTTAACGGTCCTTAGCCTTTACCTACGGAAGGGTCGACATCTATTCAATGCCACTAACTACATTTAGTATGACCATCAAAGAGAAAAAAGAGAGAAAGAGGGGGGAGGGGTTATGTTAACGGTCCATGCATTGTGAGTGTAACAGGCTACAGATTACAGGCTACAGGCTACACAGGCAGGCTGTTTTTTTGTGAGTTTGATATATGTATATTATGTGTCTCACCTGATTACTGGTAAACTGCTCCTTCTCATGATAGTATTATAGTATTGGGCCTGTCAGTGTATATATATATATATATATAAATATAAGATCATCCTGATAATTATAATAATGAAGAGATTCAATTAAAGCACGATCACATAGAACTGTAAGCGGTAGTGATGCAGGACGACCAGCACAGACAGGTCAACCAGCCGACCAGCACAGACAGGTCAACCAGCCGACCAGCACAGACAGGTCAACCAGCCGACCAGCACAGACAGGTCGACCAGCTGACAGCACAGACAGGTCGACGGGTAGACAGGTCAACCAGCAGACCAGCACAGACAGGTCAACCACCAGACCAGCACAGACAGGTCAACCAGCAGACCAGCATAGACAGGTCAACAAGCAGACCAGCACAGACAGGTCAACCAGCCGACCAGCACAGACAGATCAACCAGTAGACCAGCACAGACAGGTCAACCGGCAGACAGGTCAACTAGCCGATAGCACAGGCAGGTCAACCGGCAGACCAGCACAGACAGGTCAACCGGCAGACAGGTCAACCAGCCGACCAGCACAGACAGCTCAACCGGCAGACAGGTCAACCAGCCGACCAGCACAGACAGCTCAACCGGCAGACAGGTCGACCGGCAGACAGGCCGACCAGCACAGACGGGTCAACCGGCAGACAGATTGACCAGCACAGGCAGGTCAACAGGCAGACAGGTCGACCAGCACAGGCAGGTCAACAGGCAGACAGGTCGACCAGCACAGACAGGTCAACCGGCCGACTGGACGACCAGCACAGGCATTTTCTTCATAAAAAACTTGGTTAAAACTAAAACCGATCCATAGTAGAAAATTCCTGCGAAATTTATTTTATCACGAAAAGAAGGAAGAAAAACAACGAAACTTTTTCAAAATAAAACTTATTTTCGGTGATTAAACGATGAGTTAACACGTGTGGAGTGCTGGAAATAATGAAAATATCGAGGATTGTAGACACTTAAAAACACCACAGATATTGTTTACATTACAAAGAGATGGAGAGGGGAGAGGGGAGAGGGGGGAAGGGGGGAGTATAGCACAATACTGACTGCAACAAAATGCATAAATAATAATAATAATAATGATAATAATTTTGAAGGATGGATCGAAATTGGTTAGTGCAGGCATTTAGTAATAGGGGGCGAGAGAGTCGACGAGATTCATGCTTTATTTTCGTAAATCCAGCCTAAAATGAAGATGATTTTTCAATCCGAGCTCGATTTACTTACATTCTGGGTTTTAACTGCAAGTGCTGCCACCTATAACGCCGACGTTCCTTGAAATCGATGTCTTCATTGCTGTCGTCGCAGTAACCGGTCAATGCGTTGTTTCCGGCGGCGACGGTGCAGGCATTGTTGCCGCTCGGTTGTGCGGAGAATAGACTCTCGTTTAATCAGTTCGTTTAAATCCTGCAAAATTATAATTATCATCATTTTGAATATTAATTCTAGAATCAGAGGTTTGAACATCCCGAGACAGGAGACCCCCTTCTCACCTACACCACTAGACATTAAACCCCCCCTCCCTCCTCATCTATACCATAACCCCCTCCCTCCTCATCTATACCATAACACCCCCCTCTTCATCTATACCATAAATCTAATCCCCTATCCTGTCTCCCCCTAACACGCTCTCCTCCCCTCCTCAACATGAGTCAGAAATCAATGAGCAATAAACCACAAAAACAACAACAATTTTGGAAATTTACGTCTGAATTCAAACTGTCAAAAATTCTGTATTTGAAACAATCAAAACACTACAAATAAACATCTCATAAACTTTGTATTAAAAATTTGGGTACAGTCACCACTTGGCACGGTTCAAAGTTGTTACAGCCCGTGGGCTCTGTGACTGCACCCTCACTTGTAAACTGTGTTTGTATTGATAATTTCATTATCTTTAATAGATTATTATTATTATCATTATTAAATTATTATTCTATTACACATTTAGGACATATAGGTTCGAATCCATATTTTAGTGTTTATTGAACAAATCGGAATCCCCGTATAGGACATCCCGGGTTCGAATCCATATTTTAGTGTCTATCGAACAAATCGGAATCCCCGTATAAGATGAATCTGAAAATACGCCCGAGATTCGAATCCAAATTTTTAATCGAATCGAAATCATGATCTATTCCGTATTTCCGATACCACAGATGTACGGCGTAGTTCTCGCGCCAGTTCCAGGGGGCGTTGGCGTATATCTTATCGAGTTCCATCCAGTTCGGACGGTTGAGGGTTCGCTCCTCGATGTGTACGAGGTACGGATAACGACGCGCGAGGTAATGAGGTAACACCACCGAATGAGTCGCCCAACGCCACGAGTCGAACGTGCGGTACTCGGCGCGCCAAATACGCATAAACAACGCGTTCGGGCGCGCGATCAGAATACCATTACACAGTCCGAACCAGTGTTCGCGTCCGAGAGTGACGGAATATCGGAGCAGACGATCGAACGAATGCAGAACGATCACGTCCAGATCCAGATAAATTCCTCCGTATTCTAGGATCGCTTCGAGACGCACGACGTCGGAGGAGTGCTCCGGGCGTTGGATCGCGCGTCCGTGTATCTCTGTCGGCGCCGCGCGATATCGCATCTCTACCACGCGGTCGAATTCGGTGATATTCTCGCGTAGACGGCGCCACCACGCGCCGCTCGGTCGAACGCCGTACCAGAATAGAATCCGCTCCGGTTTCAGAATGTGGTACGCGCTGAGGAAACTGACGTAGTGATGAAACCGCATCGTCGGGTTACCGTACCACGCCAAGTGTAGAATACGCGGCACCACGGGGCGCGAGTGAATCACCGCCGAATCGGAATGATTCCTCGATTCCAGATTCAGAATCTCATCGCGTAGATTCACGTCTTCGAAATGTCTGAATCGCGGGACGGTCGTCAATCTAACGACGACGACCGCGAACGACGTAACGATGATCGCTATGACGATCGCGATGAGTTTACGATGGCGACAAGGGTTCGGTAACCACATCCGGATAACACTAAACGCGGTACGCGCTAAAGATATCATCGCGATGCAATTCCTGATTCCTAGCGAGCGAGTGAGCGAGTGAACTATCGTTTCATATATCCTCGTAACAAACAAGCAATGAGTATTATCTAATCTATGTTGTAATAATCAGTCGGGTTTGTTGTTCACACTTTCTCAGAGGTGACTGTTTTGTATATTACACTACAGAAAGGGACTAAACTCGTGGCCATAGAAATCGCTGTCGCTAGTCAGTAAGAATCTCATTTTATTTTACTGTACGTATAAAACGTACTGTTTTGGAGGTTTAAAAGAGGGTGTTACGCAAATAAAACTCGTGACAATAGAAATCACTCGCTGCTTGATCAGTAAGAATCTCTTGATCTAGAAACCACCGAGTGAATTGGGTTTACGGCGAATATGTTTCTTTCTCCTCTTCAACAAATTGATCTATTTTCTAATTTTGATATGCAGATCGTGAGGGGCAGTGTGTGGGGCAATGTACGGGGCAGTGTGTGGGGCAATGTACGGGGCAGCGCGTGGGGCAATGTACGGGGCAGTGTGTGGGGCAATGTACGGGGCAGTGTGTGGGGCAATGTACGGGGCAGCGCGTGGGGCAATGTACGGGGCAGCGCGTGGGGCAATGTACGGGGCAGCGCGTGGGGCAATGTACGGGGCAGCGTGTGGGGCAATGTACGGGGCAGTGTGTGGGGCAATGTACGGGGCAGTGTGTGGGGCAATGTACGGGGCAGCGCGTGGGGCAATGTACGGGGCAGCGCGTGGGGCAATGTACGGGGCAGCGCGTGGGGCAATGTATGGGGCAGCGCGTGGGGCAATGTACGGGGCAGCGCGTGGGGCAATGTACGGGGCAGTGTGTGGGGCAATGTACGGGGCAGTGTGTGGGGCAATGTACGGGGCAGTGTGTGGGGCAATGTACGGGGCAGTGTGTGGGGCAATGTATGGGGCAGCACGTGGGGCAATGTATGGGGCAGCACGTGGGGCAATGTACGGGGCAGTGTGTGGGGCAATGTACGGGGCAGTGCGTGGGGCAATGTACGGGGCAGCGTGTGGGGCAATGTACGGGGCAGTGTGTGGGGCAATGTACGGGGCAGTGTGTGGGGCAATGTACGGGGCAGTGCGTGGGGCAATGTACGGGGCAGTGTGTGGGGCAATGTACGGGGCAGCGCGTGGGGCAATGTACGGGGCAGTGTGTGGGGCAATGTACGGGGCAGCGCGTGGGGCAATGTACGGGGCAGCGCGTGGGGCAATGCATGTGGATATTATACAGTATTGATATCATACAGTATTGATTGTTTATCAATCACACGCTTGACAAATCAATATCAATAATCATTACACACTAGAAACTCCTCTAACTTCCATCCATAAAACACTAGAAACTCCTCTTTCTAAATACCCCCGAATAAAATACTAGAATTCTCCCTCCCTGCCCCATAAACAAGTAGCATTTAGACCCGATTTGATAAGCTCTACGACTCCCCTAAAACACTAGAACCTCGAGTCCCGACAAATCTATATCTCTAACAATGTCAACTGATACAAAAATCAAAATTACATTCACACTTAATCACGTATTTCAGTTTGAAAGTTTTCTTACCTTAATGAAATTATGAAGCAGTAGAATTCTGTACTTATCGTCAATGCGAGACTAGAACTCAGGTATCCAGGTATCCAGGGTTAGGCCAGGTATCCAAGCTGTGTATCCAGCAGTAAAATCCCCGTGCAAGAAATTCTGTAAAATAACGGTGAGAATTTACAGACAAATTGAAACCGAAGTTCGAGAATGAACTGCACAAAGTGGAAAAGGATATCCTCAATAGAGGGCGGGCGGGGGCAAAGGTGGGACAGGGGCAGGAAAATATTTAACGGCAACATATCATCATTGAAATTGAGATGAAGCCATGAATTTTTACTCATTATTTCAACTGTACTGAATATGATTAAAATGATTGAGTTTATTTTCATGACAAAATATTCAGTTGAACTTCGAAGGAATCATCCTGAGTCTGTGGAGGCTCCTCCGTCCGGGGAGAGTGGACCCTGAAGAAACCTGAAATCATCCTGAGCCTGTTGGGGCCCCTCCGTCCGGGGAGAGTGGACCCTGAGGAAACCTGAAATCATCCTGAGCCTGTAGAGGCCCCTCCGTCCGGGGAGAGTGGACCCTGAAGAAACCTGAAATCATCCTGAGCCTGTTGGGGCCCCTCCGTCCGGGGAGAGTGGACCCTGAGGAAACCTGAAATCATCCTGAGCCTGTAGAGGCTCCTCCGTCCGAGGAGAGTGGACCCCGAGGAAACCTGAAATCATCCTGAGCCTGTAGAGGCTACTCCGTCCGAGGAGAGTGGACCCTGAGGAAACCTGAAATCATCCTGAGCCTGTAGAGGCTACTCCGTCAGGGGAGAGAGGACCCTGAGGAAACCTGAAATCATCCTGAGCCTGTAGAGGCTACTCCGTCAGGGGAGAGTGGACCCCGAGGAAACCTGAAATCATCCTGAGCCTGTAGAGGCTCCTCCGTCCGGGGCGAGTGGACCCCGAGGAAACCTGAAATCATCCTGAGCCTGTAGAGGCTACTCCGTCCGAGGAGAGTGGACCCTGAGGAAACCTGAAATCATCCTGAGCCTGTAGAGGCTACTCCGTCCGGGGAGAGTGGACCCTGAGGAAACCTGAAATCATCCTGAGCCTGTAGAGGCTACTCCGTCAGGGGAGAGTGGACCCTGAGGAAACCTGAAATCATCCTGAGCCTGTAGAGGCTCCTCCGCCCGGGGAGAGTGGACCCTGAGGAAACCTGAAATCATCCTGAGCCTGTAGAGGCTACTCCGTCAGGGGAGAGTGGACCCTGAGGAAACCTGAAATCATCCTGAGCCTGTAGAGGCTACTCCGTCCGGGGAGAGTGGACCCTGAGGAAACCTGAAATCATCCTGAGCCTGTAGAGGCTACTCCGTCCGGGGAGAGTGGACCCTGAGGAAACCTGAAATCATCCTGAGCCTGTAGAGGCTACTCCGTCAGGGGAGAGTGGACCCTGAGGAAACCTGAAATCATCCTGAGCCTGTAGAGGCTCCTCCGCCCGGGGAGAGTGGACCCTGAGGAAACCTGAAATCATCCTGAGCCTGTAGAGGCTACTCCGTCAGGGGAGAGTGGACCCCGAGGAAACCTGAAATCATCCTGAGCCTGTAGAGGCTCCTCCGTCCGGGGAGAGTGGACCCCGAGGAAACCTGAAATCATCCAGAGCCTGTAGAGGCTCCTCCGCCCGAGGAGAGTGGACCCCGAGGAAACCTGAAATCATTCTGAGCCTGTGGAGGTCCCTCCGTCCGGGGAGAGTGGACCCCGAGGAAACCTGAAATCATCCAGAGCCTGTAGAGGCTCCTCCGCCCGGGGAGAGTGGACCCCGAGGAAACCTGAAATCATCCTGAGCCTGTGGAGGTCCCTCCGTCCGGGGAGAGTGGACCCCGAGGAAACCTGAAATCATCCTGAGCCTGTGGAGGCTCCTCCGTCCGGGGAGAGTGGACCCCGAGGAAACCTGAAATCATCCCGAGCCTGTAGAGGCTACTCCGTCAGGGGAGAGTGGACCCCGAGGAAACCTGAAATCATCCTGAGCCTATGGAGGCTCCTCCGTCGGTCCGGGGAGAGTGGACAATAATGGAGGAAAACTGGGTCCAGTTTCATGAAAAAAGGAATTGTACAATAAAATCAATTTCACAGATCGGCCCTCACTGCAGGCAGGGCTTGTTTTTGTGCAACTGGACGCTGCTGATCATGCAGACTAAATGAATGTCCTGTGCTTGGTCTAAATCTGTAGGGACCAGTGGACAGCTGAGTAGGTAAAGGGTTCACCAAGAACCTTAGTGTCTGATGTACCATAAGATTGTAGTAGTGACAGAGAGAGAGATCACTGATTGGGTGGAGACAACCGCTGTGCGGGGTGAAGTGAGGAGGGGTGGGGTGGCAGAAACAGACATATCAACAACACCAAAACTGAACGGAATGAACAATAACATGGTGACGATTGAAAATTTGGAAGTTACTTATAGACGATAGTAGTAGTAGTAGGCCTGTTGACGACGGAGTGGAATTGGGAAAATCGTCATCATCGATCAATTATTTCAGAGGAATCTACTCAATTAAAAAGTGGATACGGTGGAACAGAGAGTTGATCGCAGTGGATCAGGAATCGACGGTCTATAAAACAATGCGATACTTACAGTAAACAGACAGAAATTCGATAAAAATCTGAGAAAATTTTCATTAATCCGGAAATAAAATTGTAGTAAGAGGGCAGCACCGGACGGTATTTAGTATAGAGTCGGGAATAAAATCTTAATTTAATTTTGAAAAGTTCAACGTAGGTTAATTAATGAAGAAATCGAAATATGCACCATCTAATTTCAGGCTTGGCTTTTTAATGTTATTTTTACGTCAATTTTAGAAAAGGTCTGGCGTCAATTCACAGAGAGCTTTGTAAACTGGGACTCAGAAATCCCCGAGTGAGCCGCGGAGTCCTCCATGTCCGTTCTCCAACCGTTCTTAGCACCGGCACTCCTCTCGAGAGGTGGCAGCACCGGACGGTGTTCCGGTAGATCGGTCACATGACTGGCATGTGATCTGTCAAGTGATGTCCGTACTTAGATTATAAATACAATCAAGACTTTCAGTTTTAGAAGTTGACTGCTGCAGTTTTATTCGGCGCTCGAGGTAAGAACAGTTTTAATTAATATGGATGTGAACCTTATTTCATATGAATGATCGATATTTAACCATTTACGATCGATAAGTTTTTTTTGCTCAACTGATTTCGATCTTATAAAATCGTGTGATGAAAATAAAATCAATTTCACTTTCTTTTTCAATCAAAAACCAAAAAAAGTTTGGTTTTTGTAACTCTTGCTAAAATTTGGCCGATGGGCCTTGGCGGGTAGGGCTAGAATCGGTAGCGAGTTCATTTGATTCGTTCTGAAAAACTATTGCGGTTGGTTTATTGCAGATGAACGTTGTAATTTTATTGTCGATTGTTGTGGCGTTGGCGTCGTCTACCCCGCTGAAATTTGTTCCCGGACACCTACCAGAATCTGATGAGTTGATTAATTATGTCAACAACATTGCTAAAACTACATGGAAGGTAAAACTAGACAGCTCTATCCTAAGGCTAAGCATTGAATTCCACAGTCTTAATTCCAGTTCCACAGTTCAGGTCTCAGATCCACAGTTCTAGACCCAGTTCCACAGTTCTAGACCCAGTTCCACAGTTCTGAATCCAGTTCCTCAGTTCCAAAGTCTGAGATCCCAGTATTGCCTAATATATATTGATGTGTATTTATATATATAACAGGCTGGTAAGAATTTTAAACCGGGCGTCACCGTTCAGGAATTAAAACGTTTATGTGGAGTTTTACCGGATCCCGTTAAAAACCGTCTGCCAATGAAACAACCATCGAACGATATCGACGAATTACCGCAGGCGTTCGACGCGCGAACAAAATGGCCGCACTGTCCGACCTTACGCGAGGTCAGAGATCAGGGTTCCTGTGGATCGTGTTGGGTAAGTTAAGATTTACTATTGTTTAGATCCATGAGGATGCAGTTCCCCAGTTGATCAGATCCCCCAGTTTCCTGGTCGAGGATGGCTTCATGCCTTGCTCTGCAACGGCTTCACCATCAAATTGCTTTCATTTCTACTCCCCTTTTTAAAAACGCTGAATCTGCCCCTTAGCAGGGTCCCTACGACTCCTTGATTCCTTGAAAACTGTTTCTAAAATAGAATTGTTTTCAAATTCAAAGTTCATGAATACTTGAATTTGAACAAAATGCCCAAAAATCCTTGAAAACTCCTAATAAGCAATTAGAAAATTTCAAGGTTTTAGGCCTAGTTATTATACACACAGATTCCACTGAATTAACAGTTTACTGAGATAAAACGATTTAGGATTAGTCAACAGTAATTGAGATTTGAAAGTGATGCATACACTTGTCAAAATTTGAAATTTTCTCTTTGTTAAGTCCGTTAATTCTAGAATGACTGATCTGTAGAGACCCTGCTGAATTCTGTTGTATTCTAGAATGACTGATCTGTAGAGACCCTGCTGAATTCTGTTGTATTCTAGAATGACTGATCTGTAGAGACCCTGCTGAATTCTGTTGTATTCTAGAATGACTGATCTGTAGAGACCCTGCTGAATTCTGTTGTATTCTAGAATGACTGATCTGTAGAGACCCTGCTGAATTCTGTTGTATTCTAGAATGACTGATCTGTAGAGACCCTGCTTGTAAAGTCCTTTAATTCTAGAATGACTGATCTGTAGAGACCCTGCTTGTAAAGTCCTTTAATTCTAGAATGACTGATCTGTAGAGAACCTGCTGAATTCTGTTGTATTTTGCTGCAGTGATTGTTAAATGTTATCTGCTTGTAAAGTCCTTTAATTCTAGAATGACTGATCTGTAGAGACCCTGCTGAATTCTGTTGTATTTTGCTGCAGTGATTGTTAAATGTTATCTGCTTGTAAAGTCCGTTAATTCTAAATGACTGATCTGTAGAGACCCTGCTTGTAAAGTCCGTTAAATCTAAATGACTGATCTGTAAAGACCCTGCTTGTAAAGTCCGTTAATTCTAAATGACTGATCT